>NW_020799095.1:138239309-138307694 GCF_003259725.1 Athene cunicularia | reverse complement strand
CTCTCTCCTCTCCTCTCCTCTCCTCTCCTCTCCTCTTCTCTCTCTTCACAGTTACTTCATTAAACCACATTCTGCCTTTTTATCATGACCAGTCACAGCTGGCAGACCTGAATACTCATTGCAGACCTTACAGGCAGTCAGAGCCACCAGCACATGAAGCATCTCTCTGCCATGGAACTTGCTGCTTTGAGTAGTCCCTCAGTCAAGCAGAGAGGATGAAGCTTCCCAGTACTTCTGCATATGCAGAAGAGTTCTTGGTATGATCCTGGTTGTTGATGATAGCTCTGTTTGTGTTTGGGCCAAAACATACTTAAAAACTGCTATTAGCACTTTACATTATGGAGTCAAGATCTTTTGACCAGAGTTGACCAGATCTTCCTAGATCTTAAGTGTAAATATGTGTTGTTATTATGTGATGGCAACTATATTATGCTCTTTCTATTGCCTATACAGGTTTCAGAAACTCTCATCTGCAGAGGAGTGCTCCCACAGGCTCTGAATTATGTGGATTTATTGCAGGTAGGCCTAGTAATTGCCTACAGATCTAATTCATTTTCACTGCAGTAAGTGAAAATTTCTAGAATTCTGAAGGTTTCTGGTTTATGAATGGCAATAATTTAACTAGCTGCAACACAGAAAAGCATTCTGTTTGTAACATTTTTGACACAAAGAATTCATAAACTCAAAACTCCGTTCCTGAGGATGACTTTCTATGGAGATTCAAAAGATATCTATGGAGGTCCTTTACAAGAGAAGGCAGATTATTTTTTTTCAGAGGAATACTATGTGGAGTAATTATGGTTTTGTGTTGGAGAAGACTAATGTTATCAATACGATTGCTTCCTTTGACATCTTGACTCTGGGTGACTTGCAATTTACAAGTTCCTGAATCAAAGGTCTTCAGGTTATCTTTTAATGATTAATGACACCATGCTTTCTAGAAACAGAAATCTGTCCCACTCTTCCTTCACTTGTAGTCTTAGCTGTCTGAAGATACTTTTTTTTTTTCCTAATATGTTTTTAGTTACCTACCATGGAGGAATTCTTTGAATCCTATGTTGACCTATTATTGATCATAAGGGGTGGTCCTTTCTCCAGATTCTGGCTCTAGTCCTCTTAGCTGGGAGCAAGGCTTAATAAAACTGAAACAATAAATATCTTATATCTACATAACACTTGAATCCAAAAACAGTTTAAAAAGCAAGGATGAATTCATTTACCACTGAAATGCCAGCCACCTCTGGGGTGGAACACATGGTTCTTATTTTCACAGAGCTAAGCAGCTGTTTAACAGTACAAAACAACAGTACATTATAGTTTAAGTCATGAAATGAAGAATAATCCTGTATCCAATTGAAATGTAAGATTAAACTTAGATGGGGGGAAAATAATTACCCAAATTGGTAAAATGATCAGAACACAAAGACTAACCCTGCTATTCTGGCACAGTGGGCCACCAAAACACTAAAGACTGAATGTGGTAAGGAACATAATTTTTCACTACATCTAAGAGCTGTTATCTTCAGTTAGATTGAATTTTTCTCAGCAAAGTGTTTTTTTGTTAAAAAATTATGTCCATCGATATTCAGCCTTTCTGTGGAAAGTAAATGACGTTTAGACAGGAAAGGTTTCTTGGAGTCTACGGTGGAATTTCTGATCAAAAAGAGATTGAGCCAGAACCACTAGTAACCTGACTGTTATGAACATCTCCCAGGATGTGGGAGAATGAAATTCAAGTCCCTGTTCAGATTACTTCACAGTGTAGACTTGGACCTGGGTTTCCTATGCCCCAGAGGAAGATCCCAAATTACCGGACTTGCAGCTATTCTGATCATGTTTTCTTCTTATTTTCCCATGGAAAAAATAAAAAAAAAAAATAAAATTGAAAGGTCTTGGGTTTGGCTCAGTGTAGAATGTGAATTTTGCAATTTTAAAAACTTTCCTGGAACAGGAAAGTTATTTTCCACCAAGTTTACCTCCCGCTGCAATGTATTCCTTTGCAATAAGATTAAAAGTTACTGAATTTGCTGCAGTATTATCTTCAAGGGAAGACAGTTGCTCTGTAGGGTTGATATGGGTTTATTTTATACTGTAATGTTTCTATACATTCACCTATGTAGCCTATACATCAGGCTAGGTTATCAGAAAATTTAATATGGAATTTCAAATGTCGCTAGCAATTGCAGCAATCAACTTTTAAAATACGCTTACAATAAAAATAATACAAACACACACCTACCTGCTTTTAGGGTGGACTTAATAATCCTCTAAAAGAACATATTTACAATAACCGCTAGATGAACACCATAAGTGGTCGTTTTTTTCCCCATTCCTTCAAGGACTAAAAATGTGACCATGCCAGGCAGACACGCCTTCTCACATTCTCCTGAGTTAAGGGTTAAGGAGTTAGAAGACATTTTTGCAGTTAAGGAGGTTCTATCAGGTTGCTCTTGCTTTTGGCAATCACTTCCAATAACTTTTATGTTCTGACAGATGCCACTCCTGATACTGATAATACCCAATATACTTTGTCTATCTGGCAACTGAAAAATAGATTTAAGATGGTTTACCTGTTTCAGATACCTGCAGGTCAGATAGCAACAAAATTCTACCATTAATGAACAATGTTTGATTCGATTCAGTGGTCATCCTTCCATTCTATTCTCAATGCACTGAGCCTTCAGGTCTAATCAGGTCTATTGTTTCCTGCAGATTTCTAGTATTTATTCATCTGTCAAAGTCATTACATTTCTGTCATATTACTGAAAGAGGTGTTACACAATTTTAAAGAAATATCTATTACTTTCAGTAATACAATTACTGGCTGGTATATGGTCACTAAAGGTGTTGAGCCCAGGAACTGTGAAGTCAGAGGATACATTTCAGTAAGATCTGGATGAGCTCAAAATATTTATGCAACCCCATTGGCAAGGAAGCCTAGCATTGAAGAAACTTGAGTCTAAAGATTCCTCAAGTCTCTTGTTCTCTTAAGGCCAACTTTTATGAAAGTCAATGGGAGGCTAGTTTCCAAAAAAATTAATGACTGCATATTAATGGTTATTCAGAAAATGGAACTGTTTGGTCTTTGAGGAAGACACTAGCCCTTTCTATTGTATTTGGACCACAGGAAGAGCACCAGTGTTATTCAACAAGGTAGGAATAATGGTCTGGAGGAAAAAAAAGATAACCTCCAGTAACAAGAAAAAAAATTATCACAATGATTTGTTAAAGAACAAAAAGGGAATAGCATACAGAGTTCCTCAACACAAATCTTATTTCTAGTCTGATGGGCTAGATACAGAGGCCTTTATAGTTAAATTTAATTAAATTACAGTCACTGTGTATATACTCACATGTATATCTAAATGTAATACATATAAAAAGTCTATACCAACATAAAAATATATTAGATGTTCTTGTTAAGAATAAACAAACATTGCCTTGTTTGGCAGAATTTTAAAATGCATATTGCTTCCTTTATTTATTTTTTTATTACAATAAAAATGTGTTTTGTATTAAATCTATTGTTATAAAGAAATTAAGCCTTGAAATCTGCCAGCGTGGCTTTTTTCCATAAAGTGGAAAAAAAAGTCCTCCTGTTTTAGATACTTGAAAACATTAGAAATCTGAAAATGAAAAGACCAGTCTCTGCGTAGCAAATTACTCCATAAAAATAAAAAGAATTCTTCTGTGTGAATTTAAATGGTTTGAAAGCAGAACATAGCAGAAGAGAATAGCATGCATGGTCATAAAGGAAAACAGAGGGTTTAAGTCAATCTTTACAGATGTATCAGAGTCATTCAGAAAGAAAAATAATAAAAAATAAATAAATCAGATGCTATTTCACAGAGATTTGCGTCTGATTCACCCTCTGTTGGGGCAAAGTTTATTTGCTTGAGCCTGTGTTTGCTGAGAAAATTCCAAGAAAATACTTGCAAGAAATTGACTCCTTGATCTACTCCCTAGCTTTGAACAATGGAGACAAAATTTTATGGCCTTACATCTGTATTAGGGGGCCTGACTCGCAAGACCTGAGCTTCCAAACTTTACCACTCAGAGCACATACTTTCTCCTTTCATCTTCTTCTGTGGTTTAGCCTACACTTCACACTACACCTTACTGTTTCCCTGTGTCCACCTACAATTTATTATCCTTAATTCTGTGTAGTAGGTAATATATAACAGTGATCTCTAGTTGTACTTACATTCTACCCTGCAAATTATTTTAAAAATACCTAATAAAAGACTATTCTTTCTCCAGAGAGCAAAATATTAAGAGAGATAGAAGATTTAGAGGAAAATTGCAATCCTACAAGTCACTCTGCACAAAATCCCAGGGTTGGCCAGTAGCAAAATCAGAAATAGCGTCTTATCTCCAAGGTCTTGAACACTGCCTGCTCTGTGTCTCATTGCCCGATTTCTTCTTTTCTTCTTTCTCAGAGGCTACTGTAGCTACCTCATTAACACTCAACAGGAGAAGAACATCAAGGTATAAAGAGCCAGGTCACTTGTAAAAGAAGAAATGCTCTAAGTGTTCAGAGAAGACATACTGAGCAAACACCAATTGAACATGTATCTTGCTAGATGTTTCGGGTTTGGGTTTTGGTTATTTTTTCTTTTAGAGACATAATCAGTGACTTGGCTGATAACAGAAGGGGACAGGTTTGACATAATTTATTCAGACATTAGTAAAATATTTGACAAAATGCCTCTGAGGGAGCTGGTGAGTAGTCATTGGTGATGACATTAGTATCAGATAGGTGAAAAGCCTTAATAATGAGCTGTGTGGCACAGTATAAATCTCTGTGAAGGAGAGATGGCAGAAAGCAGAAAATGAAGGGTCTTTATGACTTGGTATTGGGACCAGTTCTGTTCAAGATTTATGTGTGGGTTTAAGTGCTTGTCTGCCTTTCCTGAATCACTGTAGTGTCCTGTTTAATCACGATGCAGCTGCACTCAAATTTAAGCCAACCTTCCAATGGATATTAATTGATATTGCCAACCTTCCAATGGATATTAGGAAAAAAATGTTAAAAATAAAAATCAATGACATGAACCATATTTAAGGTAGATTTCTTGAAAATATTAGGTTACTGATCTCTTCTTTCCTCTGCATTCATCTTCCTGTGGCTTCACCTTAGCCTCAGGCACTATTTTTGACACTACTGTCACTGACTGTGACAGCCCTGGGCTGTCATGTGGCCTTTTCATATGATTGCTGAAATTTTTACATGGCTGAAGGTACCGCTCAGTGGAGAGGTTACACATATTTTTGTGTTTTAAAAGGTCCTGGCCAGGACACTACCAAAATCTGGGTATTCCTGACTGCTATAATGGTCTTTTGAAGCTATAGATATCTAGGTAGAATTATAAGAGACCTCTGTTTGCTTCAGATGGCACATCCCAAGCTCTGCCTTTTGTCTGGGGTATTAAGCCACCATAGTCAAGCTGTCATGCACACCTGTAGCAGACAGCACATTGTGAAATTATATTGACAGTAATTGTATATTATTCTGCTTGCTTAGTAAGTTTGAGAGTGTGTCTATTTTCGGTTCATTATGATCTCATAACTCAAAGCAGTCTTTGATGTGAGTCTGAAACGATGCTTGTGTTCACAGCCTTTCATCCACTGCAAAATCTTTCACCTGCGTTCATGCTTCAGCTATGCAAGTGTTAACTTGGAGTTTCTACTATCAGACTGGACCATGCTAAAAAAAGAACATTGACAGGTTCTTATGGTTGAGAAAGTATAGAGATACAGACAAGTACCTGTTAAGGGTTGTCTTCCCACAGAAGGTAAAAGTAGGGACTTTCAGAGTCCGTTGACTAGGCTGGTGGAGCGAGGAGAAACCACTGAGCTGAGCTTAGATGAATGGCTTTCAAGGAAGGAAGCACCAGTGGTAGGGAGCAGAGTTTATGGAATGCAGATTTAACCAAACCAGATGAAGCCACCTCCAGCATATCCTTGCAGATCTGATTATGGGGTAGCACAAAGATGGCATAAAACCAAATTTTCCTCTCCTTATGGGCAGATCTTGAGATTGTCCTAGAAGTGAGGAAAGCATTCCTGAATAGGATTAGCCCAGCTCTGGTCTTGAACAGTTTTCTCCCAGCCAATTCATAGGATGCTCTTTTTTCATCTCACATAAGATGTCCACATGTATTATCCTTTGCAAGACAGAAGAGACAGAACTTAAATGAAATCCAGTCTCACACACAATGGGGATGTTCTAGCGAGCATGGTGGCCCACCCAGATTTTGGAACTCTCTAGTTTGCAGTCTGAAGAACATGCATTGGTATGGGAAATGTAAATTTTGACTAAACAGCAAAGGCCAAAGCCTTGCTGCTATGCAAGCTGGTGTAGAGGGCCTAGTAAAGTCGTGGTATGATTTTCATGCAAGCAATTACAGAGCCAGAGGTTCAAACTGACTTAATACCTCTCAAAACAGATGACAAACATCAAAGAGAGCAAATAATCTGCTGATTAGGTTAGCTGCTTTGGACTCTGGACATGGGTTGTATTTATTTCCCTACCCTTTCAATGGCTTGGTTTTTAACCTCTTACAAGTTACCTAAGGTGTCCTAAATCACCTTTAGATCATTTAGATGTATGCATTCATTATAGATGTCACAATGTATTGAAGACTTTTCACTTTCTGAGAGGGCAATTCCTAATACTTACACTGATTTTGGTAACCTGATTGTTGGCACACTAAAAGTGTATGATCTTTTGACCTCTTTCCCATCCTCAGATATAACTTAAGGCCAGGATGATCTGGTATGGAATTGCTACACTGCATAAGATATAAAATTGATTACTTATTTGCATGTATGGAAAAGAATTTAGGAGGAAACTCTTTAGTTTGCTATAGGATCTTGGTGTGAAGCAACAGAGCCAAAGAATAATTCTGGATTAAAGAGAACATAGTAAAAAGGTGCTGCTGTGATGAAGGACACCACTTCCCTGTTTGAGGACCAGAGAACAGGAAGATACACAGCTTACTAAAACATAAGACTGGGAACTATCACGGAAGATTTTTAGGCTGTCACTCCTCTGCTGGGACAGGATCCAGATAGCAGAGGTAATACTGTCTTTTGTCTGAAGATTTCCAAATTTCCTTTAAAAACTCTTCCAAAACAGCAATTTCACAAATCATCTTAGAAGCGCCACAGATGAACAGAATTATTGCCTGTTAGGAACATGATACTTTCTTGCTAGGAAAATAACAAAGTGAGAGTACTAGCAATTCTAGTCAAATATTTCTGGTGTATGCTGCCGCCTTCATCAAAACCAGAGAAAGTACTTTGTGGGAAAGAAAAGAAGAAGAAACAACAGAACAAAACGCTTAGATGTTAATGTGCAGTTTTCTGGTTTGTTTTCCAAGAGTCTCAAGCATGATTAAGCTGAGCAGACATTCCTTGGACAGAAGACAAACTTTTATACCAGGCAGAACACTGACATTCAGGAAGAAGACAATACTTTTCAAAAGAGGCTTTGAGTCTGCATATGACATAACAAATGACATTCAACCCTCCGTGGTGACTTCTTTAAAACTTTCACAGGTCAACATATCCTGAGTTTTGAATAAACATGTAGCTATATATGTGCACATGCAAATACTTGAATATTTTGTTTTGTGGTACTGTTTGTTCTATTTTTGTTAAGCCCTCTATCTGTAGGATTTACTTTGTGCCACATTTACTAAAAATTCTTTGCCCAAGGTATGGACAATATTCGAACATTCTCTCTAGGTGCCCTGGATAAGTACAATTCATGTATGTGCCTTTGTAGGAATGCAGGTATTTTGTAAATCCTGTTTTGAAAGCGGGATGAACATGTTCATAAATTTACCAAATTACCCATCTTTTTATGTACCAGAGCTTCAATTCACTATTCACAGCTGGAATAAATGACTCCCACCAAAGTAAGTAAAACTGCTTCAGTCTACTCTGAGATGAATGTTTCTACCTTTATAGACTTCATTTGCTGTAATTAACATACCTGAAAGTATTTGCATCCAGATGAGAAGTCTCATTTCACCAGTCTTTCTGTAGTCAACAAAGAGTTGGTTTTATCTAGTGGGTGTGGCAGACTAGTTAACTGTGGTGACTATCGAGGAAGTTTAGTGCAACTACTGTCCTTACTTAAGCACAACAGCCATATGCCTGCAACTGGGCTGTATGAATTCTCCCCTGTGTTTGTTATTTCATTGAAACATACATTTCTCCTTTTTTCCCCCTTTCTTTATTTCATACTGAAATATAATTCCTTAGTGGTTAGACAAATGTAATAGGACCTCATTATGTCCAATTTTCAGGGGTAATGTATCCATGAAAAGGATGTATCTGGAGTATATAAGGGAGTGTCAAGTTATATTTTAGGAAAGCTACTCCTCAGGAAGTACCAGAGGAGAATGATTTGGGAGAAGTCATCAAATAAATTCTTACATAGCTTCCATAGTAACTGGTTATATATTTCCTTTCTTTTTACCCTGCCAGACATCATCAGGCTTAGCATCTATCCATAATATTTTTGAGAAGCTATCAAAAGCCATCAGACAAGTAACCACTTTATCCAGATTAACTTCCCATCAGGAGAAAAACAGTAATTGAACCATTGAGTTGAGAGTAATTGAGTCAGGATACTGAGGGCACCTAGACAGCAAATTAAAACAACACAATTAATTGATAGCATTATAAAAAATCAACTTAGAATGAAACATTTTATTAGCTGAGTGCAACTAAATACTTGACAGTTTTAACCACTTCTAGTGAAACAACTGTTGCTTTAGAAAGTAATGTAATAAATCTGTGTTAGAAATAATTTGCTTAATTATGTTAGGTTTAAGATTCAATGGTATGTTTTTTATTCCTTCCTAAAATTAAAAGTTTTCTGAGAAAAGTTTAATTGTAAATGAAGGGCAACAGTAAAATATTATGTATAAGATCAGTTATCTTCAGCTTTTCCTAATAAGCTGGTCTGATTTTCAAGTTTGTATTGGCCATGGATAGGTTTCATGTAAACCCCAAAGGTCTGAAAGTCAGACCACAAAATACTGAGGTATTGAGACAACACAAGTTAAAAATTGCGGATGAGAGCTACAAAGAATTGCAGGAACACTTGGAGTGCTTTATGGACTCGGTTATTCAATGAAAGCCAGAGATCAGGGTGTTTTTTTTAATTTTTATTTTTTCTAAAATCTACTTTAGGAGAAGCAGACACCTAAAAGTAAGCCTGACCAGTGGGTGCCAAAACCTCTGAGCTCATTCCACATGTGCTGGACCTTGAAACAGAAAGAGTGGGGCTCTCTGAACAGACACACCCAACTGAGAGAACAACAGTGTGACTTGAGCACACAAACAGTGTGGATACATTAGCACTGTGCTGTGTCTGCACTAAATTAGCAGTGGCCGAGAATCAGTGTAGCTCTGCCAACTTTATTGAGACCCTTTCCAGATGGAGGCCCTTGCCGTGGCCTGGATAGGTTTTTCTTCAATTGAACACTATAACCTGAGAACCCATCTTGGAGCAGTCACTCCTACAGCTCTTCCACCAAAAGAAGGATGCTGAAATGTTTCCTTTCTTTTCTTTATTTCTTTCTCCTCATGTAATGACTTGGTCATCACACCGTCAGTCAGGGGTGTAGAAGATCAAGATTAAACTCCTTCTTTTGGCTAACCTGCCACATTCACATTCTATGTGAACTGCTAAAATCAGGAGGCAAGAGAGTGCATGTCAAATGGATGCTCTCTGTCCCTCTTTTTGAAACTGTAATAACTAAATATTTATTGACCAAGAGTGTGAACACCAGTTTACACCTTATTGGTTAAGATGCATGAGTTTTATCTGAGTATTAGCCACTGATCCAATGGCTTGAATTTAATTAAATCTTAATTTAGAATATTTGAATATAAGTTGAAACAAAGACTGAAATACAGATCTCTGACTTGTTAGGTGAGTTTCCCCAAGCACACACTACTCTAATAGAGCCATAATCACATAGTCCTTTGCTCTGGCCAGTGAATATTTGACTATTCCATGTAAATTTAAAGACTTCAAACAGAAGATGGTTGAGAATGTCTTGTTGCAGAGTATTTTATGTCTTGGTCACTTATATATTCACTAGGAAAGTAGGAAATGCAGTTTGAAGTCTCCCTAGGTAAGTGAGGCCATTGAACTTGCATATTTCACAACTTGAGAAGGATCATTGCCACTGACCTAGTCTAGAATTTGAACAGTAAACCAGACATTATTTTTTTATCAAGTCTAAAGAGCATGCGCTCTTTCTTTGAGAGTATCTTGACTGCAGACCTTGCAGATTAAATATTATGTTGAGCTCTGTTGGATGTTTGTGCATAGCTGCCCAGGCCTTGTGTAACTAAGTCTGTGCAGGGTTTTCAAAATCATACTAATATACCCATAGACTTGCAATGTCTCATAGGCCAAATATCTGTGGAGAGAGAATTAAAATTTGGGGCACTTGATGTTGGGTAGACTTAGATACCAAAGTCTTTTGGTGGTGCTAGTCCTTCAGCTTGTGTCAGCTCACTAAGGTGTATGTTTTACACCAGATGCTAGAGCTGTACTTTATACCAGTCCTTTTAACACTGGAACAGAATCAGGCACCAAACTGAAAGTAAAAATTGTATGTTTCAAATACAGATCTAACATGATTAATTAAATACACTAGATGAATGTATAAAATTGTTACAATGATATCAAAAGTTATTTATCAAGTACTGAGTAATGAGAATGCAACACAAATTAATCTGACCATAAAATAAAAGCTCATCACACATCACAATTGCTGATACTAAACTTCAATGGCCTGTGGTTCCCACTCAATCCAGGCAGGTTTTCTCTCTCTCTCTCTCTCTCTCTCAAAAAAAAAAAAAAAAAAGTTTTGACTGTGTTTTCATTTTCATGTGTGTAAAGCAGGAGACATTCCGTTAAAAATGATGAGGCAAAGTTAACAGTGGTTTGAGATCAGAACATGATCCCTGAAGTGTTTTACTGTATCTAAATCAACTTTTATAAGAGTTAAGTGTTAAAAGGATCCCTCTTGAATAATGTTTTGTTTCATTTCTTCTTCTGCATTATTATTACTTCAGATGATGTCTAAACAAAAGGGATGTAACGAAAAATATACTCTGTGCTTGCACAAGTAAGAAGTATTGTATAAATACAGGATATGAAACTGAAAATTCTAAAAGTATAACAGAAAGACAATGACATAAAAAAAAAAAAAATCCCTGAATTAAGGACAGGCAGACTTACCTGGATAAAAATACAGAACTGTCTTTGTTCAATATAGTAAAAATATGTTTTCATACCCCTAAAGATACATAGCTCAACCTCTGTATTATAAAATGAGGATGCTAATCGTCTTTCGCTTCAGCAGAAACTTCAGCCTGAATGAAGGGTGAAAAATATCCCTAGATGAAAACTTGCCTTTCTAAATGTTAACCCGTGGAGTATGGGAGCTGCTTTCACTTCAAACAAAGATGTTCCTGGCACGGATACAAGTCTGTCCTCTTCCCTTCAGGAAAGCTTTTCAGATGACAATTGATTTCTTTGGCAATGAGCGTTCAGACAGGATAGTGTATCTGACACATGCCTTTTAAAAATCAAGTCAAATGCGCATATTTTTTTCTGGCATATAAAAAAAAAAATAGTTGTCTGAGAAACAGGTGGGTGATCAGACACCATTGCTAAAATCTGAAATATCTTCATAATTTGGGCTTACTTAAGTTCCAAAACTGCCAAGAATCTCTGACTCATAAGAATACACAATGTTGTGAGGGCAATTAATCTTGTGAAATTTGTCATTCTTTTTAGCTAAAATCTCATTAAAAATTCTGTCTTTAAGCTTACTATATTTTATGGTAAGATTTTATAGAGGAAGGTGTACCTTAATCTGTATGTAAAAAGGTTTCTTGACAGTGAAATCTTCAGCACACCGTCTGAAATGCACAAAAACTCTCCAAACTATACTGGACATTGTATCATGCTATTGATAACCACTAATGAAATACATTGTACAGCATAAACATAGGAAAGCGACATTATGGCAGATATTTTTTCCTCGGCTCTTTCTGAATTTTAAATTGTGAATGAAGCTTGGTGGTTTTCTTACTGTTAAATTTCCACATTAAATATAGCCATTGATTATGAAAAGCATTTAAATGATAAAACCTAGGTAGGATGTTATGTTATGTCTTATTAAAATGTATTTGGAACTCCTCAAATTTAGTTTGCCAAGTAAGCTGTTCTAACATTCATGTCTGATGCACTACTGACTCTGTAGTGGCCTTGCTTGAAATAAGGTATAACAAACTTTCCAGGGTTTGATTACGTATTAACCAGTGGCTTGTAGAACAGATACTGATGGAGGTGATGAGAGCTTCTTTAATACACATGTTTCTAAATACATAAAAATGATCCAATAGTCTGGAGATCTCCTGTAACTCCAGAAATATTTTGAGAAGCACAGTAAGATGTTTGCCAAAGATTTAGACATTGACAAATAGTCTCTTTTGAGGGTGTGAGTTCACTGCCATTCAGCCATTCAGCTGAGCCACTGGGAAATGTGGACTGCTCGTAAGCACCGGGGGCAGCGGAACTGCTGGACTCATTTGGTCACGTTCAGAATGAGATCATGTGTCTTGATCTCATTGAAAATACGATTATTTTTGGTTTGGGTGTGACTTGAGGTTTGAATGTCAGGAAATGTGGAAAAAAAAAAGACAGGGTGGAGGAGCACAAACAGGGAATTTTGAAGTAAAATCAGGGAAAGACAAAACAATCAGCACAGATGGCTGCATGTTGATTTCCACTTGCTGAGTCAAAAGTAATTCTGAAAAGGATCAAAAGAATTAATATTTTTAATTAAATGCATTCCTTATATATAATATTAAAACTGCTTGCACCTCAGGAGAATTTGGATGCCTGCTAACAACATGCCATCATCTAAGCCTTATCAATGCCACTTCACAGCCTCAATTTTCCTGATAGCCACTGTTGTGTTTACAGTGTAGATAATGCATAGACCAACACATGGAGTTTCCCTGACTTCTGTAGTTGCATCCTGTCTTTCAACAACATAAAATGAGGTTTTAAAAGTTCTCACCTGCTCACAGAGGTGCACCTATGCCAAAATTTGGAGTCAGTATAATATGAACTTAATTTTTCAGAGCTTACACTGGTCTTTCTGTGGGCGGGCTTATTCTACTGTATGGTCTAAGAGTAGTGTCTTTTAGCTCTGGGCGTCAAATCAATGGAGTGGAATTAAACGAATGCTGGGAGACGTGCTACCAAAGTAGAGGCTTGTTTCTGTGTAATTGAAGGAAAGTCCATGAACCAGGCATTCTAAGTGAGATCTAACCAACCACAATGGGTCATTAGGTTTTTGTGATGATAGGTAAGCACATAAAAGAAGGAAAAAATCCAAGAGAAGAAAAAACCCTAAGATTCTAAGGATGTCTTAGTGCTTTGATAGTCATCTTTTAAAACAGATTATGAAGAAATCAAATAATTTGAGGGAGATTTGGTCTGATTTGAAATTTATTTCCATAAGCAAATGTCTTTACATTTTGGCCAGGTGTTTGGCAGTACATCCACTGAGGGAAAAGTCAGAGTTGGCTGATTCATGTTCTGTGGTGTTACACATTATTTTGGCAGTCCAAGGAGGTGTTCTGGTTCACTGTGTTTTCTGTTCTTGCTGACAGCCTATGGTGGAAGGATCAGCATTAAGTCCACTGCTCCACAGATGGCAGCTGACGCAGTGGTCCCCCTATCCAGAGGCACTGACGCAATTACTTCTACTAATCACTCTGTTCATCAGAAAATGTACCTCCCTATTGCCAGCCCTCCTCCACCATTCAGCAGCTAAATGTGGCTGAAGAACAACAGTTAGGAAAAAGCAAATGGTCACCAGGAGCATTGACTATCATTGATAGGCATATCCCTAGTTCGTATTGCATCTTTAATTGGCAGACAGCTCTGTTCTCCCTGCATGGTTATGTGCCAGAGGCATGTGCTTTTCCAGTGCTCCACTGCAGAACTGCAGCTTGACCAGAACCATGACCTGCCTGAGCTGGAGCTAAAATGAGATATGAAATGTCAAATAATATTTGCATTTATGGCTTGCACACAACTGAAACCTGCAGGTTTGTGGATAACCATAACAGAAAACCAGAATGTTTTTGCTTTTCTAGTGGCTCCTCTAGCTGACTGATGAGGCTTTTGGGGGTGAATGCCGTAGGTAGAGGGCAGGATCCACACCAGTCCACCCTGATCCCTGTGGTGAGCTAGGCACAGATCTTAGGCTTTTGACATCACCTGCTACAGACTGATGTGGTTTCAGCAAAGTCATATAACCTCATAATATACTGACAGTAATTCAGATCACTTCAATTAATAGAGATAACTTTGCTTCTGTTGGCGAACTGTCATTTAAGCAGGGTGTAGGAGTGGGGAGATAGAGCGATTTCCATTGACCTGTTTTCTGCAGCTGCTTAGACCTTTTTCCAAAGAATTTACAGCTTGTCATTGATAAATGGTGTTCTGTTCATCCCAGCATTAATTATTTAAATTCCATTAGCTTAATAATAGTATGCAATAAGTCTGACTGCACACCCTTTTAGCTTGTCTTCTTTTTATTAAATTGGTGTTTTGATTTATTTGGGTTATTTTAACACAGAGTAAAAGTGAGTCTTAGGCCATGAGCCTGCAAAAACCTTAGCACCCTGTATAAACTCAGGATAATATTTTGTACCAAGGGTGAACCACAATAAGAACCCACTGCTGAAAAAGAGAGATTCCTGTTGCTCTTCCCTTCTCTTCCAATCAACCCTCTTTCCTCCTCTGGTCTACAGTCACTTATTTTTCTCTGAACCTAAAAATCTTCACACCTTTGGAAAGCCAGTTCTGTTAACCAGCCAGACTGGTGAAGCATTCAGGTTTGGGTTTTTTAGTCGAATTTTAGGGTTTTTTGGGGTTTGGGGTTTTTTTTTGGGTGGGGTTTTTTTGGTTTGATTTTTTGTTTTTTTCTGATGACTTTCTTTAGTTGGATTAGTTTTGTACAAGGTTAGGTTTCGATCGGGTTAATGAGCTGAACTGATTTACAGAGGGTCTGTTATCTGACTGAGATTATGTGGATAGGCAGCAGGAAGGTGCATTTCAGGAGTGTGAAAGGGGTAAAAAGGGCTGACCTGGATTCTCATTTGGCTGTGCCAAGGCATTTGCACATGTTGGTCACAGTGTGTATAGCTTCATACTTAGTTCCTGGAATTGATTTCCCATTAATACCATCAGGGCTCGATTCATCTTGTCAGTAGGATCTGAATATTTTCAGGATGTAGATAATCACTGCTCAGTGTAATCTTAGCAAATTCTTTGTTAGCTATTATAATCTGCAAATGTTTAAAACAGCAAGAGAAAGGAAGGGACACTGACAGTGGCAGAAGCAGTCAGTTGGGCTAAAGCACGGGGCTGAACCTAAACCCAAGAAAGAATCAGGGTTGTTCTGGTCTGAAATGGGGACTTTTATCAAGAGAAATTATATTGGGTTTGGTGTCTTAGTGAAAACAGACAATCAGGTAAGCAGTTTACATACCAAATTCTGCATTCCTATAGAGTTTCCCTCTCCTAATTTTTTCGTATCTAGAAATGCCCACTTATTTTATATTGTTGAGTATTTTATATTTAGGAGATCTAATACATGATAGTGCTGAAATGGCTGTTCTGTAAGTTAGGAAAAGACAACATATATCTCTCCCCCTTCACTGTTATAATTTCCCATGGATTTATCTTCACTTATTCCTGAGCATTCTTCCCACTAAATGATATTTTAATTGTATCTCCTTGGCATTTCAGAAATTTCTAAGCCACCATAACAGTTTATGTTTAAATGTATACTGAAAATAACTGTGTTGTGTCATGCAAGTCATGTTGATATAAGATTTACCCTGAGGCTGGAATCTATCCTGCTTCATTATTATTGATACAGCTATGGACACAGATGACCACAGGATTCCCTCATCATCTTATCCCTGGCTTTCCTGATTTGTTTATCTTCTTATTTTCTTCCCACTGCCGTAATGGCATGAGGAGTGGATTCACTCCTCAGCTTTCTCTGAAAGCCCCTTTTCCAGTCCTGGTATTAAAAAAATAAAATAGCAACAGTAGTTTAAAAAGTCCTAGGTGGCCTCATTTGCTCAATTCAGGTGTGTTAATATACTGAAGCTGATTCCTGCCCGGGTTAATGTCCCAGCTAGGGAACTCAGAGACTGCTTTGGGAGCATGAGCCAGTATAGCCCTTTAAGGTGCCATACACTGCAAGTTGTTTAGGTATAGCTTGTTTACCTCTGTAAGCTGCTCTCTTGAATTGTAAATAGATCTCTATGGAGTCATATCTGAACGTGAGCAGCTCTTAAAAAAAAAAAAAAAAAAGAAACCAAAAAACACAAACACAAAAACCTCAGAATCTTCCCTGGCCTTAGGATCTGCAACTTGCCAAATGAGATGAAAAATATCAGCGCTCACTTCAGAAAACCGTATTCCTAAAGTATTGCAGGAAAGTCACTAAACAGTTGTGATTTGATAACCTTATTTTGTTTTCAAAAGTGCCATAACAAACCTCCTTCTACTTGCATAATAGCTAATTAAAGTACAAAGATAAATGAGAGGGGTTTAATTTTTTTAATTAAAAACTCTCTACATATATAATTATTTTTTTCAGCTATGAAAAAAAAAAAGGCAGAACATTTTGTGTTTTACATTTCATAGTCTTGTTGGAGTAATTAATTTTGAAAGAAGGTCCATTAGGGAAAAGGTATACACTGTTATATTGCTCGTCTTGTAACATAAAAAGAGCACTTGCTTGATACAGTCAAGAAATAGCTCTTTTTGGAGAGATTTTTCAGCTAGAGGAATTATTTGTTTGCTTCTGTCAGTAATTTGTTGGGTTCTAGAGTGCAGATTTTTTTTGAAAACACACACTTAATTTCTGCTATTTGTAGCAGTGGTAACAACTCACTGGTTTATCCCTGACGTAGTTTTAAAGTTGATGATATTAAGGTTGTGTTGAACTGTTTTCCTGTATTCACTTAGCTTCAGCCTGGCCAAGAGTTTTGCATCAGGAATACTGAGGTTTAGTCGAAAATAATTATCTTGTATTGTATCTCACATCTCACTCCCACTCTGGGCTTTCTTGGTTCCTGGCTGGAGTGAAGATGGGGGGTTGGAGGTCACTGATCTTGGCCTGAAGAATCCTAAAAGGGGGCATATGTGACTGTTGTGGGCAGAGGAGTCCAGGGCCTTTGAGGAGCAGTGTGGAGCCAGACAAGCTCTGGAGGAGATGAGGAGGGACCATGACCCGAGGCGCAATCCCTCATGCAGATCTCCAGCACACAGGTTTGCGCACGTAGGCTGCACCATCCCTCCGGTGCATCCAGCCAGTTCTGCAGGCTGATGCAAGGGTAAGTGGATTAATGGTCTGGCTCTTTTTCACTCCTCTGGGGTAACTTGGGAAGCCAGGAGAGAGAAAATCTGCTCTCATGACAGGACTTGCCCATTATCCACATTGCACGAGGTAGCCACAGCCCACTTCTAGAGCTCCCTCAGCACAGATGCAACCTCCTGTTCACTCAGGCTGGAGGCAGTGGTCATGGGTAGGACCAATCATGCTACAGGTCATGATTTCCTGAGGTTCACTGTTCTTAGTCAGGGCTGATATCTGAGTCTCAAATACAACTGCCATGGGCTGACAGCCCATCATAGTGCTCAGCCTGCCTTAAACCAGCTGTCTGCTGTGCAGTGTAGACAAGGATGTTTTATTTTCCAGAGACAACATTTGTTTCTCTGTCTCATCTTTGGGAAGGATGTACTAAGAAGATGAGACCTCCAAACTTTTCTTCCTTCTCCACAGACTTCTAGTAGAACAAAATATACTCTGGACTGTTAATATTTTCTGACTTTCTCTTTTCTTTTCTACTCGGGTGGCTGATTTAACATCTTGCCTAACAAAACACTAGGCATAAAAAATAAATCTTCACAATGTCTTTCCTGCATCTAATAAACATCCAAATGATTGAAGTTTTAAATAACCTAAGAAAACTAAATTCATTTCTTTAATTTGCGCTTCCAAGGGAAAGGAGTGCCTTTGGGTCCTTGGCAGATAGAACATTAGTCTCTTTTTTTTTTTTTTTTTTTTTTTTTTTTAAAGTATGAAGATGATTTAATCTTTTTTTCAGGTTTAGAAAAGTAAGCTCCTACAAGTAGAAGTAGGAAGTTCACACTGAAGTCAATCCAGGCTGTGTTCTATAGCCCTGAAACCTGCAGGCCTGGTAAACAGCCAATGACCATGTAGTTAACTATGTAAATGTACAAGTTAAATATTAAATGATATTGAAATTAGAGCATAAATATAGCTATGCATAATTCAACAGCAGAATGCCTTTGCAGTCAGAGCACACAGGAGGTCAATGACCCCTGATGATAGTTCTTTCAAGTATTAATATTAAGTCTATATAATGAAGGCAGTCCTTGCACAAGGTTTATTCTCACCCTGGATGGGGAAATAGGAGCATCATCCATTTTGAACACAAGTGCAGAGCATGTGGTTTGAATCTCCCGTATGCATAATTTGATGATTAACCTCGGCTTTCCACATTCATACTCAGAGTTTGCTAATATTATGCCTTCCATTAGAAAGGCTATGATGAAAGTATTTCATGCATTGTTCCAGCAATGCCAGCTAATTGTAACCCAGGTA
This sequence comes from Athene cunicularia, assembly GCF_003259725.1. Lineage (NCBI taxonomy): Eukaryota > Metazoa > Chordata > Aves > Strigiformes > Strigidae > Athene > Athene cunicularia. The sequence continues at coordinate 138,288,918 of NW_020799095.1, read as the reverse complement.
GAACTATCTTATATCTGTAATATTTCTAACACACCTTTCTTACAATAGTATCAAGGAGCTTCATCAGTTTTTCAATTTGCTTATCCAGCCCATATCTTTTAGTGCTGCTTTTGCCCTCTTATAAATAATCTGCCCTGAAGTTAGACATATTGACACTATCTGGTCTGCAGTGCACAGAAAAGGTCTGTATTTTTATGGCTCAGCAGTCAAACAGCTGAGAAGCAGTTAAAACATATTCCATTTTACAGTAATTCATTTCAGCCCTTGACAGATTGATTTCCATGGGGTTATTTGCTTCTTTCTGCACCCTACTTCATAACAATGCTTGCTAGAATGATTTATTAACTCGGTGCCAAATTCTTTGATACCTTAATAGTTAGATTAACTTCAGGACATGAGGCTAAGTTATTTTTTTCCCAGGTGCTTGGGGTGATGCTTTTCAATAATGAATGAATAGGGTCATGAACTAGTTGCACTTTGGTGCTTGTGTGTGCCAAATATGTGCTTTCTCTAGGAGCATTCAAAGCAGAGATAAACAAGCTGAATAATAGTTTCTATTCAAAATAATCTATTTTTTCTACGCGTACCAATGAGCACTCAAACAGGGCATCTAGTCTGCAGATCTTCCCCATATCTCTGATTTTTGTCTTTCTCACTTATTAGAAAAATATGAAGTCACTACAGAGATAAAGTGTCCATGAAATCAGAATAGGTTAAATAGAGCTGTGTGAATAATCGTTTTTGCAGTTCACTGTTGAACTAGAAAAATAAAAGGTTGTCTTACATAGAGCTGAAACAAATTTTTTCGATTCTTTTACTGAAATGAAAAATAATTTGTTTTGGTCTAAGCAAAACTTTTCATTTGCAATCCCTTGTTTTATTCTCCTTAGTTAAAAAACTGTAGGTTAATTTCTTAATGAAATATCAAAAATCAGAAATAAAAGTGTTGATTTTGGACATAACAAAATGAAACATTTACATTTCTGAAAAATAGTTTTTTGAAATAAAAAATATGGCAAATTCAGGAGACTCACAAATAGTTGAATTTAACTCGAGTGAGATTCTGGCAAATAAAATATGTGAGCAGGAAAAATAAAAACCTTCAATGGTTCGGCTAGATGTCTATGCTCTACAAATAGAGAAGAAAATTAGTTATCAGAACATAACATTTATGCTCCTATTTCAGGTTAACAAGTTTTCTCTCACAATCTCCCAGAAGTGCCCATTTAATGATGTTGACACATCACTAAAATTTCGAGATAACTGAGTGCAAATTCAAGTAACATACCTTTGCTTAACACAAAGTTTTAACATATGAATGTTGGGGGCACTTACTAAGAAAATTGTTTAGTAGCTGCTGATGTACTGTAATTTTGAACCAACCACATGACCCTGGTGCCTTTCTTAGATGGTCTAAATGCCATTCTGTGCCATCAGCAATGCATAGTGTAATAAGATGATCTGAAGAATATCGATGAATAAAAATCTCAGCTAAGACTGTTAGGTTTGTTGAGCCCAGTAAAATCTAGCATAGTGGTAGATACTAATCCTGGACCACAGTCAAGCTAATAGTGCTATTGAGAATACAAGAGTTAGCAGGTGAGTGAGATGACCACAAAATGTATGAAGGTAAGCAAAAAGCTCTTGCAATGAGTGGAAGTACTGCGTTAATATCATGGGACCACAGAGGATGGAAGAATCTAGTTCAACTTCATAATCAAACCAGGTCCAACATCAGGTCTTCAGGAAATGGTCCACACACTTTAAGAAAGTCTCCAGAGATAGAAAAACAGTCAAAGGAGCAAAGAAAGTGGAAACATGATATGTTTACTATATATTAAAAAAATCATAATCTCCTTGATAACTTTCAAAACTCCATGTTAAAAGTGTTCATCCTGTATCATTATTCACTTCAGCTCCCCTCTGCTCACTCATATCTTTCCTTTAATCTTTGAAAATTTGTTTCTGTTTACCAAACTGTTGCCATTTTAAAAATGTTAATCTGACAGACAACTATCTCCTCTGTTTTCTTTAATTATGAAATCTGATCCCTTGATGATGCGAACACAAAACAGCATCTCAGATCAGGACTGGTATCTGTGTGCAAAGCCAGAATTTTATTATGAAAGGATTTCAGTTCTCAATTTTCATTTTTTCATAATATCAATGAAATTGTTTATGCTGCAGAAGGCTGATGTTTCTTTCAGCTCTGGAGGGTCTTATGATCAAAACTCTTCACCTGAGAAGATGTGTTGTAGATAAAACCTGAAAATGGGCTATGGGACCCTACATTAACTTCAATGGTTCAATCACAGTTGTAGCCATTTAACATTTGTAATAATAAAGTACATGAAAATCAAAGCATCTGTGTTTCCAGTGCAGAGACATGCTCTAAATACAAATTTTCAGGAAAGAAAACAATTTCAAAGTAGATTTGTGGTAGATACTTGGAAATGTATAACATACCTCTCGAACATTCTGAATGGAATACTATATAAATTTTATTATCATTCCTTTGAAAATGGCTGACATAATACACTATTTCCCAGTATTGACAATTTTTGGGTGAGATAACCAAAGAACTATATAGCTTGGGAGGATCTTCTGAAGGTCATCTGGCCCAAACTCAGCACAGGGCCAATTTCCACTACAGCTTGATTCTTTCTTTAATATTCTCTTTGTCTCTAAGGAGAAATATAAAACTAACATGGGACAAACTGATGCAGTGCTTGCAAGCCAGGTGAACCAACAACATTCTGCTCACTGCTGTGAGATCAGTTTACTGGGTTTTGTTATGGTGACATCTGATATGACTGTGTTTGTTGAATGTGGATGGACAATGAGCTGTACCAGTTACTTTCCCTGTTTGTCACTTGTACATGCACACACTCACATACAATCAATAATTGATGACTACTTTGTTCTTGAAAGGCAACTCAGCACTTGAGTCTCCTTTAACACCTCGTGCCATGACCCATTTTCTGTTTAGCAGGTCTGGGGTACAGTATAAATTTGCTTTCTTATGCAAATGATTTTGAGGAATGATGCCTTATTAGCTGATCTGATCTTCTCTGCTCAGCTGAGTTTTCTCAGAGCCTAAACTGCTGCCAGGATGGTTTGTCTTTTTGCTTTTTTAGCCACCATTTAGCCATACCGTTAAAGTAAGATCGGTTAGATTATCTCTAGGAGTGGTCATTTGCAAAACATTGGTTCCAGAATCCACTTATTTCCCCTGTAAATATTTTGTTCTATGCACTAATTCCAAATGACAACAGATACTCTAAAAGATATTTACTGTCTACCTATCTACTTCTTCTGAGTTAAATCATCATCTCATTCAAGATAAACTAAGAGCCAAAGCTTGCATTTATTTGGGGTGGGATGAGAGAGTGTTGCCAATGTATTCTTGTCTTCATATGACCTGTTTTTCTTTTCAAACATGACTCTGAAAATCAATCCCCACCCTTATACTATAGACAGTTATATCCAACAGACTAACACGACTAATAGACTTCTCAGTAGGTATGCTGCATGGTCAGAATATTGGTATTATAATTCTCAGATTTCTTTTCAGTAAGGAGGCAACCATATTGACTAGATCAATAACTAAGCTCCTAAATTAGTTTGTTTTTTTTTTTCTCAGACATTTGACTGTTTTCATACTCTGTACTGTTCTCATCGTATTTTCACTAATCATAAACACTCCAATTTCTTGAAAATTGGAAAGAACATGACATAGTCATGAAAATGTGGATGGAACACAACGTAGTCTAAATATAAATACTTCAGAAACAAGTTTCCTGTTTTGAGGTATCTATTATTTGACACTTTGTCTTGGTTTTCAGAGAAAAAAATGACCCCCCCCCCAATTCTCAATTCAAGTGGCTTTTTGGGTGAGCTTCTGCTTTGTTTCTGGGTGACAAAGCCAGAGATACCTATAACCAGCAGCCACTTCTAAAACAACACCTGTCTGAAGTAACTGTCACTGGAGACCATAGATACTCGTCCAGGAGTAAGCTTACATGCAAGCAAATCAACTGCCCTCATTTGTAGGTTAGAGGCAAATGCACTAATTGTCTCTATTGTGTTGCATCTTATTAAACCCAGTTGACTTCCATGCACAGAACAGCTACAGAATCAGATGATGTGTGCATTTAATTAATTAAATGTGATTATTTTGATTCATAGAAAAAAAATGTCCATCCATTGTTCTGGGTGTTTTCATGTTAAACAATAAAACATTCTGGGGCTTTTTTGCTCACCCTTTTTAACGGAGCTGTTAGCCATTAATGGGCATCACAGACTGACTCACTCATGAGGGAGCACTTTGTTAGTGTAAAGTACAATCCTGTTCGAAAGGTCTGGTTTGTGGTTTTTATTTAATTATCAAAAACTATATTATAGTTCCAGGAGGAACTAAAGAAGTAAAAATAGGGTGTGGATATGGGTGTTGGTATGCTTTTAAAGCAGGTTCAAGCAGCCTGGGTAACTTTGATTTTTTTCCTTTCAGCATTTTAATTTACATTAGTTGCTTATAAAAGCATTTGATTAAATGAACCACTGCTCTATTCTTATGCTCATCAGTCAAGTTTGTCTTGCTGTGCTACCTTTATGTTGTGACTCAGGCCAAACTGTCCTTTTCCATGTAGAGAGAAGGAAAAGAAATATCACACTGCCATAAAAGGCTGAGATAGCTTGTGCTGCTTTGGTATTTTGTTTTCTGCCGTGAGTTTGTCCATGGACTGAGACAGTTTGTAGGTGGTTTTGCTCTGCCTGCTCACCTAGTTAAGGCACTCCATATCAAATAAAAATCTTTTTGAGAGCTTGCATGTATAATCACTACCAGCTTCTGCGTACTGGGCTCCTTTATCCCCTCACTGAGCAGCTACATGAGACCCCAGAAGGCACAGGGCACCTGGGAGAGGGGAAGGCAGCCCCATCCCCACAATGACAGTCCTCAGTAGGCAAAAACTAGGTTGTGATTACTGTGACAAAGATCCATTTAGACCTTTCAGTCATAGCCATGACATAATTCAAATAGCCTAACAACAATGACTGGCTTCATATTGGTGTCCTGGAAGTGAGGAAGAGAATTGGGCAAAATTATACAGTCATCAGGCAAACAGATGCCCTGTTACTAATCTCAATAGCTACCAAGAGTTTATAGATACTATTTTATGTCCTGGGAATGTAATAATTTATGTGCTGAGAAGAAAAAAAGCCTCTGTTCTTTTGGGTTTTTAGCTCTGAGCAGTCTGAATTCTATAGGAAGAAAAAGGAGCCCAACACTTAATCATACTTGTATTAAATTGGTTGTACAGCTCAAGATCATGTGTGTTGCAGCATTTTGCCTCGGAGTCACTGAGTATTTTATTAAGAACTGCCCTATGTGACACAAAGGTCTTCTCGTTAGGCATGTACATATTGCATTGAATAACAAGAAAGGATTTAGCTTACTCACCAAGTTTTTCATATTAGGAATGCCCATCTCTCTTAAAAGGGCATAGATGTTATATTTTAAATGATCCTTTTTAAAGTTTCCGAGGGAATTCTTTGACATGACAGTATGGTTTCTCAGATTTTGTTTCAAGAAAACATGGGCACATTTTTAACATTCTCCTCTTAGAAATGGTTGTTATCTATTCCTTTGCACTGGCCAGAGGTTCTGCCTGGATTAGGGACATCATCCTCCCAAGTGCTGCTGCAGCCCCACCTGACACAGATTGATGTTTTATTTCATGATACAGCAGTGAGACTGGTACATAGGAGAGATATGAAGAACAAATAAGTGTTGTTCTGTCTTAAAAAAAGAGATTATTGTGGCTGATCAACAATATTTCATAGGCCATGAGATTGGGCTGGGCTCTGAGGAGGATTTTGAGGTTAAAACATTTACCTGGTGTATTTCATTTGTGTAAATGTTCCGTGAAAAATCACTTATACCTAAAGAATATCGTGAATCAAGCTCACCAGTGGACCTTTTCCTTTATACTGCATCCCATGGAGAAACTGGTGGGCTGGTAACTCTGTAACAACCTCCCTCCATTTATGACATTTATAACACAGAGCATGTGTTACTGCTCCTCCAGAAAAAAAAAAAAAAAAAAGAACTTTTAAGGAAATTTTTTTCAGCAGTTTGGTAGGTTGCTGTACCAATCTGTAGGGGAAAGAAAGAGGCAGAAACTCACAGTGTGATTTATTTCCCTTTAAACAATAATTGGAGTTGCATAAACTGCCACTTAAGATCATGCAAGGTAAAATGGCTTTGCGGGAGAAAGATGGTTAACAGAATGGTTACGGAATCCTATTGTTGACCATTTCGTGTTTATCTGGTTTGGGAAGAATTTTCTTCTGGAAGAGGAAATTTTAAATATTCAGAGCCATGAAGCTTCTCCACGTGTAGCTGCACAGATGTACTTTCACTCAGGAAAGGCACCAAGGAAGAGGGACATTGAGTTCCAGCAAAACTCTGCCTGGCACTGACAACAAAATTTTACATCTGCCAGGCCGTTTGCAGCAAGTAAGTCAATTTTAGGAATTAAAATTAAAGTGAAATACATCAGTTCTGCCTCAATCCATTGAATGCTTGGCAAATTAGTTTTCACTGCTGTCCAGGAGCCACCTCATCCCAAAGTTAATTGGGCACTTGTCTGAGCTATTAATGTTTCTAGATAGGGGGACAGGACACAGAGTTATTTTGTTTGTGTAGAACAAACTTTAATACTTTCCTTTATTTTTTTGCCTAGTCCAGACTTTGTTTAGTGGGAGTCTTCCAGTATTTTTTTGATTTTGACCAGGTTGCAAATATCATAAAATTGGTCTCTACTGTGGTATCCCCAATTTACAGGGAGGCTAGGAAATTAAGAACTGTTGCAAAATATTTCCTTAGAGAAATTAACTCCTTTTTTCCCCAACATATTTTCTTTGTAAATTAGTTCTGGCTTCTTATTAAGGGTTTCCTGGTCTCAGAAAACTCACCTACCTACATATGTGAGATGTTTTTATATAAAATGAAAAGTCATCTTACTCTTCCTTTTCAACACAGTTGTATACAAAATTCACTTTTTTTTTTTTCTGAAGTTCTGGATGCTATTGCTAAGTGAATAAAGATTCTTCAATGGCCACACAGCAGATGTAAAAAATGGATGTAAATTCTCTGTATTCAGAAAATATCTTTGTGTCCAAAAGCCTATTTGTTTTTCCCTAGTTAATCGATTGGTCTCACTACCTACTTTTCTATGCAAACTTTACTTGAGAAGATATTTATAATCATTCGCAACAATTTGCAGTTCTGCACCCGAGATCTAGTTAAACACTTTTAAAGACTATACGACTATCAGTTGTTTGTTTTTTGTTTTTTGTTGTTTTTTTTTTTAACTTAATGAATATGTTTATTCTACTCACAGTCAGATGGCATTGTAATAGTTTCAATTTCATTGTAGATCCTCAATATAGCAATATATTCTGAGCTTTTTTCCCTTTTCCTGCTGAAGTTCCAAAGACTGTTTTTTAGGAAATTAGAAAATGATTCAAGAGTTGATTTCAGTGGTGTTACTTAGAGAAAACTGAGTGTGAGCATAGGTATTTCTAAACTGGATCCTTAGGTTTTACGTTTAACTATATGCCTTCAAAATATTTAGGCAGAAATGTGATTTTCAAGTTTGCTGTATATCTTCAGCTGATAGCTTAAGGTATGTACAAATGATTATATTAGTCTATTTGATAAGATATGTACAAATGCGGAAGTTATCAGATTGTGTTGAAAACTTCTCTCAAATCCAAGCAGCTCAGACTTTGACAAAGTTAAGACTGAATTAACATCCTAACTTTAGGACCCAGATGTAAAGACTTTAATCCAAACTTTTGACCTGTTGTTGTAATTTATTTCATCCTTAACTACTTTACTGGTAATGGCAGATTTAGAAAATACGCTAAATTTTGTTTTGCTCTTAGGGAGGTGTATGCTTTCTTACTCTGAGACACAGACTCAGAAATTACAATGTATCAGCATGAATCTTCATGTCATATAAGGAAATACTCCTGTTTCTCTTAATCTTTTCCAAAATTATTTTGCACCCAACTTCCACAATATGGCAGGGAAACACAATGGAGACCTTTGCAGAATAACTGGTCATTACTCGTCCTAGACCATTACAGCCAATGAAGAAGTTAATAATATTTACAGGTTGGATTTTTTTAGGAAGTTCTTGTTTAAGTGACAAGAAGTCACTAGAAAGTGTTGGGAGGGATCCTAGGCAGAATGGTGTAGTGAAATAGGCATAGGAGTTTTGGAGTGAAAATGGCATTGGTTTTATTTTATAATAAACCTGCTGGTTTTATGTTAAAAGAAATATACTCTCATGGGGATTTTTTTCTTGTTGTGGCCTGACAAACTTGATTTACATTGTCTCAGTTAGATAAAATACTTGTTTAAAAATAAAAAGAAAAAAAAGACATATAACACCAGATGATATTACTGAACATTCTTACCCGTGTGTGGATAAAGAACGGCAGTCAAGTGAAAGCTGTAGTGTCTGGTAGCTAGGCACACTCACCCAAATAATATGCCCGTGGATCAGATTCAACAGACAGAACTTAAATGTCTTGTTCTGAAGCCACATTTTCACTCCGAGGCTTTGTTTTCACTGGCCAAACAGACTAATTTAAACTGACTTTTTACTCAGCATCCAGCTTTAGGTTGTAACTTTACAACCCTACTGTTTGATGATGTCACAGGACAGAAATATAAGTTCTCTAGGAGATCTTTTCTTTGCAGATTGGAAACATCATTTCAGATGGGCCAAAAAATCATAGTGAGATAGGGTCAGACATCCTGTGTCATAAATTCCAGGAAATGAATAGGAAGTCTAAAGGCATGATTGCAATGTACAGTAGCAATTACAGGAGTACACCAGTGCTGTGTTTACCACTGATTCTGCTTTCTTCTGAAGGAGGCAACAGAGCAGGTACCATGGGACAGGAGGGGGGGTGTCCCCACTCTGCTCACTCCAGCCCAGTATCTGCATGAAAGAAACTGCATACCAAGGCACGTACCTTTGTCAGATTTGTGAAACCTTTGTGTTTTTTTCATGGAAAGGTCATTGATTACTTTCATGGATCTTAATTGCAGTTCCTGAATATCCATCAGTGAATATCTTAAGACCAAAATTTTAAAAATTCACAAACACTTCAGCTGAATAGGCAAAGAAATATTGTGTTGCTGATGCTGAGGGAACTTGGTCCGTGAGAGTTAAGAGACAATTCAGTGGGAGTAAAACTGGTGAGACAGGTATCCTGTGGCTGCTTTATTTCAGCCTGTAGTCAGTCTGTATTTTACTCAGCATGATAAAATATTCTGCAGTTTTGGGGTTTATTTTGTGGAACAGAAACTTATTTATAGATCACTTGGTCTACTGGTGCTATTGTCTACTGGGCATTTTTCATTGCTTCTCAATGAAGAAAGGTTTAATATTTTTTCCCACACAGTATATTTTTTACCCTCCTTTAATTCTGTCTTGGTCCAGCCAATGGCCGGGGAATGACTTCAGGCAAAGCTGTCTCACAGCCCTGCAATGTCAGCTGGGCTGGCTGCAGACAGAGGTACAGTATGCTAACAGTGATGAGACAGTCAGTCCTACATCCCTCCCTCCATGTATCTTTCCCTCCTTGCATGTATTTGTCTCTGTATATATTGGCAGTCTCCTCGAATAGTGATTCTCCTGGCTTCTATGTAAAACCTTAAAGAAAATAATTGTTTTTGCTGTAGTTCTGAATCCCAACCAGGGGTGCTGGAAATTAAACTTGCAGTTTCTGAAAGTGTAGCAAGATCTAGGAGCTAGCAACTGACTTTTCAAATAGATTTACCAGATTTGTATGGTATTTAATAGTTTGTGTCTTGAAAGCCATTAAATTTACATTATACTTTATCACATTACAAACAGTCATGGTTCAAAGTTACTGTTTCGCAAGAAGTCCCAAACTTGGACTCGGGTACAATTTGTCGTTTTCTTCTTTTACTTTCATTAAAAATAATTTTTGCTATACTGTTGCTGTGATAGAAATGTAACTTAAAATTGCCTTCTTCCAAAAGAGTTATCTAAACAGCTGAGAAATGCTTTATTTGTAATAAGGTTTTTTTGCATTAGTTTGTTCAGTGTACCCCATCTAATTTTCTGCAGCCCTTGGAAACTTATTGAAGCAGCAATGTAAGATTAGACCCTTAAACAATGTCACCAAGAACATTGTATTTCTAGCAGTGCAGTCCAATGTGCAAAAGCATGAGTATGAAAATGATTCATGCCATCTATTAAAGGCTAATTTAAATACCAGAATATTGTTTTACCATTCAGATGTTATAAATTATTGTATCTACTGTAGTTTGAGACTAAGTCAAGCCAGCTTTTCCAACCTGCCAACAAACTCTAACCCCAAAGGATTTTTAAAAAATTGTAATTGTCACAATAGACAGATCTTTTTTTATTTTACCTATATGGATAATAATCTTTCATACATTTTAATACAATTCTAATGAAATCTAAAAAATAAATTTCATAGTTCATCTGCTGGTTTACTGCAGAGACTGCAGAGCAGTATATTAAAAATGTATTTCTCTTTCACTGTTACTCTTTTTATATTATCAATCAAGTAAATCAAACTTGGAATTCTAACTTATTAGCATAAAATCTCACCCAGACACAATCTGCTTGATGAACAGGCTTCTAACTTTTTTGTTATGGAGACATAAATTATACTGATATTACCAGGGAAAAAAAAATCTAATACTTTATTCAGTGTTTTTGACAAAATGCTGTATCAGGCTGTTCAAGAAATATAATGTTTGGCGTGAAAAGAACAGTTCTAAATCGATTAGTTTATTAGTTGTAATACCTGTTACTCATGTATTCTGCTTAAATTTTCACAGATACAAAACAATTTAACATTCCCCTGTGCATACAAGCACACACACACACACACGCGCCTATATTTTTCATGCCCCAGAAGTCCACCAGCTGTGTATTTTCATATGAAAGTCTCTGGACTATTTAGTTTAGCTGAACAGAATATTCTACTTGGTATAATTAGAAAAATCATTCTTTGGGCCCAATCCTGCATTTCTCAAACACCCATGGATTTCTGCAACTAACATGAATTAAAAGGAGATCAGCTTGCCCACTCGTACCCTGGTAATTTTACATCTCTTAGGTATATAGGGATCCTGATAGATACGGAAAGCATGCAGCAAGGTTTGGAAGTGAGCTTAATTTGAGCTGTGATTACAGAGGCATTAAGTACCTGCTGAGAGTGGGTCTTATCAAATCGCCTTTGATTACCTGCCAGGCATGTCACCGAGCATCTTTACACAGTGGGGCTGCTGCATGGCTCTTTTCGCAGAATTTTTGACATGTTATCTATTACATCTCATCAACCTATACAATAAATAGATATCTCTGCCTGACTGTCATACAGAAACTGTTCTGCTTACTGGTAATCTTTCTTTCCTTTCTTTCTTTCTTTTTCCTTCCTTTCTTTCTCTCTCTTCTTTCTTTCTTTCTTTCTTTCTTTCTTTCTTTCTTTCTTTCTTTCTTTCTTTCTTTCTTTCTTTCTTTCTTTCTTTCTTTCTTTCTTTCTTTCTTTCCCCACGTGGTTTTCTTGGAATTAATAATTATTAATTAATTAATAAATAATTATTGAAAGATGAATTGTATCAATATCTTTCTTTTCTCCACAGTAAGCCATTCCTCTGTATACACTTGGAACTATTTAGTCTACCAGAAAAATGTTTTCTAAACCATTCTTGCACATGGTAAACATTTTACTTTTGGAAGAATTCAGCACCCAGAATGGAATACCTTACGGGAGCAAGTGGTGATACTGAGCCTCCTCACCTGCACCATGGTGTCTCATTGAGTTGAGCAAGTTCACAGACCAGGCCCCACCAGAAGGTGCTGAGCATTTGTGCAGCTGCTCCCTGATGTGCCCAAACCCATGACCATCTTCCTTTATAGTCAAAGCATTAGTTATGGTGTGATGTATGGGGATGACACCACCAGCTTCCACAGAGACAGTGTGAGTCTCAGACTACTTGATCCCTTATCTTTTAGGAGGATTCCTTTGCCTTTCTTGGGAAAAGCTGCTATGCTCCGAGAAGCATCACAGACTCAGACATTACATGTTAACCTTTATTTGAAGTACATGAGAAACACCAGTGTATCTTCCCTCGTCCTACATCGCACACACTGTGAGCAGGCACAGTACCCTGTAATGGGAAATTAAAGTGAGAAACGTGCTGCCTGCTGTCAGTACTTCTGAAGGAAGTTTCTGTTCCTCCCCACCTTACGGGGGGCTGACTCACAGCCTATCTCAGATGGCTGTCAGATTGTCAGTGACCGTGATAAGGCTTTCACTTATCCCAGCTGGGAAGACTTAGAAGCAAATAGGAATTGCAGTGGGAACCAGCTGCTCATATGTCTGTGATGAGCAGGCTCACAGGAAGATTTTTACTCAATTTCTGTGCCTTGCATTATTTAACTTGCCACCTGATGTTCCTGTCATGCAGTAAATCCAGAAAATTACTATTTGCTGAGATTTTCACTGTGTCAGTTTGTGCAGATACATAAGATAGTCTCCCAAGTCTTTTGAGCATTTAAGATTACATGAAGGAATCTTAGTGTGACATTTTAGCTGGTTTCTATTCCATGGCATGGTGCTCCAGCAGTGCCTAGAGCTTTCAACTCAGATTTTGTTACTACAGTCTGTAAGGATCCACCACGTATTGTCAGACACGTTCTGCAGGTTGATAATAATCAGGTACACATACAGAACAATGATCATGATAAAAATCAGTGTAACAAAACCAATTTGCCCGATGATTACAAATGTTATTGATTAGCAGGCAGCTTTACACTGTGAATTAAGACAAAGAGTTTTTTATTTAAATGACAATGACTTAAAAAATACACCTCAGACAAAAAAAGGAAATTCCAAACGGTGATTCAAATATAACTGTCTGACTATACCAAATAAAATATTTGGCAATATTACCATATTTCTATTGCATATAGAACATTGTAGTGACTTACACAATGTGAGAAAAAAAATTTTAATGTCAGAATTTAAGTTACTTGTTAAGCAGTTCCATATTTTTCAAAGAAGATTACAATTCATTAATACGAGTATACAATAAAGTTTTATTGAAACTCTCGAATTTGGATCCAGATTTTAATACTGGTTGTGTAGTGTCACAGAGCCAGGCAGTGCTACTTTTATTCAAAATGGATGGTATCTTTTTCTACATTTACAGCTACTACTGCAGTTGTTCAGGTGTGGCACTACTGACAACATATAGTTCTCCTCAGTGCAAATCGGGTTATGAAAAATATTTCCCCCTCTACAAAACAGGCAAGGCAACAGCTTCTTCTTTCAGAGAATGTTCTGAACAGCAGTTATTTTGCCATTTCCCTCCCATAAAGCTATCTTTATCTCTTCACATGTGGAATTAGATGTATCATAGTTGTTTTGTTTTGCTGCGTTTTTTAAATAGCATTTTGAAAAGCAAGTAATAGTTCTGATTAAATGGGAAAAAGAAGTTACCACCTCTGTTGTAAATTATCAGTATTGTTTGGGATTATTTAGCCACACAGGTTTTTTGATGACACATTTTCAAAGCTGATGTCTTGTTTTATTTACTACCAATAAAGCCATTTCTGACCAGTAGATGTGGTCTTCTACACATTCAGATGATGTCCTCATCCTCCAGGGAATCTCTAATGTCTTGGAAGCCAGCTCCATGATCTGGTTCTGGGAGGGATAGGTCATTGGAGGCTTAGAAAATGTTATCTATCCTCTTGAAGGGAAGGGCTGGTAATTCAACCTTTCACCCTCCTGTGAGTCATTGAGCAAATAGTCCCGCAGATGGATCTGAGGTTCCTTCAGACTTGTGAGTTCCTGACAATTCTCAATATGCTCATTAACCTTGTGCTTTTGAAGAGAAACCCAGTCTGATGCCTGAAGGCTTTCTATATTGACATTTCTGCTGCCAGTAGAGTTGAAGGAAAATACCATTTGTTTTTCATGGGAAAGTTGGGAAAGGAGAAAAAAAAAAAGGGTTGTTTTTAATTTATTATTTATGCTGACATTTCCCATAAATGAAAACAGGAAAATAGTCAGTTTTCAAATATTAATTATATTTTTCAAAACTGAGTTTTCAGTATTAAAACCAAATATTTTCCAGGATTAAATTTTCAACAAAGAGAATCAAATTTCTTTGAAAAATTCTTGGGATGGGGGGGTGGGGGTGGGAAATGATAAGTATTTTAATTTGCAATGAAGGGGCATTCTGTGTGTGAATATGAGTTCAAACAACTACTTAAATATCATTATTTTAACAAATGTTTGATCTTTGGTGATTTTTGAAACTTCATCTTTCTTTCTTAACCAGCCACGTAAAGTTAATTTTTCAGTAAGAGAGCATTGGTGGGCAACAGAAAATTGATGCTGAATATACCCCTTCTCTGCACACAACTGGCACAGAGAGTCCCTTGCAGAATGTGGATGCTGCAGGGAAGTTATGCTCCAAGTTTCCTTCCCTAGTTCCTGAGGGACCTTAAGACAAAGTCCAGCTGCCTGGATTAGGTATTTGGCACCCCAATGCTTATTGCAAATAGTCATAATATTGAATCTAATGTTACCTAGCTGTTAACCTCAGAATATGAAACACCTCTGATCAGTTGAGTCAGGAACCCATGCTCTCCCTCAAAGCTGCACAATCAGAAAAATTAGCAGACTCTGCATAAAGACCTACACATTAGTTAAATATAAACGATGATATCACAGGAGAAAAACAAGAAAGAAAGGAAAAAAGGGGAAAAACAATTGGAATGAAGAGTGCTGTGGAAGTGCCTGCTTTGTACATGGGTCATCAGACGTAGAGAATCGCATCCTGCAAGAGCCCGTTCTCCTCCACCAACTATAGCTGAAACATGGATGCCAAATCCAGAATCTTTAGATGGCTGACATTAGACGTATGAGCTCTCCAAAGAGAAGGTGCTGTATCTCTGAGTCTCTGCCCAGGCTTGCTGAATTGGTGCCGGTAGGGTCTGACGGTTTGCAGAGGCTTGTTATGTCCCCTCATCCTTTTTGCCTGGGCTTGTTGCAACTGCTGTTTTCTGTTTGGCTTAGTGTCTTTAATCTCTTCTTCCGTACAAAGCGCAGAAACTAAGACAAGCATCTATGGCCCCAGGAGGAGCCATGAATTAGGCCAATTTTTAATTCTGCTTTTCAAGACTATAGCTGTTTACAATGTCTGGCTATGTTAACTTCTAAAATGCATTGGTTAGTAAAGGTAATGACTAGTACTGTAAAAACTCAAGTGATGTAGAGTAACTCTGAGTTGAAAAGTTAAAAATAAGAGTAGTGCTATTTATTCTTTCCAAGGGAAAAAAACAGAAAATGAAAAACATCTTGGTATGGCCTACCAGAACACTGACTTGTATAACATTAGTTTGTTGATGTTTCTGAATAAAGTGCAATGCAGAATGAGCAGAATAAAAGGTTATTAACATCTCACTATATTATTTCAGAATTTTTAGCTATGCTGCCACAAACTCCTTGGTTGGGTTAATATTTCTGAGAAGCCTTAGTAAGGTCTATGTTATCCTGCAAGGCAGAGGTATTTTTCTCTGTTTCACATTTTTGCACAGAGGTACTTTTCACTTTTTTCTTCTTACTAATGTCTACATGGATGAGAGGACCAGCTTTTTAGGAAACCGATAACAACTAGCAGCATTCAGTGAAACTGTTCCTCACTGCACATTAGCCCCATGGCTTCTATGTTTGTAGCCATTCCTGCCTGCAGCCAGGAGACTCAAGTACCTGCAGTGTAATAGAATGATAAGAAGGGGAAAATAAAGCTGGAATCAAGGGAGAGCAAGATTCCTTAAAACAGGTCAAAGCATCGTTTAGTATTAACCTTACCATTCTGATTTCTAAACTGGATGCAAATCGTTCAGGCTTTACTCTAATGTTTTATGGAAGCATAAGTAAACATCAGTGAAATACAGCTCTGCAACACAGCTGCCTTTTCTATTCATCACCTTTACTTTGTCACAAGTCATCTTACATAGTGACAGTTAGTATAAGTAATAAAATATAACTATAGCGCTCTTAGTCTTTCCTAAACTAATCCACAGTTCTCACCCTGGCAGTCAGGCATTTGTCCATTTTGTTTCTTCTCTTTTTTCAACACTAGTGTACTTCTTACTTTCCCCTATCATCCACAGAAATTTCGCACTATAGTCAGTACAGCTTGCGTATTACCTGATAATGGGAAATGAGTCAAGCTGTGTTCTGCTCTCTGTGCCTTGCAGAGTATCATCATTACATGATAATAGTGGAGATAGATCAGAGTGGCAGAACATATGTTTGATTAGTATCTCCCAACAAGGGCCCAAATTTTATTGGTATTTAATATTGGTAGGCGTCAGAGTAGAGATCATCACTTTAGTGAGAATCTATGCTAGGCTTAGTTTAATTATCACCATTCATAGCCTTGGGTATTGGGTATTATTATAGTGGTAGTCATGTGGAGTTGTAATGTCATGCAAGTAGCTTGATATCTATCTTTTCTAAATTTCATTCTGCTTTATATATTTTAAATACGTGTAATATGGAAAACAGAAGATACCTAAGTGCCCAGCAGGATGATGATCACAAAATATGCTCCGAAGATGACATTCACTGCACATTTATAAACAGCTGCAGTTTTACATCCAAATCCTGGATGTCTCTGTGTGTTTTAGTTCAACAATTTGATAAGATATACTAGTAATACTATCATTAGGGCAAGATACAAATTTTAGCTTAATTGAAGACTTGTTGTAGAAAATTCTCAAAGGAAGGGCAAAAATAATTACAAAATGTCATTTCAAACTGAATTTCTATTTTCGGTATTTTTGATAAAACAGAAATTGAGCAAAAAATATTGCCTTTAAATTATCTTTTCCACTGAAACATCTCACTATTTAATCAGAAATTCAATAACATCCTTTGACTACAGTCTCACTCCCCATGTGTAGTATCTTTGAAAAAATTGCTATTATTAGTAGTATTATTATTACTGTTAGTAGTACTTCCAGAGAATGTATGTCTAACCATTCTACTCCTGGGCAAGATATTCCTTTGCAGCTAGTGCTATATTAAATCAGGACAAAAAGATATCCCTGATAAAAGCTTAGAAATCAAAGCACAAGACAACATTGGTAGGCAAGCCAGGTAAAAGAATGAGCAACATTCTGGTTCTCCATGACATTTCGTGAAGAAACCACTGTATGGTTTAAAATGGCTAAAATACCTCAGATGTATAAAATGCCATTACAGGCGAGCAGGAGGGAGATAGCAATTAATTGATGTGAGAAAAGGTTATTCTCTGAATAATGGTGGAATCAAACACCTTTATCAGGGCTACAGAAAGAGGGCTCGTGAGAGAGGGAGACAGAGACACTGGCCTGGATGCTCATGTCAACTATTGAGAGCTTGGCATTAAGCTCTGAGGGGTGATATGTGAAAAAGCTCCCTTGTAAACTGACCTGGGAGCTTGTGCTGTAACACATGCGGAGTTTGCATGCAGGGTGCAGGGAAGAGACGGCAGTCAGAGGAGACACTCCAATGAGATGGGCAGTGCTAGACCTGGCCATTGTTTCACCCTTGCTGAGGACTCACCAGCACATGGGGTTTGGGGACATGGGTTTCTGTTGCTGCAATGTCACTTACTGAAAGGCCTCTGAAGAGGAATCTACTGCTGCCATTTGTATAAAGAAAATAGGAAGCGAGCCCCTTTGCATATGCAGAGCGAAATGGAACGGTTGTATCCATCACAGCTATTCCTCAATAAACTGTTTGTAAACAAGTCGTTTGTTTAATCGGCCCTGGAGTAGGTGTTATAGGATAAAATGTTGCTGCTAACTAGCCACCACAATTACAAAGGGCCATGAGATGATGCTTTGCAACATGGAGCTGATCATGGGCAATTCACCACAAGGTGAAATAATTATATTTATTTCTTGCCTAAGTCATCAGGAGGATCTGCTTCAGGGAACTGGAGCATTTTCAGTGGAGAGCTTGACCAGTCAGAGTAATTGAAAGTAATTCAAAGATATCCTAAGAGAGAAAAACCAGTCTTGGGAAATAAAAATGTGAGGTGTTTGTGAGATTTTCTGGGCAAACTAGCCAAGGAAAATTACTGGGTAATTTAGTTAGATAGCTTCTTGAAGTGACTTAGACCCTAGTGAGAAATCCTTATTTGAAAAATATAGGGGGGTCTTCTGTTAGCCTAACAGTGACCCTAAGAACTTGCTCTGAGGGATTTTGTGAACAGTGGAATGTTTACTTTAAGAACTTATTCCTGTCTTGGGTAAACTGATTTCAAAGTGATCAGGAATGGTAAGAATGCCAATGGAAATGGCGACTTTCAGTAATATTAGAAAGGGCAGTAATGTTGCTGTGAACCCCAAAAGCGAGTGTCATGGGTGCTCAAAATGTACACAGGCATCTAATTTCATACTGGATTCACTCAAGAATGAACATAAAAGTAATAAGATAAAAAGGACCTTTAATCTCAGCAAAGAATAAAAAGAATGACTTAGTGAGAATGTCGGGTAGATTAATTAAAGGAGTCACAGTGAACAATACTAGGCAGTAAATAACATTAGGGCATAACATAATTACCATTTCTAAGGGTTATTTATCACCAAGTAACCCTTTTTGGTCTAGACCAGACTTAATTCCCCTGGGCTCATGTACTTTTCTGGAGCAGCCACACCTTTAATTATGTAAAACTTTAGCTTTCTTAATTTTTCGAGCTGATCTGTGCTTGGACAAGTTATTGTTCCACTTTAGTTGGATCGTTTGAGCCCTCTGGCCCCAGTCCCTCATTTCTTTGCTGGATTTTTTAACTTGGAGTCTAGGACAGCAATTACGTTGAAATTTCAACCCTTTGTAACTCACTGATCCTTCTAAGGCTCTTGAATGACACCAATTCTACATTTCTCAGGGACTTCTTGGTGGCAATCATTTCCAGTTTGATTTGAAAACTTCTTTTCTCCTGCTTTCTTATACTCCTTCTCAAAGTGGCATCACATGAGAGTCTGATGTAAGGACAGGGATACGTTTCCCTGAATACCTGCTTTCTGTAAAAAGTAGGACATCTTTTGATTCTGATGTAATATTGGTGTCTGCATTATTTTGTAGAACCAGCCAAGCAAGCGCCACAGGATAACCTGCACTTTTCCCTTCTACTCCCAGTGCCCAACTGACTGGTACATCTTCCAAGTTAGAATGAAAATCATTCCCCAGTGGAAAATTAGTATATTGGTCAGGGCAAAATGTTTACAAATGTGTATTCTTGTTTCAAATAAAGATAAAAAGGGGAAAGGCATTCTGAGGGAGTCAGAAATGACCAAATATGTTTCAGTTTTGCATTTCAAAAGATCCTTTCTGTAACAGAATTAATTGACTTTAAATATATATAAAAGCTTAGTGAAATATTTTAAAGGTCAAAATCAGACAAGAAAGATCTGATATTATTGCAGCAATACTCTTGAATTAGTCCAAAAATAAGTCTTTTAAAACTAGTTTTAAAAAATTAATTCCTCATCATATGTTGAAAACATTTCTTTTTTTTTTTTTTTTTTTCCCCACTTTCAATGGGTGGAAGGAAGAAGCTACATCTCCTTTTACTATAAAAACTGACTTGCTCTTCCCAGAGAACATCTCTATAAGCTGTTATGTCAGTGGAACTTCTTCACCTCCACTCCTCGCATTCTGGGTCTGCAATTCATCTGACTTAACTTTGATCTTTTATTTAGTGGAAGTTTGTTGCTCAGTTTTTCCTCTGCAGACATTGAAGCAAACTGAGGAACCCAAGAGAGCCCATACAGTTGGGAAGAAGTACTTTATGGAGAAATTATGATATCCCTTGTTTTAGAAGGAGTCTAGACAGCCAGATGAAGTCAATGGTTAAAGGAAACTAGGAGATTAACTTCAGTAGAAAACTGCTTTGTTATAATGTTAACTTTAAGTACAAAAGGAGTAATACAAGTCTTGCCTTTTGCCTCTCTGAAAAATAAAGAAGAGAGCAGAGAAGAGCCAGTGGAACTTAGAGATTTATACAGTGCGTGCCTTGTAACAGAAAATTCCTGAATTGAGGAAGATGACTTTTTCTTCTCTCTTCACCTTTTTCTTACAGGCATCTATAGCCATAGAGATATATATTAGTATATATATTAGATATATATATTAGAGTATATATTAGTATTATATATATATTCCAGCTTCACATCACAGATGACATAACCTTTCCTTAGTGAAATTAAGTAGTATGCTAAAACTGAAAGATCTGTATTAATTAGTACATGAATACAGGTGCCTATCTTGTTAAGAATTTCTTGGACACCTGAATGAGAGAGTGAAAGTTGGTTTAGGATGCTAAACTGACAATACATCTGAAAATTTTAGTCTTATGTATACAATGGTGCAACTGTTTACTTGAGCAACATTGTTACAGTGTTCTGAGTCCTTATCTCCACTAGGGATAAAAGCTATATTTTTATCTTATATTGGTAAAGATTATAGTCATTAACATGTAGTGAAGACTGAAGGTGTCATTTAACTAAACTCTGGTAAATCAAGGTAATCCCTAAACTCTTAGCCAATGTTATTCTCTGTCTGTTTAATCATGTGAAAACTATCTTCACTAGGATTCTGTATCTTTTTACCTGGCATGCAGTCAGAACACACATTTTTTTTCCTAGTTTGGACATACTATTATATGTGTCTAAACATATAGTCTAAACAGATAGTGAAGTTTGCCTTTCATACAGTTAAGATAATCAGTAAACTCTGAGAGAAGCTTTTCTTCACAAATGAGAGTCATTCACTGTGGTTGCAAAAAGATGTGGGAACATGGTTTGTAGGAATAAAGGTGTGAGTGACTTGGAAAAATTTACTTCCAGTATCAAACTAGCAGTGGATATACTTCTTTAAAGATGGAGCAGTTGAAATTAATACCATGAAAGTACTCATTAATATACTGTTTTCTTTCTAATAATATTCCTCATCTTTATTACAACACAGAACTGCAGTTTCATCAGCTTTGCTTGTTTCAACTCTGGCAAAATGACCAAGCTTTTGTATTACTTAGGTAAGAAAATCTGTAATGCCTAGTTAATAATTATGTTTACTTTTGATGAAAAACCATGGAGAAAGCCTGTGCTGAGGAAGGTGATAAGCATCAGGCAAGATGACAAGTGTCTTCAGCTTCCAGTGTGAATCAGGGGCACTAAGCATCTGGCAGGATTGACCCCTGTATAGAAAGACAGCATTCAAGGTCAGTACGTGGGGCTGTGTCACACTTCCTTTGATATTCTGAGTCCATAAACGTAGGTGTGGACATGTTCTGTTCAGGGAAGTTTTTTTTCCATCTATGAAAGAGGTGGTAACACGTCTAATATTCTGCAAATATATATATATATATATAAATGAGTTTAATTCAAAAAGAAATCCAAATATCTCTAAAGACAAGTTGCTTACAAGTTAAAAATATTCACCTTTTTTTCTTAATTGATTCAGTTCCCCCTGAGCAAGTACTGAAGTTTGGAGCATGAGACATCTCCCATCCATCCCCAACAAGGATTCTCATCACGCCACAGCAGGAAGAGGCACATATTCTGGCTGACTTCAGTGGAAAGACTTATTTCCCATATCAAGTTAACACAGACGTTTCTGGAGTAAGTGAATTTGAGGACAAAATTTTGGCCCCTGGACCAAGTTCCTCAAGACAGAAACATTGGAGGAAAGGCAAAATGCCACTCACATTTGCAGTATGGTATAAATAAATAATATTGGCAGAAAATGAAACTGCCCTGAAAGTCATCCTTGCTTTTAGTACAAACAAGGATCCCCCTGAGCAACAAGTGGAAGAAATGAAGCCTGGTTCCCTACCTATTTGTGCCTTATGATTGGATTCTCTGGTATCTAGTAAAGTGTAAGTCCCATTTTAAAAGTTTTTCTTGCATTACAGGCATTTAGAACATCTCTCCCCCATGGTGTGATCTCATCTGAAGCAATGGAAAGTGCTAAGGAGTGCTGCTTCTGGGCAGCAATGTCTTTTTACTAAACTTGTAGAATTTTATCTCTGACACCCTTTTCTCACTGACTGAGGCTGGAGAACACATTCGAAATTTATCGATACAGTCAGATAAACAGAAAGTCTGACAAGCAAAGGCGGGAACAGATACACACATGTAGATAATCTTATGTGATCAGAGATCTGCCCTATTAACCTGGGTTACCTGCTGGTTCAATGCCAGCCCACAACTGGCCCATGTGTATGAAGTTCCCAAAAGACCAGGTGGGCTCAGATGACCTCCCACAACTATTGTTTCTCTTGTGGCTGAATTTTTCACTTCTGGCACAAGCTGTCCTCATGCAGCACCTCAAAATACAGGTGGCCATGCCAATGCTGCCTTTTGCACACTCTTTCAATGGTGTCCCCCTTCTGTGATGTTTCCCTGAAGAGGGGGACTCAATGTCTCCTCTCTACTGCTTTAAGACTGTCATGGAAAGCCTGAAATATGTTTATGACCACTAAAATCACAGAAGATGAGATTTATTGGGAATTATTTAACTTTGTTATGATTAAGACCATTTTTTTTCAAGCCATTATTACCTAGAAGTTCCTTTTGTGACATTTCTTGTCACATATTTCACTTCAAAAAATGTGGCCTTGTTGATGGCTTCTAATGACCTATTTTGGAACTTTTTGTTTCCTTCAAATTGCAGGGAAAAAATGGGGTTCATGTGAACAAGGAAGTTTTTTGCCTAACAGAGATGGGAACCCTGGTCTCAAAATTCCTCTGAGGCTGTGGAGGCCTGTGTTGTCTTCTGACAGTAAGATTATGCTGTGTAAGTGGATTGTGACACACACAAAAAATACTCAGTTGTGTAAGAAAAATGGATGTTGCCAGTTTATAAGTGTTTTAAAAACAAAGCATCATCTCTTCACTGCCGGTTATTAGATAATTTAATATAGCATCAAAAGAATCAAGGCAGTTACCTGATTTCTTCCATATCTGCTGAGTTAATCCAGTACCATTTCTGGCCAGTCTTAAAAGAGAATAACTATTGCAGAAATAAATTAAAAGAGATCAGTGCGAAAGGATGTTAAATGTTCCTCATTAATCTGCCAGGGAAGTAAGATTAAAATAATTACAGTTTAAAATTTTACACAGGTTTCATTAAACTCCAACCAGACTTTTCAATAAAGGATTACTGCTCAATGGCAATTGTTAGAGATGCCATCTAAGAGGGCGGATGTATTATCTGTATTTTATAGTCATGCAAAACTGTAATAACTTTTAGTCACAATTAACTAATACAATTTTGAGCTGGAATATTGATTGCAAATCACACATAGAAGCCCTAGGTGATTAAGAGGAGATGTTGGGTTCTTCTAATGGCAGCTGGACATTAATACTTCAGATACTTAGTTATCAGCCACCCTGCTGACTTTTGCCTAGGAAGGAGAGCAGGCTTTGCAGGCTGTTGTCCTTTTCTGCACCATGTTGACAGAACTACGTGCATGCTCAATACAGGGGTAGTGATTTGAAGGAAGAGGCATTTCATTCAGTTCAAGGTCTGAATGCCTTTCTTCTAGAATCAGTAGGAGTGGAAGAGGATGGACAACTTTCTGTTCATGACTGGCATTTGCAGATGGCACAGTTGGCAGTGTGTGCCTAGCGCACTGATCACGCTACATTATTATCTACTTAGTCCTTTTCTGATGAGCAAAGGAAGCCTGAAATGAAAATTTCATTACTCTGAGAATGAAGTACTGCAGTTGTAAGATTGGTATTTTGCAGTCCATGTATATGGGGTGCGCCTTTCCTTGGCTGACATGTAGCTCACACTACGTAAAAGGTGTTTCTAGATCTAGAAGACTACCCCAAGTTCTGGGATAAAAGGAGATATATTGTTCTTCCAGATCCACCATAAAAAAAAAAAAAAAATCTTAGTAAAAGGTTAGTTTTGGTTTTTTGTATGCAGTCAAGTTTAGAAAAAATCTAGCAAAGAAACAGAGAAGGAAAGTACATTTGAAAAGAAGAGATAATCACATTTCTAATTTTGTGAAAAATTCTTAGAAATGCAACCTGTTTAATGTTTCAAAGCTAGGAGAAATCAAAGCTGCAAGGCTTTATTCTCTTTGTGAGTTGACATGAAGTTAGGATAAGAATTTGGACATAAAAATCATTTTGCATCTATATTCAATGGTCAACCATGGTTTTCCCTCAGGCAGAAGAAAATGAATCAGGTTGGCAACATTAACAAATATTTTCTTAAATCTCTTTATTATTGTCTATGTCATTTGTTTTTCATTTGTGTTTCCTCTTGCCCTGCTTTATTCATGTTGACATCGCCCTTCTAGTGAAATATCTTCTCATAAAATTTGGCATTTAGAAGTTATTTGAAATGCAGAGTTCCTGAAAACAAGAATTAAAATATTTTAGAAGATTGAAGCTATTAATTACAGCATTAAAATAAATAAGGAGGTTCAGCCATAAATTAATCTAGTTTTACCATAATATTGTTTTAATTTAAAACCAATAATTCTTACAAAGACAGAACTTGCTGCCCTGCTCCACAAGTAGATGAAATGATACATATACACTTGTGGGCATACTGTGATCCTTTTTTATTATATATTATTGGAGATTCTCCTGTGTCTTTCTTCATTTTCACAATGATCTGTTATTTTATTTCTGTATTGCTGCATTTCATTGTTACAATAAAATATAAATAAAAGATTAAGGAGAACAAAAATAAAAGTTAGAAAATCCATGTTGAATGAAGGGACTTATTCTTACTTTTAGTAAGAATATTTTCTTTTCCTCCTAGCTGCCCGAAACAGCTTTTTTATAAGAAACAGCCAAAATTTTGAAGTTTACTCCTTCAGCTGTTCAAAAAGGACAAAAATTGTCATTCATATCTATATTCCTTTTACTTTAATTTTTTCTTTCTTGTTGATCACAAAATCAAATTTCATACAATAGTGAGAAGACACCTTTTTTTTTTCTCATTTGCTCAGACTTAAATGTAGTAATATAATTTTGTGTTATCTTAAAAGTACATGACAGAAATAGATTTATAGATACAACCTTTGCTGATATTTTTTTAATAAATAAGTATTCTATCATTTATTTTTTAACTCCTTACAAGACTGCAGACCTAACATTGAAGAACAACTGAATTTGGCATGTTTCTGAACTGAACCTGCCATGCTATAGAATCCTGCTAAATTTATTGTTGTGTATTTAAATCACAATATAAATGTAAAACTGAGAGTTGGATTTTGAAGATTAATACCAAAAGGTGGTACAAGATGATGCCTTTTTATACTTATGTCTAAGTTTAGTCACAGAAGCAAAATGGTCTATAGCAGTCAATTAATTAGGGTTTCTTTTTGTGAGTGTAGAAAGTAAAATATTTGACAACATGGAATAATGAGGTGGTAAAGGGAAGATCCCCTTCTTTCACAGAGGCTGTTGAGGCATGATTTGGCCTGTCCTGGTGTGCTGAAATCGAGTGCAGGTTCTATCCCTTCTAAGAAGACACAGCTGAACTTAATTTTACCCTATTCAAAGACCGGGAACTTCAGTTAGCATCTACCACATCCTGGCCCCTTAATCTGTGTGCTATATGGTGGCACCTCCCACAGTAAAAGTTCTAATACTCGCAGAACCTCAGACTAATTGTTATTGCATGACAAACATATGGAACCACAATTTATATTTACCAGTATTAGCTGATTGTACTGAATGTATTTAATCTTGTTTTCACACTTCATTTTGTTTTTTAGTGGGACATTCCCTGAAACCAACACTCTTTAAAACTTATTTTAGGGGTACTGTAACTTGTATTGAAGTATGCCTTCAAAACTATATCTCTGAATAATAAAATCTCTTTCAAAGTATCATACATTGTAAGTAGGAATGATACAGCAATAAAATAAATTAATGAAGTTCTAAAGTTCTTCCACAGATAGATCCTTTCCTTTACTCAGAAGGTGTCTATATTCATAGCATCAAAGACCTGATGTAGTTGGCTTCTCTGCATTGCTTTCCTCAGATCTTCAGGCTGAACTGTTCATACAATCAGTCCCAAACACACTTTACTCATTGTGAGTCAGACCAGTTTTAAAGTTTAAATAGGAAATCTTTGCTAGCTTAACTCATTTAGATGGAAATAGGTGTAGGAAATACTCAGCCAACTATCTGAGTAGGCAGATTTTAGCGAGGTGGTTGCTGCTGCTAAGATTGTGACAAGCAGGATGGACTAGGTTGGAAGGTGAGGCTGAGGCCAGTGCAAGAGGATCAGCAGTCAAGCCCGTAGCTTCACTGTTTATTCTGTGCTCTGGGGCTTATTCTTCTGTGTCAGCAAGGATCAGACAACATTCTTCTGGAACCAACCCTCTCTTTGGGTATCTGAGGTAAAGAACAAAGTTGAGTAGTTCCTAATTTGGCAGTTCCAGTGTAGGATGGAAACTCAAAGCCCAACAGTGGCCTGGGCTATTCTCTACCAGTACGAAGTCATCAAGTTTTGGATTCAAATCCTGAATGATAGGGTTATCATTGATTAGACTTATTGATAACCAGACACTCTTGTTACACCCTTGGAGTCTGGGAACATTCTGGCTTGGAGTCTAGATTTGTGGACATCTTTGATTTGATTCACACTTACTACTTGTGTACTTGCTGCCAACATTGTTTAGATAATGCAGCACATCTGACAGGCTCTGTAGGAACAGCATGTCAAACAATGATGCTCTTTGTTGTGGCCCGACTGGAATGTTAAACTAAGCTTTAAACTATACTGGAGTCAAGAAAAGATTAAAACATTTTTTAACAAAGGCTTCAAATGAAGAAATTAAGCAACTTAGTCCTTCCACATCACAACCCTTGGATCACAGCCAGGGTAACATTTACAGTGTATTGAAGGGGCTCATTCATCCTGCAGATAAAGAGATTTTTTTGTTTTGTTTTAAAAAAAGGGAATATATTTTCAGTGCAAAATCTTGATCTGCCCAAGTGTGCCAGGATCACACTACATGTTAATTATTTAAAATATTTTATTGTTCATGGGAATATAACAAGAAACTTATTACACTCTTTTTATTATATACTTTGTTCTGTATTAGTAGATTCCTACATCTGAAGACGGGTGACGTCACTGATTGCTTTGACCTCCAGTGTAACCCAGAACAAAGAACATCAGAAAATATTTTGCATTGTGTTTTAGGTAAGGTGCTTTTTTAAGACATCTAATGCTTATTTAGAATCTTTAAACCAGATCCCACAAAGACATATAAACATTTTTGAAAAAAACAAACAAACAAACAAAACTGCACAGGACCTGTGTTTAGAAGATTTTTTGAAAAATTATTCAAGAAAAAAGCATCTTTCATGTAAGACTCCAGTGGTTGCTGCACTCAGGAGGTGTGATTACTTGAATCACTTCACTCCAGAGTGAAGCAAGTTTCAAACCTCTACTTTCTGCTTCTGAAGAGACTGTCTTAAGCATTAAACAATAAGCTCATTGATGAAGGGACCTTTATTCTGCTGAAGGTGATTCCTTCTACCAAGAGAAGAGTGAACAAGACAGCACATAACTCTACCCTAGCAGAAGTGAGGCTTTGGGAGGAATGAGGCTTGGGGAATATTTTTCTATAAGAAATACAATTTAAACTTTGAATCTGTGACTGAATTATATCTCAGTCTTGACTTAGATGCCAAAAAATAATTTCTCAGAGGAAACACAACATGAGAGAGAATCCATCACATGTCTAGATAAACTAAGTAATACTAAGATGTAGGTACTTTGATGGACTTTAACATAATAGAACATAAATTGATCTTATCTGACTAAGCGGACAATATTTCAGGAAAAAAAAAGGTGCTCTTTTCTTCTATGAAGAGAAAAAGAAAACATATTCTCTTTCTGAAATTATGCAAGAACAGCTAAAATAGAAACCAGTAATATGATTATGAATATGTGTAGTTGTATGAGTGAAAGTATCTTCTCCATTACCAGTTGCAGTAATATCAGAAGGATTCCTGAACACTAACTGATTTTAAGGATGAATGAACAGATGCAAATGCATCACCACTTTCTAGTTATATGCACATGTCAATGGTTGATCCAACTAGCAGGCAAAATTCCCCGAGTCAAGCTATGTCTGTCACTTGACAGTCTTACAGGTATCCCTCTGGCTTTTCAGATTCATCCCTCTAACACAAAGCAGACCAACCCAGCAGCCCCTCCACCCTGTACTGCAGCTACTCTTATTCTGCTCATGTAATCACCTACTTGTTACATCTTCTGCTTATGCTCAATGCTGATATAGGGCATTTTTCCATTGCAAATGTGGGCCACAAAGACTTCTACATGACTCTTTCATTCATTTTCTTCAACGGACCACTGTTAAGTTTAAGCACTGTGAACTATATTCGTAAACAAATACACCTCACTGACCAAAACTTTGTCTTTAATCTTTTATCACGATGCAGTGGACATTTCTATCCACAGCTGAGTTTTCACATTAAATAATAAACTTATTGTGGCTTATAAAGCTGTATGGAAAGGCCTCCGACATAGCAATGATATAATGTTTGCAACTATATTCAAAGGTTTGCTCTTTTTGCAGCATTTTCCTTCATACTTCTTCATATTTTAGATTAATAAAACATTTCTTACAAAAAAATTGAACATGTATTGAGCTCAATAGCAAATAACTTAGTTTACCATTTGATTACTATTATTTAGTACAGTTTATACCAAATACTTGAGTGTCTAATAAAGGTTATTAGGAGCAGAAATTTCTACAGAGAATAATAGCATTTCCTATTTGATAATTCACCTGTAATTGAAATGAACAAAGTGATTAGGAACATATAAATAAAATTTGGCAGTTATACTCTGGTTGTTTCAAAGTGCCTTATGAATATAGCTGAGTAAATAATGGGATGTTTCAGTCTGGTGGCTCACATACCTGCCAAAATATAAGGGAAGAAAATCAGTTATGAGGAAAGCAGAAGTTCTTTTTTGGAAGAGAAGAGAAACAACTCCTTCCCTATTAGGATATTATGAATTGAAAATGTGGGTTTTCATCCCATCATCTTTGTTTTGTTATGTGTTTCAAAATTATTTAAATCCTGTATTTTTCCTCCTTTCATTTAAATTTTTGTTGTTCTCTTTAATGAAAAATGTTGTCTGACACAAAAGCCCAGAAGTTTTTCTTGAAATGTCAAAGAAAAGTTCTTGGCATTTCAAAATATTCCCAGGTATATATTTTTTTAATTTCAGTAAACTTTTTCGCATAGTTTCCAAAGGTTTCCAGAGGTATTTTTGGCAAATTTGATATTCATTAAAAATGTTGTTCCACCTCATTTACAAATAAAAGGATACCCACATAATATCCTTTGAGGTAGCAAAGTATCATTGGCCTACTCCAGCAAAGCAAGATGCCAAATTATTTCTGGGGAAGGAAGGGAGAAATGAGTTTCATCCATTGAAATAACTCAAGTCAACAAGCACAGCTTCCCACCAAAGGCACTTGGCATCTTGCAGATTTCAAGCTCTTACTTGTCTACAAGCTTCTTGCTCTGAGGTTTGGTGTTCCCAGCAGTGTACCGGCAGGTCTTGTCCCATGACAACATACCACAGCTCCCTTCCAGCCTCCATACCTGACCTTCTTTCCCATGTAAGCAGGACAGGGAGGATGGTACATAACCAAATCTTATCATGGTATGAGATTGGACAGCAGCCAGGCTCAGGATCTAAAATCATTTGCAGGTTAAAAACTAGCAACATACAGTTATGTCTGTCCATCCAACATAAACTTCTCCAACACCTTCCTTCAACCCTTCGTCTGGTTCTTCGCCTGAAGGAAGGGATGACTTGATGGGGTCAGGCATCAGGAGTCATGGCTTTTACAAGCCATCTGTTTCACATATCTTCTTTTCGCATAGGCCTATTACAGACAGTTGTGGGAGGAGAGAGGAAGGTAGAAGTACATTTTTGCCCAGACAGGAGAGTGGATTAACTATGAGATATGTATACCTAGGGTGGAGGAATTTACTCCACCTGTGTACATACCAGCATGAGCTGTGTGCACATATAGGTCTTGGGTGGGGATGACAGTCTTGTCTTTATCTCCTCTCAGATGAACAGAGCACACTGTTCTTGAAGTCAAAGGTAGAGCAAGGAAATAAAAACAAATTGATTTTCAAGCAGGGAACTCAATCTAGTAAATGTATGTTACTGCAGTCACAGCTGCCAGGTGTTATTTCATGGTCTCCTGAGGTATTGTGCCAAAGGTAAGACACAGAAAAGATCTATCCAGGCAAATGGACATAAAATGCATGGATTAAACTAATGAACAGAAAAATAAATGTTTTCTATGAAAAATAAGCTGACTCAAGCACTGTTTGACACAGTCAGTGATAGATAGGCACCGTAGTCTACTTTTATTGGTATTTGGCCTGACCTACCTGGCTTTAGAAAAGGGCCTCAATTATTTTCTTTAATTGAATGAGCTAAATTTATCAGATAGTTTACAAACATGAGATATTCCTGTAACTGATTAAACAATGTAAAATGATTAGAAATTTGTTAGCAATATCAAGGAAATCAAATTTTTTTACCAGTTTTCAAATGAGTCAGCTTTCAGCTATGGTGCAGGAAATCCATGTACACTTTGTGACATTTAGGAAATATTTTAAATCTGTCTCCCACAAATGCAAGTACGTAATTTACAAGGAAGCATGCTGTGGGATTAAACAGAACACAAAACTTAAGCCATGTGCTGCCTCAGGACTATCTCAAACACTTAATCACCTCCTCGCAACAAACAGTTGCCAATATGCTAAAGTGGGCTTTGTGCTTATGATGTATTTGCCTGATGTCCTGTCAGGTAAATCACTGGTTTTAACTTGGTTGTCCTGTGTGCTTCTTCCCAGGGGGTTGATGGCTCCAGGGATTGCTGGTAGAGTACGGAGTCTTTCGCTTGTAAGGTCTGTATCCACAGAAAGCTGCAAAGTGCAAAATCTTCTGTATCTCTTTTTATGTTCCCGATGCATGCATTGTTAAGAGAAGACAGAAGGAGCTATGTGCAGGACGCAACAAAATGTTTAATTACTCTGCAATCCTGCATGCCTTTTAGGGCCTTAGTTTTTTAGCTGAAGCTCACACAGGCAATGAAAACTATCAACACTGGCACTAATCGGAACTCCTGTGAACAGTTTCAGAATTTGTCTTTCCACGTGTCACTTCAAGGTGGAGTATTATTCCGCCAAAAAGATACCTCCTCTCAAGTGACAATGAAACAGAACATTAGCACACCATGGGGAAATTCCTGTTAGCTTCATCATATATAGAATGAATTTGGGTTCCAGTGCTGTCCATCTGGATCACTTGAAAAAGAGTTCCTATAATTCCTGCATGGTTTTGTTACTAAAGAAGATCACCTTCATGGGTAAAACTGTTTCTTACATGAAGGCTTATGCTCTGTTTTATTAAAAGAGGAAACAGAAATAGGAGGAGATACCACCTTAGAAGTCATGGGGTTATGACAGAGACTTTTTTTTTTTCTTTCTTTTTTTTTTTAATAAATCAAAAACCATAAAAGGGGTTTTGCTAACAAGTAAGCAAGGAAAAGATTAGATGAGATTAATTTGTTTTTCTCTCTGTATGAGTTTAACAGTTACACCAGTGGAAAGAAAAGGACCAAACAGGTTGAATAACTTTAAAATATTTCTTGATTTTTCATAACTTCATGTATCTCAACTATAAACAGATGCTAGTGCATCAATGTGATGTGACAGAAAGAATGGACAGTTTATCAGAAAATTATAGTAACAATGAGTAATGTAAACAATTAATTTAATTTCTGTGGAGATATCAGTAAAAGAACATACATGGTATCATATAGACCTGGCTTCTTTCTACAGATTTTTTTTTTTTTTTTTGTCATTGTAGAGTTTAGCAGACATTTATATTTATGTTCTAGAATTCCTGATATGGACTTGAAAATGCATTATTGTACTAAAATCTACAGTATTTCTTCCATGACAAGAGGTGATTAGATAAAACCTCTGAACATCTTCCATTAATACGCAGTTTAGTCCTTTCTCTGTTGGGACTCAGGCGTTATCATTCCTTCTGTGAGCTCTGAGTTAGGGTCTCTGATTAATAGGGAAGACTTAGCAGTCCTTCTTCAGTCCGTGCTCTTTCTAAACCTCTACGTTGATTATGAGCTGAAAAATTTTTCAGGTAAAAAATGATTGACACTCTCAACACACTTATTTATCAGAGATGTTGCAAAGTCTGACTGTAATGGCAGACAGGGATGGCTGTGTAAATATGGACACCAGCAGAAGCAACAGAGCTTTCCTACTAATATGAAGTGGTGTGCTTTAAAAAACTATTTGAACAGTTACATATCAAGAAATAAAAATAGCACTGTAGACAGAAGTTGTCTACAGGGATTTCAAAGAACTTGTTGACTCAGATTGGCCTGTAAGAAATTACCACTTCACTTACAAGGGAGAATACTGTGGAATTAAAAAGAAAACAATACCTAAACCATGCTCCGTCTCAGAACTATCTCAGCCACTTAATCACCCCTTTGTAGTAAGTGACTGCCTATATCCGAAAGGAGGCTTTGCTCTTTATGATAAAAATGAAGCACACTGTCAGTGACTACAGCACCAGAGCTTATTCTTCTATAATCATTTAGTTTCTCATTCTCAAAAATTAATCTTCATAAGATTTTCCATAGCTGACCAGACCAAAAAAAAGTTCCTTGCTACTAGTAAACTATCTGGTACCTTATAAGACATTGTACCTGAGGATATGGGTATCTAAGCACTTGTTTAAAAATATGGTTGGCTCTATATGACAGGGGTGCCAGCTGGCCTCACCTGAAGATTCTTCAGATCTTTCACTGAACTGAGAGCTCCAAACTAAGAGCATAGCTAAAGATATAAAACCCTAGACTATCATCCATATGAACCAAAGCCTTCAGATTTTGTTCATACAAACCTTGCTCACATTCCCAGTGATATCTTATTGACATCTTGCAGAACTAAGTGCCTATTTTTTGTCCAATTGTTTCAAAAAGAAAAAGGTTGTCTGAACCCACTGAAATAAAAAGTACATCTGTAGTGGCAACTGTACAAGTGTAGGTTTAACTTTGGTTCTGGTGTTCAGGATTAGCTTGCACACTAACAAGAGTTGGAAAGGATATGATGACTCAAACAGGGAAAGGATAGACAGTACTCTGTTTTTAATTTTCATTCTCATAAGGAAGAAACTAATCTTTCCTGGTTTTGATGGACAAGCTCTTTGTACATGTGACAATAGGTTTCCCTTTCAAGAAAGCTTGCCTCGGAGAACCAGACACTTTCCTGAGCAATGACAGAGGCACGCTCACAGTCCCACTCTTAGTGGAAGGGGCATCTGGGAGTGGAAATGGGGAGACATAAGGACTGTGGCACTACAGAGATTAGTGAAGTGCCTGATTCTTGCCCCTACAATATAAACTAGGAGTATGATTTGAGGTAAATAAATATTCAGAAGGTCCTCAGTGAATTTGAACCTGTCTCTTGGACTGGGTGGCTGCATTAAAAATGGATACAAGTCTTGTTCTCCAAGCATCATTCCTTTACAAAATGCATGTTGTAACACAAGCGCATACACAGACGCTGGCCTTGCTGCAGAATCCTCACATGCTTTTATTCAGCCTAGGCCTGGTCCTATGAGGAAACAAGTCATCACGAAACTGCCTTTAAGCTTAGTGGAAACCAAGAGCCTGAAATTATTTTAAATATTGTTCTTTACTGTAACTTTGGTTTTGAGCCTTTCATTTTCAAGTCATCTTTGAAGCCTTGGTACTGCTATGGCTTTAGCTTTAAGGAATGGTTGAGTTCCATTCTAACCTTTCACATTTTATTAACAAAATCAAAACCAGGACAATTAGATACCTCCTGATTTTCATTTGTTTTAATATTAAGGGAATGTTTGAAATGGCAGAAGTCTTGGGGAAAGTACTTCAAGCCTTGGCTCAGAAGCACTGGAGTTCTGGTCACAGACATCAAAGATAACTTGAAAAGAAGAAAATAAAATTGAAGCCGATAATTCTTTACATTTGGGGATACTTTTGAATGATTTTGTTACATATATCAAAAAAAAAAAAAAAAAAAAAAAAAAAAAAAAAAAAAAGACTAAGAAGAGAATTAACTACTGTTGAAACCCAAAATATTTTCAATTTTCAACTAAGATATTTTCCTATTTTGTCTTTGGGGAAGGCACTAGAAATAAAACTTCCCAGCAGCAGTAGAAGTTTGAGTAAGCAGGTATAGAGAAGAATTCCTCCTGGAGAATCTCTGCAACTGCCTTCCTGTACAGCCATTAGAAAACTACTTTGTACTTGTTCTTAGATCTTTCCACCTCAAATGTCTGTGCACTAACAGATTGGTTAGTAGGGTTGGTGATCATACTTGTATTTAAGATAGTTCTGAATATTCCATATCTTAAATACTTAAACTAAAGAGCGTTCACTGTTTGTTGCCCCAATAATGGCACATTAAGGTAAAACATGGCAACAAATATATATATATCTCATACCTGAAATGTCTTGTTCATATTCTTTCCCCTTATGTTGGACCTCCTGAATACTATAGCCCTATATAGATTCAAAAAACAGTAAAAGACATTATATTATTGTCAGTTGTCTCTTTGCTCCTCTTGCTTGCTGTGCCTCTCCTAAACTTAATTTCCAAACTCCCTGAGATTGAGATCATGGCTGAAATTATGACCCTGTTGTGTTAAGGGAATTTTGCATTTGTATTTGTAGATGCTCCATACCCTTTAAGGTAAGGCTTAGAGAATATTAAGAAAAATTCCTTTTTTCAATGCGCCCTGACAGTGCTGAGCTTTCGGAGAATGAATTTCTGAGGAGTTTGTGAGCATGAAAAATTAAAACATTATTCAAAGATAACTGAAAATAGGATTTGCCTCAAAAGTGTTAAAACTGCACTCAAACCAACCTGTGCAGAAGGCAAACATTTGAGCTATTAGCAACTAATAAGATGTTGAAGAACGTGAAAAATAAGCAAGTAGACTGGTCAAACACTAGCAGAGGTAGTCAGCAAGAATCAGACATCCATTTATTTTATTAAAATGTTTCTTTCAAAGACTAAAACCAACAACTTAGAAATCTTAAAGTTATTTTCATTATTCTTGTAGCTACTTGTGTAAACATTTTTTAGGTTAGCAACCAGGTCTCTTGTTGTATTACATTACCAAGAAAAGAAGTATTTAAAATGAAGCATACTAATATATTACTTTATTTTTGCTTTGAGGTAATTAAATGTATTTTAAAGACTATCTGAATTCAATTACTGTGCTTATCAAAAACTTCAGATAGCTCCCAGTATGTCACCAAAAAGTATAATTTAAATATTTGAACAGCTTCACCCCCTGTTTCTTTTTGGATCATATTGAAGGAGCAACCCTCAAAGGTGTCCATGGCCTAGCAGAGACTCCTTCTGATCTTTAAATGGAGGCTTCAAAAGACTGCTGAATACCAGTGTGTTTCGTAGCTGTGTTTTGCTTATTTTCATTTAAATCAGAATAATTGTAGTCTTTGGGGCTTGTTGTACTACTGATATCTCATTACAAATCCCATTTTCAACTATTAATAGTGAGACAGATTGTAGCCATTAAATACAGGGTTCACCAGCACAGGCCAAGACATGCACATCACCGGGACATCGATAATGGGCCCCTGGTTCTGAGCACTGAGCCGCCGTTTTTTCAAGCTCTGGGTATAACAACTTCAAAATCTCTCTGCCCACTATTTAATACGTGTAAAATCAGGATTGTTTCTTCCTGTAGGTTTCATTTCAGTTTTAATAATTTAATCTTCCACTCATTCTTGGCAGCTGGAATAGGCCAAACACTAGAGGTGTTTACTTACCAGAAAGAAACTCATTACTACTTGGTCATGACCTTACTCAAGCTTAGGGTGGGTTTTAGAGCAGCTAAGGTCATTCTTAAACTGATCTGCTGCTAATGACAGAGGCTGGTACTTAATGTGATCATGACAAATGTTTCATCATTGTCTTCTCCAGGTAGTCTCAAAGTTGAGTTCTCTGCTACCCCTTCCCTATAAGATGATGGGTCCTTCTGCCGTGACAGTAGTTTCAGTTCAGTGATAGCAACAGGCTGCTTTTGGATATTTTTTCTTTGGATGGAATTGCCACCTTTGGCAGCTCTCTCCTCCCCCTCTGCCCCTGGCTTTCCATCTTTGTAGCCCTTACAATGCTCAGAAAAGTGGTCCAAGCACTAAGCAGGTTGGACGATGAGGGAAATTGGCATCAGGTATTAAAAATTAAATCTTTAGTGGCTTTGGGCACATCTGAAAAGGAGGTGGGATGAGTTAAATTTTGTACTCACTCAGCGGGCCATGATGATTTTAGATGCCTGGTATGTTCTCTAAATACAGAGCTTTCCCAGCAAAAACCCTGGCATTGACACAACTCTAGAAAGAAGAGTTTTTGTGTTTTGGCACTCCTAGATCTCATATAGGTTTCTTAGAAAGAGTCTTGTCAGCCTGTTTTTTAACTCTGATGGTTCTGTCTGCTGACAGAGGTGCAGGTATAACCATAGTGGAAGGAACTTGTAAGTGTAGGAAAGACACCCATCTTTTTGTGATTCTAACCCCTCCCTCAACATGTGTCTCACTTCCTTACTTGTGTCATTAATATAGTAGTGCTCTAATACTACCTGTGTTGTGGACAATGTCTGGTAATGGTAGGAATTTCTGTGATATGGTGGTAGCAGTCATATGGTTCCATTTAAATAGACATGAAACTGTTCTGCAGAAACAAGGACATTTGACACGGATGTCAAATAAGAAAGAATATATGCCTAGAAGAAAGCCATTTCTGTTTCAGTTACATTTAAAGGAAGATCATGTTAGAGGAGGATTTCTTAACCCTGAGAAGTTCAATTCACTGGATTGAGAGCAGCCCTGCTGAGAAGGGTTTGGGAGTAGTAGTGGATGGAAAACTGACTATGAGCCAGCAATGTACTCTCGTAGCCCAGAAAGCCAACTGTATCCTGAGCAGTGTCAAAGGAAGTGTGGCCAGCACTTCAAGGGAGGTGGTTCATCCCCTCTACTCTGCTTTCGTGAGACACCAACTGCAGTGGTGTGTCCAGCTCTGAAGCCCCCAGCACAAGAAAGACATGGACCTGCACAGGTCCAGAGGAGGCCACAAAGATGATCAGAGGGCTCGAGCACCTCCGTATGAGGACAGGCTGAGAGAGTTGGGAGTGTTCAGCCTGGAGAAGAGAAGCCTCCTGGAAGACCTTAGAGTGGCCTTCCAGTACTTAAAGGAGGCTACAGGAAAGATGAGGAGGGTTTTTTTTTTTTTTTTTTTTTTTAGTTTGTTTTTGTTTGGTTGGTTTTTTTTTACTTCTTAAACTGTCTTTATCTCAACCCACAAGTTTTTCTCACTATTGCCCTTATGATTCTGTCCCCCATCCTGTTGGGGTGGTGGCTTGGCTGCTGGGGGCTTGGTTGGGGTAAACCCAGCATAATGATCCAAAATAAATCTTAAAACTTTTCAGTACCATAGCTCCTGTATTTCAGCTGTGATGTCAATAATACTTAGCTATTCCCAGAAAATATAAAAATATGGTTATCTGATTTACTAAAGTCTCTGCTGTAATGCTTGCAGTCTGTCTAGCCTGTAGGTCTTTTTTCTTTCTCATGGCAGGTGAGCCCCACTGGACAAATGCATGGAGCTCCCTGCCAGTGACCTCTTCCTTGATATTGTTTTCCAGATATGTTAGAACATTGGTGGTGTCCTCTTGCAGAGGGGTTTCAGTGTGATTCCAATCTCTACTCCTGCTGAAGGAATACTTACCAATTACCATGTCACATAGATAGTCATTTAAAGAAGAAAAGGGCACAGAAAAAACCCTATATTTTCCCTCTTTCTCTGTGTTCTTTCATTGTGTCTCTTCGGAGACTTTTGTCCACAGGGTCAACACTGCATTGCCAGAATAAGGATTCTGTGCCTCTGAAATTCTGTGTGGAGAAGAAACTGAGAAGCCATGAAAAATAGCAAGGAGTAGTAAATTATTACAATTATCACAGTTATAATTAATTCCATTCTACATAGAAGACTTGGAAACCAATGATCGAGTCTGTGTGGATTCAATAATTACTATAGATAAATTCTATAGAGTAAATAATATTTCTTTCCTGAAGGTAAATAAACATGAAAAAGCATAGATTTTACTTCACAGAGTGAAGAAAATTGGTCAGTTAGATTAGTTTAGTATCTGGATGCATTTCTATGGTCTTTCTTCTGCAAGAAGCTACAGTAGATGCTCCAGTGATCTCTTCCAGTCCTAATCTGCAGCAACACAGTTTTATGCAAGCCCTATTATTTGTATCCATGTCTGAGAGAATTTTTATTTTTTACATTTTTTACTTTTCTTTTAACCAGAATCCTACTTTTACTGATCAGTCAGGAATTATTTGGCTTTCTCAAGTAGTTTTTCCCAAAGGATTACATCCCTTCCACCAATGGTTCCTTGTTCTACCTCCTGAATGACAGAGGCTGCATGTGGACTAAAAGAACTAATACATCAAATTATGTGGCAGGGAAAGGGATATTCTGGCTTAAAACTGACTTTCATCTCCCTTGCTTTGATCTGTGTTCCACCTCTAACCATAACTCATTGCCTCTCTCCTCCACAGCACACAGGGTGTTCCACATGGTGATGGGGTAATGAGATACACACAGACCCTGCAGTTCTCTAAATGCGATTCTAGGAAGCAAAATGGTCCCACTGCTCTAATGAAGGTAGGGCATGAGGCCAGTCTGGTAAAGAATTCATTTTGTTTTCCAAATTATGCCTGGCCATTAGAACTTTTGAAAATATCAGAAAATGGACTGGAATCTCCAAAAAGATTTATCGTTTTACTAAAACTTCAAATGGAGCCAATAATCTATTGGCACTTAAAAAAGAAACAACTATCAGGAAATCACTGAATCCACTAGACATATAGTTTTCTACTGAGGTGTGAATGAACGACAATGACAGGGTCTCTTGGAGTTTCTGGCTGAAAAGTAGGCTGCTTTCTGCTTAATTCCCAAGTCATGTATGTGTGCTGAGACGAAGATTGTTGGTGCATCACTGACCAGGTCTGCCAACATACTTTAGCCCTGACCTGTAAAGTAAATTGCACTTGATATTTATTTAGTCACTGGGTTTGGTCTCCTCTGATTTATAAAACTAAGTCTTGGGCAAAATGTTGTGAGGTTGTGCCATGAATTTAGTCCATAAATTCACACCAATATTTGTTTTTATCAGCATTAGATCAGCCCTGGCAGTTCTCCTTACAAATGTAATCCCTCTGACAGAGTGTTTTTATTTCCGCTGAAAATAACTCAGAAAATTTTCAGTAAGAGATGGACCTGAACCAAAATGCAGGTTCTAATCAGTTCTGTGCACCTTCTTGCCCTAGAGCAACCAAAAAAAGAATATTCTCTTTGTTTTAGTTTATCAGTCAAATTCAAAGTGATCTACAAAAGAGATAAATGGTTTCTGCAGAGTTCCTTTTGTGGTTTATTTAAGATGATTTTAAAATTATTTCTTTTAGACTATTTTTAGCAGGTTTCGTGCAGTCTATTTTTTCTAATACTTTATGGATAAGTGAAAGCAGTATGCCATGCGGTGAATGTAACTATATGCAAGGAAAAAGTATAAATTTAATTGTGGCTTAAATAACAGTCTTTTCCATTTATTACACATAGAAAGAAAAGACGAGAAGGACTTAACATTCTGTTCTTTCAATTAAAATGAGAAACAGTCTATAATTACACCTTAGTTCCCTAATGGGTCATCTAAAAAATCATCAAAAAGCAAACAAACAAACCCTTAGAGTTGTGAATGTTCATATTTTCATTGTGTAAGGAGGCTTTAGAATCAAGTGAAAAAACTTAGAAATGTTTCTGACAGTCAGGAAGAGTAGGGTTTCACAGATCCAAGCAGTGAGTTCAGGACAAGCCCTTAGGATTTTTATAGTAACTCGCTGATTTGTTGTGTGGGTTTAGAAAAAGAAATGTTGATCCCTCAGTACCATGGGCCCAGAGGAGCCATGTTCAATAAGTTTTACGGATCTAAGGATGTCACTATTGGCACTTAGAAGTGCTGACTGGGCATTGTTTTCATTACTGCTTAAGGACCTCAAAGATTTAAGTTGCATTTCTTTAGCAATCTGAGACTCCTTTGCCTATACTGAATCATGTATTTGTCTTCAGAAGAGAACCTGCACCATATTCTTGGCCACAGAGCTCATGAATCTTCCAAATGTTGAAGCTTTTGCTCCCCATTCAGGTTTCCAAGAGAATAATTTCATATTTTCAGTTAGCTTTTTCTTGTTGGCAACAGGAGACTGAGGTGTAAATGGCTTATACAGCCTACTGACCTTCTTCCACTCTGCCATGGGATGGCTTCAATGGCATGGTACACATTCTTCTGTTACTGGCAGTTGCTCACACATTTCCCGTGGTCATAGCTTGAGTAGGAGACCAGGTCTTCTACATGTGAACATGGTGCATGGATAGTTGAATTAAAACCCAAGATTCCTTGATAATTTAATTTCAAACCTAGATTAGCCAGGACATGTACAGTGAAAGTTAAAATCCAAGCTGATACTCTTGTCATAAAGTGGAGTAGGCAGATTGTATGTACAAGATTCTAATTGTATATTTATCCCTTCTTCCCAGAATGTAGATGCCAAAATGTAATCCAAGTTTTTTGCCACTAATTGAGTTTCTGTTCTTTGGCTGTTGAGGTCAAAATTGTAAAATGTCTTAAAGACCCTGTCTAGAGGTTTGGGTTTTTTTGCTTTCTCAGAGGAGAATGTTTTGTTTTATAAAAATCTGTTAATTAGAAATCAGATCTTATCAGGACAAATCCTATCACCTTCTGAAAGACCATTTTAACAATGGAAAAGGAGTTTATATTCAGACTTTATTTGTCATATGTCTTTGGTTTTGTCTGATACTGAAAAGAAAGATGTGTGTTATTTCCATGGCTATGTTGGTATAGGTGATTAGCACAAAATGCCAGCAACATTCAACAGGTAGATAATGTACAGCACTGAGCTGCAGCTCACAAGGCTTGGCCTCCTTCACACCTTCCTGAAGATGGCTGGTAAACCATTTTTATATTCTTGTGCCTCAGATTTCCTGTTTTTAAAACACTATTATATTCCATTCCATAGTAAAGTCATTTGATATCTACCAGTCAAAAAAGAGTGTATTACCAAGCAAAGATGGAAACCATCCATTTTTCAAGGCTTTGATTGAAAAAAAAAAAAAAAAAGCCAAACATTTAGAGTTTTCTTTTTTCAGACCTCAATCATCCCCAATAAGAATGTCATCAATTAATTGGCTAGTAAGTGTCTGAAATTTATCCTGGTATGTTACTTCTCATGAAATATGATACAGAGATACACACAATGAAATATATATCCAGACCCTCTCGTAATTTGGTACTTTAAAAAGTAAATAATAATATTTATTACCTGTTTTGAATAATTAAATTATTATCATTGTTTCCACAGCAGAGAAAATGTGGAAGAATCATTTACAGAGCCTGCTCCAAATTGGCTAGTGTTCAAATGAAGACAATTTTCCTGTCTCTGGATGTTTCTCATACTAGAAGTATATATTTGTTGCTTTTCTCTATAAAGTGAGAGATTGGGGGTCCACTTTGATTATAACATTTAGTGGAAAAAATTTTTTACTGGTAAAATTGGGTACTTTGAGAAAAATCTCATAAAAGAGATTGTTTTCTTGCTATTCAAGCAGTAAAGATTTGTTTTCACCTGTAGTATAAGTTGACCATCTTATTTTTTTCTCTGAGCTTGGCAAAAGCAGGTTCATTTGTCACTTTAATTCTTTTGGCTTTTGAGTTAGCTAAGTGGAGTTAGAACACCTCTTACATCTTTTTCCCCTTCCTATTTTTGAAAGACAGCCACAAGTACTATGCTGAGCACAAATAAAGACAGACTTTCTCCTGCAGAGCTTCACAGGTAAACACTTGAAAGACTAGACATTCTAGGAAATCCAGATGTTTGGAAGGACTTGAATGAAGGTGATGTCTTGGCTGGAGCTAAGCATTAATGTTTTTACCAAAATATGCTACTAAATTTAGCCTGGGTGGCTCAACAAATTTCTCTTTTACCCAGAGATTTCTCACTATTACATTTCAGGGATACATTTGTCTCATAAAATGGGCCACATAAACAGCTCTGGAGGCCAGCAACTCTGTTTATTCACTGAGTACGCTTCAGAGAACTGGAGTACCGGTGTGTCTTACCTCTAACCAAGGATGGAACACTTCTGGTAGTGTGAGAATAATGTCTATGCCCATTCATTTTTCAATCTTTTAAACACAGGCAAGTTAGTGACAATTCCGTTGAGAATCTCTTTGGGTTAGTTTATAGCCAGGTCATCTCTGGACTATCTTATTACTACATATAGTGGTTGCATGTAACTACTGCAGTCAGGGAAATCCCCGTACTCCCAAATCCATCAGACTGCACCACTGGTTGCTCTTAAAATGAAGCAGCACTTGATGGTTCTTACTCTTTTTCTGTCAAAGTTCCCATTACTGGTCAAGAGCATAGTAACAATGCCAGAATTTGGGCACTGATCTGGCTTTGGACCGACCTCATGTCTTGATGCAAATCTGAAGTTCATTCATAGTACTGCTGCATTTGTGTCATGTTATGGAGGTGTTGGGAGTCTAATTCACCCTTTCCTCACAGTTATTTTATGTTGGTGCAATCTCAGTGTAACTCTGTGACTTCAGCACAGTCAATTTTGAGGCTGTTGTCTGGGAAGTCAGGTCTCCCTCTGAAATGTATATGATTAGGAGCTATATAAGCACAGTTAGAGAAGAATACACTCTACATTTGAACTACAGCAAACTCAATAAAAAAGTAATATACCCTTCCAACTTTTTGCAGTATCTCCACATTAATATCAATGTAAGTGAGAAAAAAATTTGATCTTGGATTGTTTAAATTTATTTTTATTCCATAAATTATTTTAAATCAGTTAACACAGATTTAGAGAAGTACCTTTTAATGATGAAAAATCTGCCCAAAACAAAGGATCGACTAATTGTTTGTAACTTCTAAAACACTTTTTAGGGTTGTGTTATAGAGTGAAAAACCCTTACATATGGAGGTCTCAGAGGAGATGCCATTCATTAATGTTTTAAACAGATGCTTCACTGAGCAACATATTTAATTAAATCCACAACTGTTGTGCTTAAACAAGATAGATTTTTACTAGAGCAAGCATAAAGTTGAATTCATAGCAACAGTTAACCAGACTTGTATGTATGGTTATCAAACAGGCAGAGTGGCTTTTTGTAAACATTAATTTAAGTGTTGATCAGCATTAAAAGCCCCCAAACAAAGCTCAAGATCATAGCATGCTTGCAGCCACTGCATTAAAAATGTAGGTTGCTATTCTTTATACAAGGTCTGATGCTATTACCATGGGACTCAATGGGATCAAGACTGAGCTTTTGTGTTGGTGATAAATGTATATGTGTATATATACGTATGTATATACGTATAAAAGAGTATGTATGTGTATATAATTTTATATGTATAAGTAAGCATCATCGCTTATGTTATAAACAGGCAAGTAGGAACCACTTGCTGTTTGTTTCAATATACAACCCATAGGTATGCTAAAAGAATCATTGATTAACACAGAGTTAGAAGTCATGAGCCCGGATCACACCAAATATCATACAGGTATAGCCATGACTAGCATACACAACGACACCTTCACTTCCTCACTTCCCTCAACTCTCTGGCACAGGAACCTCACCAGGTTCACAGACATTGCTCTGCATTAACACTGGAATTGCATTGGTGCTGTATCTGGGCTAGTTTACTGATCTCAGTGGAGTTCCTTTAGTGTAAATAGTAACTGAATAATGTTAAGATCTCTCTGTGGAAAGATGCTTTCAGAATATTATATAAGACTGCACACTGTTTTATATTCTTTTGTCTTTTCAGTGGAGTGCCTTGGAAAGAGCTATCTTCTTTCTTCTCAGAAAGCACAAGGTCCTTAACTTCTTCTATAATGATGGAAATTTAACGACTCCATCTGAGTAGAGACTATGTAAATTCAGGAAGTCTTTGCTTCATCTGCTGTAGCATATTGATGTGCAGCACTCTACAAACCACATGAACCATCAGAGGCATATCAGGATTTCTTTATTGCAAGAAAGGTTGCAGCCATGATTCTTTTATGTACTCATAATTCCTTGCTGTTTAAGCATTTGTGGTGTAAAACATGCTGCAATGCACACTGGAGTTTTTGAGGAAATCTTAATGTTATTTATGCCAACATTTATATAAACTAGAACTCTCTAGTCTTAAGGGCATTAAATAAAGACTCCAGAGAATCTGTCCCTGCTCTGTCACAAACACCTTGTGACAGCAGAGGGACAAACGTCAAGCTTTCTTGA
The DNA here is from genome assembly GCF_003259725.1 of Athene cunicularia. NCBI lineage: Eukaryota > Metazoa > Chordata > Aves > Strigiformes > Strigidae > Athene > Athene cunicularia. The sequence continues at coordinate 138,244,224 of NW_020799095.1, read as the reverse complement.
TTTTCCCCATGCCTTCTAACTTTTCTTTGTTTCTACATAATTTGGCCTGTACACGTTCAGTGAAATATTTTTTTTGTATGCTTTGCAAACAGGACCTAATTTTTGCTGTGACAACTAAGTAGCATTGTAATGCAAGTTATAATATTACCACTCTCTATTTCATTAATAGATTATTATTAATTATTAATTAATTAATGTGCACTATTAAATTCATTCAATGTTCAGAGACCAGCAAAAGCACTGTTTTTTTCTATCATGATAGAAATAAATTATGATATACGACTGTATTTCTGATAAAAGTAATTTGTTTCAAAACACTTGTTGCTACACAGCTTGATAATGCTGCACATAGGACAAAAAAATCTTATGGTTAACTCACATTTATTTTTTTAAGCACCAAAGAAAACCTGCCTTTCTCCATTCCAGGGCAACAGCCTATCAGATTTTTGCCACTAAATAATTGCATTGTCTGGTAAAATGACTGAGTCATTGTCTGTGACAAAAATCTTTGTTATTTTGGAGAAGTTTTGTCCTGGGTGAAATTCTCAGTTTTGCTTAATCATTTGTTGTTGATATTATGTGTTTTTATAAGAAAAATTCAGAATGACAATGGTAGTAGTTTTGCAGATTCCACAGCTCAATAAATGTCTGACACATGGAATATTTTGATAGCTTGTGCTCTGAGAAATAAATGAAGATTTTTTATTTTTTTTTCTCAAACTGTTTACAAAGGTCTAGAGAAAGATGAGGATGCTATTTTGCAGTTTTGACAGATTTTCTTTTGATTGTTAGGCTAAAAATATGACATAGCACATATTCCAAAGGAGAGTTAAAATGAGCTACCTTTGAACATGCAGAAGCAGGGGATCCACTTCTCCTTTCGTCTTTCCATCATTTGCCTTCTCTGTGAAATAGCATTAGAGATAAAAAGGAGAATAATGAAAGGTATGAAGACTGCCAAGAGAGTTGCCATGGTTTTAAAAGCAGTTGTAGCCAATGAAGCCAGAAAAAAGTCAACACAGAAACAACATTAAGTCTAAGAATGGTCAATAACATTATATAGGATATATGTCAGTATTATGACGCACTGAAAAATACAGGGCCCAATCCCAGTCTCTTTCATATTTGATGGCAAAAATTCCATTTACTTCAATAACACTGGATTGGAACTTCTATTTGGAACAAGATTATCATAATTATTTTAGTTGGATGAAGTTCTTGTTTTCTTATTTCCCATAACTTGGATCTAAAATGACTTTTCAACAATACAGTATACCATAGCAGCAGTATTCTCTTTAATAGTGGGAGGCGTCAAAGAATGCACAGTCTACAGATAATTACTTTTTTCTACCTGTAATTGTTACATTTCATTTTGTGAAGCAACATTGCGTTTTCAAGCTGTGCGGTGTTTGACACAGCAGTTTTACTGGATGTCTGTGCATGTAACTGAAAGGTCATAGGTATTTAAGTGCAGTCTCTATGCTATTTGTAAATTCAAGATACACATTACTCCTGTATTAAAGATACTCCAAATGTTATCCAGTAAATTGTATTTCACTGAGCTAGCTTAGAGGCCAGAGCAGAGTACAGCAGGAGAAACAAAGGGTGTATTAAAGAGCAACTCAGGAACAGAAAGATGTCACAGACAGAAAAGGTTAACATTGCAACCTGGCTTGTGATCAGGGTTTACTAAAATTGCATTAATAATTAACAGCAGAAAATATTAAAATTCTCCTTGACACTGGAAATATTATTCACAATAAAATAATGGACTGAGACCCCTATAGAAGCAGTTGCTTTTCTAAACCTGTTGCCTCTAGAGATAGTTGTCATAGAGATTATTATTACTAATCTTAAAGTTACTGCCAATGCTATTTATTATTTATATTGCTCTTCTGCAGTGTCTGTAAACAAAAATTGTATTTCTAACTTTTTTCCAGGTTATCATGCTATGTACCTCTGTGAATCAGTTGATTTGTTTTAAAGAAAAGAACATTTGACAAAGCAATAGCAATAGTGCCTACAAGTATAGTCAGTCACACACTGCCTCCTACATTCAATCCTAATGGGAAACTTTGATAGACATAGCTATTTGGAATAAAACTTCGTTCTAATGCCAAGTATTTGCTGACCTGGTAATTAAAGGGTTAATTGAATTTATTGGATTTAATTTTTTACTAGGAAAGCAATTTTTATAATCTTTTAGTTTTAGTAAAAAAAATGTGAATAACTGCTCTAGTTATATATATTGAAGGATCATATTTTTAGAAATACAGACATAATTCAAAACATATGGGCTCTGAAGAGTGCCTTTGTACACGAGATTTTTGAAACAGGTTCCATCAGTTCCATGGTATTTACACTGCGCTTTCCTGTAAACCACAACAGGCTGAGGTGAGTAATTGAGGTGACTGACATGACAAGGTTGCTGCAGGTGATTGCATCCCTTGGATGATTGAAGTGACTAGGGATCCCCAAAGAGAGAAAGGATCCTGCTGACTCAGGCAGACCAGGTACTTCAGGTGTCTGCAAGACCTGCAGGACTTGCATGCCTTGAGTCACTGGGATGGTTGCAATCGCCCAGACACGAGGCTGACCTCAGGAAATCCACACTCTTTTGGCTGTTATGACAGAAAGAGCTAAACACAGAAACTCCTATTTTCCAGCCTTGGACATCATCTGCAGCACAGAGGTTACTAAAAAAAAAATCTGATACTTTTTAAACTTACTTTGGAGGTCTAAAAATCCTATCCTTGAGCTGCTTAAGGCCATTTGATGTGGTCTCCCAGCAAAAATCTCCCTAAAGATAATTGAAATAGTGAGAGATGGACTTTGCTAATTTCTCTGCTAAAGGGCCACTGCTTTCACTCTCATGGTGGGGTGATACCACCACGGACACAGAGACCTTCTGCAGAAAGAAGATGAGGGGTAACTCGGGGACAACAAGCACTGCTGACAGTAGACATAGTCCAAATGAGACCTTAGAGAGAGCATAAATCCAAACTGCTGATGGGGCTAGTGCAGAAGCATTTTCGTTGGTAATAGTGGAGAAAGAAAAAGAAGTGATGAGTGGATGCAACTAAAAATCCAACACACTGTTGATTTCTAGTTATTTTAATTCCAGCTTTTCTGTGACCAAAATGTAACAGGGCCTAGGAAAGAGGTCCAAATGGTGTTCTGAATGAAATATAAAAATTTTTATTTCCTCAAGCCAAAAGTATATTTAGCCTTGGTACAATAAATCTATCATTGCACTGATGGGAGCAGTGAATAGATATTGTAATCAAAGTGCATTTTTATGAAGTGATAAGTAACCATCTCCAGAGGCTTGTGCCTCCAGCTCAGTACAATCCTCTTTTGAAGTTACAGTGGCTCTGGAGACTGGACAGCTCCTGGGTTTGTTTCTTGTTTCTCTTTTTTTTTTTTTTTTTTTTTTTTTTTTTTTTGCGAGTCAATACAACAGAATGGGCTGTGGCCATGAACAGTAGTATTGCGGTGAAAAAATAGAGCACTTCAAGTAAAGCCTGCCCTCTAGTCTACCCTTCTATATTGCACCAAGCACTGCACTTCATACCCAGTGTTTTGGGAATTTAGCATTACCTGGAAATACATTGTTTTATTATTTGTTCCATCTCTTCCTCTTATCTAATGGTCATGTTGCATTAAGATGATAAAAATAGTAATGTGCTGTGTATTTAGCCATCTACTTAATATAAAACTTATCAGTTATACATTAAAATATTCAATTAAATATTGAAAATATTTTTTTCGGTATGAAGCAGACATTTTAGGCTAAGCTCATTGAGTCTCACAGGTATTAAATCATTAACAGTAAGTTTCCTCTATTACACTGTGGGATGTGTAGTAACATAGCAGCTAGCCTTAAGTGGTGCTGATCATCTCTACGGAGATGTTCAACAGCCTCCATTCTCACTGAAACCATTGCTTTGTTCTGGGTTGGTTTGGATTTTTTTACATCTGTTCAGGTTGTACATCGTAGTTAAAGGAAGTGAGAATAATATTGGTGCAGCACGCAAAGATTAGTTTTCCACCTGGCACCATCAAGAATAGAAGGTTCTGCTCATGTGTTCAAAACCTTTCATGTTATAAATCTTCCCTTTATCTTATTATCCAGTCACAACTGAGACCTGGGTTGCTTTTCTACTTCTTTGAGTTTGATAAGAGCATCTCATATGAAAATTAAACAAATGTTCTCTCAGAGTGGTCTGATGATATAATTGAGAGATGAATTTTTAGTGTCTCAACTCCTGCAACCGTGAATGTACTGAACTTTTTATTAAATATCTTCTTTCACAGCTCGGATGATCTCTGTACTGAAAACTGTAATGAAATTCAAGATGTGCATGCAGAGCTGAACAGCCTGGAGTGAATTTGGTTATGCAAGAAAGGTTTATGGTGAGGGAGGATGAGAATGAATTAACACTGAAATTGTATTATATCATTCTCAGTAGGAGGAGTATAACTTTAATTGACCTGTGTATGAAAAACAAAGAAATGTTAATAGCCTTATTTAGTGAAAGATATAAGCCATATAATATCTTTGTCTGCCTCTAACATGGACATATACATTATATTCAGACACTTATGGTTACAGTCTTCTTTATTCCTTCCCTCTTAACATAACAGAATCAACCAGGTCTTAAACCACACTGGGTGATACTGTGATAAGCATCAGGGTGTACCCACACACTTCAGAAGACATTAAAGAGTTTGAAAGCAGGAGTCTGGAACAACTTTTACACCCTGTGCAATCTACCAATTCCTCCAGGGTGTGAGTGTGTCAGGAATATGGGAGCTGGGAATCAAGTCTTTTAAAAAGCAAATGCAGAAGGAGGTGTATATATATATATATATATATATATATATATATATATATATATACACACATATATAT
>NW_020799095.1:138152868-138239259 GCF_003259725.1 Athene cunicularia | reverse complement strand
TGTATAAGAGACAGCACATATATATGTCCGAGTGCTATAATGACAACTGCTCTTTCAGCAATTCGGAGTCAAGGAAAGATACTGACAATATGAAATATTTTACTTACATATTTGTCAATGTATTCCATTCCATTTCTGATTTATTTGCAATGTTGACATCATCCAGTTCAGAGTAACTTTTCAGACATTTGTATATGAATCCTAACATGTACAGTGATTTGAACACTAGTTTCTTTCACTTTTCCATTTCCTATTCATGCAGCCTTGTCACATTGCGGGAATGACCCCTTCTTCTTCTGTTTCAGAAGTGGCTCTGAGCTTATCATGCTGTTCTCCTTGTTCTGCCTCCTCTCATGCTACCCCTGGGCACTGCAGGTCTTCATCAGCTCCAGGGAGGTTCCAGTTCCCCTGTCATGATGCCTCCAGTTATGTTACTCTGCAGGGAGACACTGGAGATGATTTTTACCATGGATTTACCCTAAATTATAAACAAATGTTTTGACCATAGCCTATTAGGAATTCAGTGATAGCAGGAGCTTCTGTAGCCCAGACAAAGCCATAATGACGTACAGTGGCTGCAAGCTGAAGGCAGATAGATAAATTAGAAAAAAAAAAAAAATTAGAACTCCTTTGTTTTATTTCTTAGTGATGTGGGTAATTAAGCATGGAGAGAGCTTCCGTGAAGTTTTGGTAGATCTTTTTGTCACATCAGATCTCTCAATGAAAAATCAACACTTCAGAAAGATACTGTAGCTCTAAGAGAAAGTAATTTGCTGCAGCAATTTCTTAGAGCAAGGGCTTGTTTTATTGAGGAGGCAGCCTGGATGCTCACAACGGTTCTAGCTTCAGCTGTCAATTCATCATCAGGAAGAACCTGGTCACCATTTAACACTCTCCATTTTTCTTGTAACCCATTCTCTTTTCCTACATTTATCTGCAGGTCATGATGAGTGTTAGTAGGAACAGAAGTCATTCATAGGAAATACTTTTCAGCAGACATAGCTATTCCAAACAATACAGCACAAGAAGAAAAGGTAAAGCTATTAATATCATCATTTGTGCTGATTTATCATAACCTTGTCTATACTATAACAGTCACGAAATTACAGATAACGCAGGGATAGTTTATCTATATTTCAGGTTATGAAAACACCCTCCCCAATAGTCTTTCACAAGGATTAAATTTATTTCCCCCCCCCCAAAAAAAAAACAAAAAACAAAAAAACCAAACCAAACCAAACCAAACCAAAAACAAAACCCAACCTCAAAAACCTTTGGACTAGCTAATGAATTAAAAGCTTATAATACATCTCAAAATGTTATATTTCCACCCTGCCACACCTGCATATAGCCAGTATCTTCTGTCTAATTAAAGTGTATGTTCCAGAAAGACATCAGCTGGAAGACACTAACATGGAACAAAGAAGAATTCAGACACGCAGATGTCTTCCCTCATTAATTCATTTCAGTGATTAATCAAAGTATGTGTTTTGCTTGTACTATGAGTCTCTTCTAGATACTGGTTTTATAGTTCAGCTATTGTTTCTTATTAGTTTTATTCCTGTTCTAATATCTTCAAACATATTCGTTTCTAATCTAATATCTTTGCTATATCATGACTGTAAACCATGATGTGGTTTATAGGCAGGCTCAGAAAGCATCTGAAATCTACATTTTGCTTTTGAGTCTTGTGATAGCTGACTATAGAAAATCTTAATTCTCCTACAAACCTCCCCAGAAATCATGGGATTTAGGATCTACTCACACTAGTAACTTCTGGGATCAGAACTATGCAGAGGCTGTATTTCATTCCCCTGGAGATAGATTTGGGCAGTAAGAGTTATGAATCTTTTCAAGAATGTCAACTTTCGATGTTTGCCTTTCCTTGTTCCACCTGCACCAAGTAGAGATGTAATGACATTCCTTCCTCTTAGGTAAGTGCAAGATTGAGTGGGACTCACATTCTTAATGGTCTGGGAGAAGAAAGGAAGAAAACTCTGCATGTCCACTCACAGATCTGCAGCAGCTGAGGGAGGAGTGAACCCAGAAAGGGATTCGCAGTGTCACGTTTCTCATCTGTGAGTGCTACTGCAATACTGCTGTACACTGGACTGAGAGTGCTTTGGTGATATGATACAGCTTTTAATCTATTATCAGAACTAAATAGCTATCTAATGCAATTTTTTTGCAATCATTTACCATAAAACAGATTGCTTGACTTAAGAGGAAAATGGTATCATGTTCATGATATTCTTTGGCATATTGTCAGTTAAACCAATCTTTCTTTAGTCAGAATATGAGGAGATATGTAGAAGTGTTTTCTGATCTCTTGTGATCGTTTGTACAACTGTTATACAGTTTATTAATATTCTTATATATTTCCTGTTATTTTCCCCTCCCCCCATCCCATGCTTTACTTTTGCATTAATATTTTAATGAATAAATTCCGTGATGAAGTATTTCACTGAACATGTGAGAAAAACATCAGTAATGGAAAGCAAATGCATGAATATTGCATAAATTCTATATATTTGCTTCATGCCCTGAGGGCACCTTTATTTGTACGAGATAGTGTCTCATGAACAGTTCTAGTTCCTGAAGTATGTTTGTTGTTTGGTTGAGCAGCTGTATCCCAGGATAGATGAAACCAAGTAAAAAATACATTAAAATAACTCCTCAGGGCATCATAAACTTTTAAGGCCCAAATCCTGGTGTCAGCTACTCATGTACAACTCCCAATGATGTCAATGGAAGTTTCATGAACATATTTGAAAACAGATGATGTCCCTTATCATAGCAAGGGAAAACACAAACCAACAAAGTTTGAATTAAACCATAAACTGGAGCTCATGAAAGGAGAAACCTGATGGCTGTTAGTCGCATACCAGGCACAACTAAGTTGCCAGCATTATTCTGTTGCTTAGCAGTCAGAGCAGCTTTCTAAAAAAGTCTCTGCTTTTCCACAGTTTCAGTGTTTATACACTGAAGTATAAGGAGAGTATAAAAATCGTGTCTGAAATACTCTGATCATCCTGGCTCCCAGCTGGGCCAGTTTCACTCATTGGCTCTATAGGGATACACAGTAAAGTCCAGAAGGTTTGCAGACGCATGCTTTTGTCAGCATATATTTCATAAACTGATGCCTACCTAACTCTACCTGGAGATTCATGAGCTCTCTGTTTCCCTCGCCATGTTTCAGTGAGCTACCTGTGGGCACAGACAGCATCAGCTGCACAAGCCAGTTGTCTGGATCGACCCTATGAACTTTTGGCATCCAGCTGGGACTTGGTGGTCAGTGTTCAGAGGCAGCTGCTTCTGGAGACGATTCATCTTATATTTGAACTGAATCCCTCTCTGAAGGCACCTGGTACTCTTCAACTGCTCTAGAGAGAGACAAGGGAACTAAATTCCTAATGGAGGCACCACAGTTTGGGCCCTAAAACTTGGCAGAGTGGATCTAGAACTGAATATTTACCACACTATAGTTTTCTACCCCAGTGTCAGCTAAAAAATGGTGGTATTATGCATATGTACTGCAGTATATGAATATCTGAGTTGAAAATAAATTAACTGTACTTTAATTGCTGAAACCAGTTGCAAAGCTTATTTGAGCACGAGAGACAGAGAGAGTGACAGTCTTTCTGTTAGTTTGGGCTTGAACACTTCTTCGACTTGTCCTCCTGAATTCACCATTTGGTTCTATCTTTGACAGAAGGGAAACTCTAGTCCTACACATTAATAGAGTAATTGGAGAAATTACACTGGTATCTGTGGGTGAGAAAACTGCTATAGTGCTGGTAATAATTGCTTACTCAGCAGCACATGCAATCAATGCATTTTACTAATTGTCTATTTCTGTACTCTTTGGCTGTTGAGACTCTGTCATGAGACAGGCCAGATGGCAGAGACATGGACACCTGTAATTATGAGTGAGAGAAATGTTGCAGCATCATGGCTTACCCCTGTTGCCAGCATTTTTTTAAAATCCTGTTGGCTGTGCTTATGGGCTCTGCAGTTAGTAACCCATAACTTCTGCAACATGGCTCCTAGGAATCAGTTTTCATTTCCTAATTTAGCTGATGACAGACTTGGGAAGGCCTCTTCTGAGATTCCCTTCTTATTGCACATAAAGGAGAGAATGTGTATAATGTAACCAGCCATACAGCAAGGTTTAAACGGCAGAGTTTAAAGGCAGTCAGTGATGAAATTCGGTAGACACAACCCCAGCTGATATGTAACACCAAAGAATCAATTACCAGATCCAATTTTCTACCAAATGTCTTCTTCCTTTTTAGGTAAATTGTCAATATCTCATGAGGCATTTTTCTTTATTTTGTTTAGTGTTCCTAGAAAGCAGAGAATGACATTGCCTCAGTCATAAACCTTACGTGTTCATGTTTTGGTATATAATGTGGAGAAAAAACCCACACTATCACTGTTTCCAGTCACCTCCCGATGAAAAAAAAAAAAAAAAAAGGCGGCTTTTTACCAATCAAGTATAACTTTGTGAAACTGACTGATAGCAACGAGAAAAGAATTTGTAAGATCAAGGAAGAAAACATTCACAGTCCCTGAGTATATTTAGTTTTCATTGAAAAGCCTGAATATACATATTAACTTTGGAGTTCTGAAGTCTATAACTAAGAACCTGCTATAGCACCAGCACATTGAAATACCTAAGCTGTTTACGTTAGTATGTAAACTGTTTATTCAACTGAATGTACTACATATAGGATGTTTATATACCTCACTCTGTTTATATAGGACATTATTTGGTTTAAGCAGAGAAGAACCAGTTAAAACTCACATAAGGCAGTATGTTGACAGTCTGGGTTTTCTTTTCCCTTTAAATCTTCCTTAAATAGGTGTTCCTCTAGCCTCTGTAGATAACTTAGACCAAATGCACAAAAGGAATATTTTTTTTTCCTGCCAACCTATGCCTACAGGACCTATATGTCCTAGAAGTAGGATTTTACTTTCCTTGAGTGTCTTTAGCTTAGTGTTATAATGCTGTGTCAGTCCAACATATGCCTTTGGTTGCTGACAACTTTTCATTTCTCTATCACTTAGGCTGCTCATCCATGACATGAAAACTCCCATCATACTGAACGCCATTATCCAAATGAGATGCGGCAGGGAGAGAAACCTTAGTTTCTCCTTTTGTGTGTGCAGCTTGTAGGCAGTAACGCGGACACAATGAACTTATTGGAGTTGGGAGTAATGGTGTGAGATTGCTCACACCATTACTTTAGATGGAAATTGAGTCTGTGCTGTCTGCACTGAAGTCTTCTTGAGGCTTTCTTTTCTGCTTTATTTTAATTCTCTTTGCCTCAAGGATAATGAATAGGAAACTTTGCAAAGACCTTTCCAGCCAGCAGTCATTCCTAAGCATCAGTTACGTAATGCTGGGATTTTTGCCTCTGAGAAACTTGTTTATTTATTTGCATTATTTTTCTACTAATATTAATTATGACCTACCCTGTCTACCCTAAACCTCTGGAGCAATCACTTTAAAGCCGAAACCTAGTAGAAAGAACTTTAATTTAATCAAATTTTCATTGTTCATGCATTACAAATTAAGAGCTTGAATCTCTCATATTCACTTATTATACATTGTTACTCCAGGCTTTTCTTTGTCAGTGAGCTTTGGAGTTAATTTCATCTCTGATCACTGGCAGGTGGAACTTTTCAGTGGTACCACTTTACTTCCATCACTTGTTCATTTGTGTTGTGATACTACCTGGGAAACCCAGACCCCGTTACCCTGGGTACTGTGCTAACATAGACCACAAGGGTGGCCCCATCACCTTGAAATGGTGTAGCATGTTTCACTAAAAGCCAATGATAAAACAATGTCTCTTGATAATAATATTTCATTAATAATTATAATTATGAATGAGATAATAAATTGCATTAATTAATTTTACTGTCTATGAGAACACAGTCATAGATGAAGATCCCATTGCTGAAGGAAAGAAGTCAAGCACGCTATGAAACCACAATTAAAGTACAGTAAACATAAGGTTGTTACAAGGTTGTGGCTTAGATTTGGAAAATATGCACAGATACTCCCTCTGATGAGGGAGAGATATGTATGTGTAAAAATAATTATTTATCTAATACCCACAAATAGGTATTGTCTTTAGTGTGAAATGAGGATGACCAACGTGCTTAGGAAAACAGGTCTTGTTCTTTGACAAACATATTACCCAGTTCATCTTCCTGATACAGTGTTGTATGTCCCAAACCAGGAAATTAATTGCATCAGGAGACAAAAATGACCACAACCCCATCACTTACAAAATCAGATCTGTGATTCACCTTGACTTAACATTGGTTGAGCACCTCCTTTGTAAGTCACACCACACCCACTTACGAATAAAGCTGTCCAATAAGCAACTTATAAATTATTCAGTTTATCTCTGCTACAGGGAAGAGTATGAGTTATTATTATTCCTACTCATATTCCTGAATGATATCCAGGGTCAAAACAGATGCGTGTTTGTGTGTGGTGGGGGAGATGGCAGAGAGGGGAAGGCATGTTAGCTTGCAAGGTTCACTTTAGATCCTAGAAAGAAAGGTAGCTCTGACAATTTGCATTTTGCCTTGGATGACATTTGAACATTTTTAAAAGAAATTGAATTTCTAATGCATGATGGTGAGCTGTACATTCACACAGATGCCCCTTGTGAAGTTGTATAGAGATCTATTAAATGTGTTCAAATTTTGATGCATAAAAGTGAAATCTTGAACTGTTAACATGTTTTGTCCTTGCATCATCTCTTTGAAATCCATTCCGAAGTTGTATATGGTTTAACAGATTGGAAATTCAGTTCAATTGAAGGAGATGGTCTGTCAAATCAATCTTTATCTTATTTGTGGAAGATACATGAGTTTATATATGCTGAACAGTCAATGGTTTTGTATCAAGATGGCAAAGCTTCAAATTCCTTTAGTGTTTTCCCTGAATTTGACATGACTTATGAATGTAAAGTTTGGGGGACACCTTCCCACAATTAGGATTAAGGCTCTCTGGCTGCAGAAGAATAAGGCTGGAGCTGAGCAGATACTATATAAAGTGTGAAATCCATAACTTCCCTAACAGCTTAATGACTTAAATACCCCAGGCCCTGAAACACTGAATCTCTTTTCTGTTGATTGCAGACAGTAGCCCTTCTGGACTTCTGTCGTCTGCTGATCTACACTACTTGTCTGGTCTTCAGGGCAATGATAGCAGAGGAGAGAGACAAAAGCATACAGAACATGTAACGTGAAGTAAGTAAAAAAGAGAAGAAAAGCTGAGGACACACACCAGCTGACATGGTACCATGGAAAGAAGAGTTCTGCTCTTGTTGGTATTTGGGTTTTCAGGATTTGTGATAGAAGAGCATAACTGATTCAGTGTAAGATTGTAAGTTCAGGGCTATGTGCTCCTGAGAGTGGAAGCAAGCTGTCACAGAGGCACAGACAAAGGGCATAACAGAGCAGTGACATACATGCTGCAGTGTTTAATTCCCAAAGAAAGTGATCTAGAAGAGGATTCATCTTGGCTGTGGTCCTCGTTACAGGCAGACTGAAAGCAAAGGAGTACGGCACCTCGACAACTCAAATCCCTTCATTGTCAACAGATGTGAGCACAGCTGCTCACACAACACCGGTGTTGAAATGAGCACTCAAGCATGGGCTGACATGTGTTTAGGGCAGAACAGGGCATAGCAAGTGTAGAAATCAAACTGGGGGTTGGGAGAACAACACTTTCTGTTTGCAGAAGGACTGATCATATGTTTAACAGGTTCAATCTGTTCTCATCCTGATATAGTAGCGTAACCACATGGCTTTGTTATCCTGGTGCAGCCTGAATGCAGAAAGAAAAGGATTTTTCAAATTAGAACCATATTCCAACAGTTGCCTGCAATCCGTAACTACATGTTGCTCTGTACTGTGATGCTTCAGGTCTGTATCCTCTCTGTGACAGGCAGTGTAGCTTGGGTTAGAGGCAGGGGAACACCAGGTTTCCCTGGCTGTCAGGGAACTCTCCCTCAGATTCTCTTTTCCTCTCTTATGAGGGATTTGGATTTTTCCATTTAGTTCAGAAATTGCTCCCTTGCAAGGTCTGGCTAGCAGAGCAGTTGTGCCCATTACTTTGTTGTAACAGAAATGGGAAAACAAGAATTTGGGGGGGGTTCACTTAGGTGTTAAATGTTTTTAGGGATTAAATATACATAGACCTTTTCCTGATTCTTCCTTCTGTCCCAGTTCTACTCCTGACATTTAGTTTTCTCCAGACTCTACCCTACAACTGCTTAACTGTCCTATCCTCCTTCCATTACCGTTCTCTTATTTCCAAGCCATTTTCCAAAGCAAAGTTTCATGCAGGATCTCATCTTCTGATAAATTCCCAGTTTCTAGTTTACTGGGAACTGCTTCATCGTGCTATGGATAGTAATGCTTCACTAATAGAACACAATTTCAATGCTCATCTGTAATAACAATAATAGTAAATTTTTCCTGTATGTCTCTGATGATTTGAAAATATGTCCTTAAAGAAAGTATGTCCCTTTTTTTACAATGATCCCTTCCTGCTAGGTTAGAAGTTATGGTACTCACTTTGCAGATGGCATCAAAAAGTTCAGGACAAGTTTTTGAAATTGAAAAGCCTGACATGGTGTACCAAAATTCATATTAAGATATTAAAATAAGTAGCCTGACTCTCTGCATAGTTTGACCCTCTCATTCATAAATATCTGCATATTTAGGTGCTTGAATATGAAGCTGGACGTGTAACTTGAAGCACTTAAATTTGACTTTGTTAGAGGGATTTTGTTCAAGGTGATATAACAATTAAGTGGCAGAATTGGAAACAGACTCATGTCTTCTAGTTCCCACAACAGAGAAAAATCATTGGCTCACACTGCTTCCTCCAAGGGTCAATCTATATTTAATGTGAGCATTGTATCATTTAAAGAAAAACTAAGTGGTTCCAAAATTTAACATGCATAATTTAGTTTACGCAAAATTGACACTTTTCCTCAACAGAACATAAAATCTTGTCTGCACAAGTATTCAGCAGTGCTGTAAATGCTGTAAAAAATAAAATCTAAAATGTGCTTGAATTTCAGATGAAAATAATGTTAGGGCACAGTTATATTAGTGCAAAATTTAGAGCTGATTCTTCATCTGAGTTAATTACGAGGAGAGCTTGATCTGATATAATTTTGGCACAATTTGCTCCCTACTTTTTTCTACCCAAGCAATTCTTCTGAAGAAATAAAATTAATGATCAATGTGAGAAAAAAAAAAAAAGTTTTAAAATAAAAGTAGTCCGTTGTAATATTTTGGATAAGAAGTATACTTATAGTTTTTTAATAGAATTTTTCTGAAATTATATAGGATTACCTGATATTATTATAACATATTTAATTCAGTCCATTGAAATTTATTGTAATAGTCAAAATTATAGTAAAGAAGTATTCATAAAATAGTAGTAAGAGAATAGCATAATCCAGGTTATAGATTATATTAAATTTTTCACATGCAAGCATTTTCTTCTGAACCTGGTATTTTTTTTTCTGAATCCCTAATATGAATGTTAAATAGAAAGTAACTGCTGTTTATTCTGAGATACAGTTAATTTTTCCTCCTAGCTCTTGAAAAGTGATGTTACTGCCATACTGTTACAATACACCTTGTGACTGCTTCATTTATTTCAGAAGTTCTTTGAATTTTCTAGCTTTGCCATGTTTGTTTTGGGTTTTTTTTTTTTTAAAAAAAAAGATGGACAAATTAAAAACCAATGGGATTGACAGTATTCATAATGGCATGAAAATCACTTTCAACTTCTTGAAATATCTGTTGAGCTTTTCTCCACTTTTAGTCATTCTACTAAAACTCAACGTTATCACACCAGCTGAGCTTGAGAGAACAAAACATTCTAGTAACAAAATGATGCCCAAACATTTACACTTCAAAGGAGCTTTGCAAAGAGCAAAGTTCCCATACTTAATGCCATTGATTTATTACTCCTTAAGAAGTCGTCTTATGCCCCAATCCTTATTATTCACGGACTTGTGTGGAAACCCAATATATTCAAAGTAGCTCCAAGTACATGAAGTAAATTGTAGCATCAAAGCTCTGAACTCAATGAAATTACTCTATGCATAAAGTCATTATCATGTGTTTGCAGGGCAGTGATCTTTATGAGCATGTAGGACACTGTGATCTTGCCTTTGATTTCTCCAAAGGCTTTGCTAATTTCCACCAATACGCCATAGGATTAAGAGGATCAATTGCTTGTGTTGAGTTTGCAGGATCTGCAACAAAATGTGCCACTGAAGGAAAGTAGGAGATTAGAGGAATCAGATAGTAGCAAATTCAAAAATCAATCAGGGAATTATGGGAATAAAATTTTATCCATTCAAAAAAAGTGTGAGAGAAGACAAAATAATGGAATATGAAATAATGTCTTTAGGTTTTGGACTGCCAAGAGTGCTACCAATGGGGAATTTTGCTCTTGATTTTAATGGGAGCAGGAGCAAGTTCTTTTAACTTTGGAAATTATCTGATCTAAATTGTGTTTGACAGTAGAATAAAGATCTTGAAGATATCTGACCCAATTATTTAATGCCTGTGGTGTTCCATTTACATGTCAAAGCACCTGGGATACCACAATTGAGTGCTCTGTGGGGAGGATCTTTCCACTCTGAGGATAAACTCACGCTTTGCTCAGACTACCTTTCCCAGAAAGTGATATGCAAGATTCAGTTTAATATGACCTTTGCTTTATAATCAGAAAATAAGAAAAGATCTGTAGGACCTCAACACCGAGTTTAGTAAAAAAGCATATCTATGGGAAGGTAATGACAAACTTACATGACAATAAAATAGAAAAGTATATCCAAGAACATCCATATATTTCATGTATTCAGTGTTCAGCAGAATGAAAGGTTTTGATATTAAATGGAAATACAATTACTATTTAAACATGTGAGAAAAAAAATTTTGGGAGTTTCCATATGCCTTTCCAGTAGACTCTTCTCAAAAGTTAACTGCTTTTCAAGTGCGTCATTGAAACCATACTTAAGAAACGATGAGATGAAATTATTTAAAATAAAAAGAGAGATTTCCATTTTAATAATTGTGTCTCATTATTTCCTGACTATGGATTCAGTGATGCCTTCAAGAATGTATTTAGCTTTAAACACAACATTTAAGTACATGTTAAATCCTTTTGACTTTCAAAAGTGCCTTCATGTAGTTTCTGCTGCTGAGCTACAAAGTTGGTTTTCCTCTGCCTGTCTGTATAAGAGATTTCAAAACTGTTAAAGTCATGCTGGAGAAAGCTGACTGTCAGAAGTAAGAGTTTGGATTCTTTATTGCTTCATATCTTCTTCACATCTCTTCATTAGCATTTGTAAGAGTTAAATACATGAGGATGTAAAATATAGTCCCCTGTTTACACTAGAGTAACTTGTACACCATTTTTGCATATGCTTAGCTAAAATTTATCATATGATTCAAAATGCAAGGCACTGGAGGATCTGGATTTGGAACTGTAAAATCTACTGGGACAAAGAGTTTTAAATGCAAATTAGTAAGATTCTTCCATTAAAAAATCTCATATAAAGTACATCATGGGTTTCTAGCAAGCTTCAACTCCTTAACATACTGGGTAGATGGGCAAAACACACTTCTGATGCCCTCCACAAAGCAGCAAAACTTAATGAGCCAGTTTTAAATTTCTCCCCATAAATCAAAAGACAAGAAGTTTAGAAACACATATCTTCCAAATTCTTTCTGAACCTGAAAAATGTTCCAGGCTGTTCTGATTCAAGCTGTTAAACAAAAGTCTCTTGCAGTATAGTAATAGCAGAAAAATTCTTCAGCAATCAGAAAAAAAATTTCAGTAATTCTTCATTTTTTACTTTAAAATTATTATTTAACTTCAGTCGAATTTTTAGCTTACAGAGAATTTCTTCTGACAAACACTAGTTATCTTTTGGAAGTCAAAGACACATATTTATTTCAGCGTGTTTGCCCTCTATGTATAGCTATAAAGATACTGAGAGATAGAGTTATAAAGATATAAGGGAATAGATTCCCAGTTGATTTCGGTGCAAGTACATTGATTTACATCCACTGAGGACTTTTTCCCCCCACAGGTTTTAGTTCTGAGTGCTTTGTAAAACCCTGCATATCATAAAACACTTGCAACACACTGTACATGAAAACATAATCTTTCTTATCAGAGGCAATAAAGATATCCGTAGAATATAATTGTTCTGCTTAAGATAAAGAAAAGATCCATTTGTAATTGTGTGATTAGCAGGAGGCCATGTCTTTGCTGCTCTTGCATACCAGGTCGAATTGTCTAGGGATGAGGCAGAATTGGACTGCAGTTTTTGCAGCCCCTTCAAAGAAGGCTGAGCGTGAGAAAGTGAAAACAACTCCTTTCCTGCAGACCCAAGCCATGATCCCAGCATTTGTAACTCTCACTTCAGGCGCGGGTCTGCTGAGCGCTTAGGAAATCCCAACTGAGCCTTCTAGAAAACACCTGCTCTGTGCTGGGGGAGTTAGCCTTACAGCATGTAACACTAGCGCAGGGAGGTGGGCTTGTCCCATGAGTGGTGCCCACCCGCTTGCTGTGTGCGGGACACACCACGCTCACGCAACTGAGATTCAAGCCCTGGTCTCTGCTGTCTGTAGCCAATGGCTAGTACAAGGTGTGCTGAAAGGGAGCTTCTCCTGTGGCCCAGCCAGCAGAAGTGGAGCCATGCATGGGCTCGGTGGGAAGTCGGGATCGCTGCTCTGAACGTGCCAAGCACCTCCCAGAGGGGCCAGACTCCCTGACTGCAACGCTGCTCTCAACAAGCAGCATGTCTGTCTGCCTCAGCAACAGCAGCCGTCCAGAAAAATAACAATTCTACCTGAGGATGTCCCTTGCAAATGTTTAAACACCAACTGCAAAATGAAAATCATGTGCAAAAAAAAGCTGGACTTGCACTCGGTTTTGTTGTGACAGATCACATGTTTCTCACCATTTTTCTCCAAACTGGAAAGATAGATGTACGCAATTATTCCTGGCTGTTAAGAAAATGACAGATTTGTAGGTAATATAAAAGTCTGCTTTAGCAATGCCTTTCACAGTTACGGCATGATTAGAGCAAGAGACAGCAGGCCTGCCCTTACCACAAAGATGGCTATATGGTGGATTGTTACAAATAGCTAAGTGCCTTCTGATGTCTTATTAATATGCTAGCGCAAGAAGAAAACAGAGAATAGACAAAAGAGCTGAGTCTGTTCGCTTTCATGAGAAACATGGGAAACCACCAGGCAGAAAACAAAGGACACCTCGAGCTCCCTCCCTTTAAAATATTTCCCAATTAAAATGTTAAGCAAATACCATTGGGCTCAGACTGTTTACACAAGGCTGGTCTTGTCAAAGAATAAATGCTGGCAGGGCAAGCAAGAAAATGCCAAACTCTCTCATCTTCTGTATACCTGTAAAAAACCTGCATAATGAATAGAACAGCAACTTTAGACAGGCCCTAAGGGCTAGAACCACAAAATCATTTCGACCCCTCGCTGCCATGCCTACCTCCAAAAGGCAGAACCTCCAATTTCCTTGCCAGTTGCTCCTTAATCCTGCAGTGCCTTAACAGCCTAATTACCACATTTTCATCAGTTACACTGCCCTAGTGCTTACACGAACGCTGCTTGTGCCATGCTCAGAAGCCCCTAGCTGTGCACAGCCCGGGGTCGGGGTCACCCCCCCGTGCCGGCACTTGGGAGCCCACCCTCACATGAAAGGCAAGCAGGTGCTGCACCTTCCCCCAGCCCTGTGTGTGGCTCCACGGCTTCATTGGATCCTGCAGACACATTTTCCCATCCTCGTGGAGGGGCAATAGTTTTGACCAAACGACAACTTGTCTGCTCTCAGGAGCCCATCCCTTTGCTTGCTTTCTCCAGACACGCTGGGCCTCCTGGACATCATCGGAAAATGAATTGCAGCCTCCAGTCTCATGACCAAAAAACTAGTTTTAGGAATATAGACAAAACAGGCTAAGAGGGACCACAACATTGAGACAGAAGTGAGCTCCAGCAGGAACACAGGGGAATGGCACAACTGCATTTCTCTGCCCTTGAGAGAACCACACATTATAACAGGTGGATGTCTTCACACACTCCTGCTGCTGCCACCCCAGTGGGTATTACAGTCCACTCACCGTATTTCAGGGAAAACTGGTGCATTTCAAAGGAATTTTGTGCTGGCTTGTACACTAATCATTAATAAACATATAAATCCATATATATATATATATAGAAGTAAATTCTGTGTGCAGATGGTCATCCACCAGTACTTGATAATTCAAAAAACATCATTATAAACTAATAATAGTTGGAGGAAATTCTTTAGATTTAGTGTTGTGCTCTACCAACCCAGAGAATTAGAAATGCTGACAAACCTTAAAACTCTGGGACTGGTAAGCAGTTACAAAAGATAATCAGAATGTAAACACCTTGCCTTCTGAATATTCATACAGCACAGTAAATATTATGCATTTATTAAAAATCAATTGTCATCCTTGCCAGAGGCAGAGGACATACAACGCCTGGCTGGTTTAATCAGCTTGCCTACAAATAAATGCCTTCTTAAAAATGCAAAGTCAGTATCTCCTCTCAAGACATCACTGGGCGAGCTGACCTCTTTAAGCACACTGTTTATTATAGTAAGTCTGTACTGGCCCAATAGCCTAACACTCAGCCAATTAAACTGCGCGTATAATAGGTTTCCCTTGAAGGCTCTGTGAAAGGCTGAGAATTCTAAGTGGAGATTTTAACAGAGCCTTTTAGCTGTATTCTGTGTCTCATTCCCGAATCCAGTTTTGTTTGTTTTTTGTTTTGTTTCTTTTTTTTTTTTTTCCAAAATGTGTTCCCATGTCTCCCTCACTGTCTCAGGTACAAAAAGAACCCAATCACTGGGTAATATGCTAGTCTCTGCTGTTAAGCTAATTTCATTAAGGCTAACATTGAGAGATATTTGCTGTTGAAATATTTAAGGGAAAACACCAGGTCTTCTGGGATGTTTTACCAAATTTGGCAGGCTTGCATCAAAAAATAACATTGCTGTTTTCTTCAAATGTCTAGTTTCTGTGTTTTATCTCAGCAATAAAAGAAAATGATTGCCTGAAATTCTCATTGTAAAATATATCCAAAAAAGCTAAACAAAACCAAGAACTGGGTATTTTAGTACCATGTTTTACTTCAGTATAAATTCAGGATATTTACATCAAGGGAGCACTAGCTTGTATCTGCAGTGTTAGATTTTCATATTCGATGTCTTCAACATCTGACAACTTAAATTTTAAAGGAAATTTAAATTTTGATTCTCTGGGTATGGTTATCACAAATTTTGTGAGATATTTTAGAGGTACATACTGTTAATAATAAATTATGTAAAAACACTTGTCTGCAAGTCTAAAGGGCAACTGGTACCTTACAAGTTTTAGTGTTCATCAGCAAGGAAGATACTACTTTTTAAGAGACATTAATAATTTCAGGACATGAGTTCATTTCTTAGCCAATAGGAATACCATTCTTAGCAATCACCAAGGTGTTTTGATCATCCACTTCTTAATGTGACCCTGTAATTCTCGTTATTAATTTCTCCTTGCTTAATTTTATTTTACGCCATTACCTTTACATCCACTTGTCTTAAACATGTCTTCTTCAGAGAATTACATTGGCATCTATACTACTTAAATAACTTGGTTTCTTCAGAAATAATATCTACTAGATATTAAATCTGACAACAAATATTTATTTGGGTTTTCTTTCAGATTTGTCCTGGCTTGTTAGAAAGTATCCCAGAATGAGTCAGAGGGAAGATCAGGGTAATTTAAAGTAATTTTCTTTTATTATGTCTGGCTTTTATGGGAAAACCTTTCTTTGGTGGATCTGCAGCAGAGTCTTGCTATTCTGATTAAAACATTAGCTTAGACTGGTCACTTCAGACCTCAGTCCAAGATTTGAGATTAATCCTTTTTGCTTTATGTTATTCAGTGAAAATAATAAAATTATGTACTGCATTTTTCAACAGCTTATGTAGAAAATAACTGAATGAAAAAGAAATGTCTTAAATAATGGCATAATTAGTTTTAGTGATATCACAGTATTGCTAATGTTTACATTTTTCTTCCTCCTATATTTAAATTCTATTTACATTTTATATTTTATTTTATTTTATTTTATTTTATTTTATTTTATTTTATTTTATTTTATTTTATTTTATTTTATTTTATTTTATTTTATTTTATTTTATTTTATTTTAGAAAAGTTCAGTCATAAGATTGGTGGTCTGACCAGTTTTATAGTGAGGACTATGATGATACAAGATATTTCTCTGTTTTTCCAAAGATTAAGGGTTTTTTTTTCCTATTAAATCTTTTTTAGAAGAGCTGCTTAAGAAGCTCATTAAGAAAGGCTGCTCCACAAGTAACACATAAAACTAGCTAAAATTCTTATTGTATCCATTTACAACAGCAGGGAAGAAAAAAGGAATCAGATCTATATATCTTTTTATAAAAAAAGTTCTGGAACACATGTAAGCTAAAAATAGGTGCCATTTGTCATATCTATTATTTTTCTGTAACTAAAACCTAAAACACATTTTATTTGGAAAAAAGAGCACTTCTATAAACATTTTACCCAAACCACAACTATCAGCTAACATATCCTACATACATTTTATCTTTCAAATATTTTCAAAAATACTGTCACAGTACAGGCAAATTTTTTTCACAGTTTTGAATATAAAGGTAGTGTATATATACTCGAATTAGCATGAGAATTACATCCTCTGTTTTAAACAATACACTGTGAGCACCAAAATGTACAGCATTCATAAAACAGAAATACTATACCATTCCCAATAGACTGCTATACAATTTGATAAGAATTAGTACAAATATGTCTGCACTTATAAGCACTGACTTTCATGAAACCTGGATTTTACCAATGACTTTTAGTAAGAAATTTAAAGAATCATGTTACAGAATGTACTTTAAAATTCTACAAAGAACAACTATTAATTTTTTGCAGTCTTCCTCGTATGGATATCCCTGTTACTTGGCTGTGCATACAACATGTCAAAACTGAGATATCTGAAATGTTGTACCATTTGCCCTTCTATCCCCTGAGGTCTTTGGAGCCTACCACATTAGCAGGTTTACTTTTTTTTTTTTTCCTTCCTTTTTCGTTAGTATATCAGCCTCTCTGAAGCTCCTTTTCTTTTAAAACCTTTTGCTGAATTGATTTCTTATTTACTTTCTGATTTTTTAAATTTTATTTTTGCACGCGGCTTATATTTTGACATAGTTTTATAAAGGACTCAGGGGGTTGAATCTTACTCATTTGTTTTGTCCTCTAGCAGCATGTGGCTTTCAAAACCTGTGTAAAAAGGACATACTTGACCTACTTAATACCTCTGAATAGGCAGGTGATTATAAACATAACTATTTCCAATTGCTTCATGTTTTTCTTTTTAACTTACATTTGTTAATTTTAGCAAAACACGTTTTCCAAAACATGAGGACATTGTAGGGCAGGGTTTTGATTCATCTACTGATTTTTCTGTCAGCACTATTGACGGCAAAATCATGTTAGATTTAAAATTATCAGTTTACATAAAATATCTGCATACAATGTACAATTACTGTTGTTTGTTCTGTACCAGTCTAAGAGCATCCTAGAAAAATCAGTGATTCATATTTACACTAAAGATGCTACAGTCCACACCGGACTTTAATATCTATTATGGCTGCTCTATAAGATGGGAAAGAGGTAGGATAGGTCACAAATTAATGCTACACATAATCTGTGGTCACTGTCTTATATGCCTTAGTGCCATAAGACTCACTCTTTTTTAATTGCGAAAATATTACTATTTCTATGTGTTTATGCAGAAATTGGAATTCCAGAGCAATTTGAACAAGAAAAAGGGGGAAGGCTGACGAAGTTATGTTGTGAGAGCTCTTTCAGTCTAGGTGTTGAGTGGAAGAAATGATGGAAGCATTTGTGAGAAGGGGATTTGGAGATAAAAGCTGGAACCATCAGCGGATCAGGGAAGCTTGTAATGAGTAAGTGTGAAAAGGAATTAGTTGAGAGCATAAGCAGAGACTGTGTGGCTTACAACCTAAAAAACAATCACAAGAAAAAATGAACGTGAGATGAAAATAATAAGAGATTGAGTTAAGTGACTCAGAGACTATAAAAAGGGAGATGACATAGTCAGAGGACCAGGTAGGAAAAATCATCTTGATGACAACATCTGGACTAATTAAAGCAACAGATATTAATATTTTAAGAAATTGTTTAGGTCTGTCACAATGAGACTATTTGTTCAGTTTAATTATAAGTTTCCTTGCAGAAGGAAGATCTTCCTACAAGTAACATGTAAAACACATAATACTTTTGTTTTTTTCCCTGGTACTTTTTTAGATCCATAAAATAACATGTTTCAGAAAAACTTAATACAGGAGAAGTATGGAACTGAAATTTTATGCTGGCAATTTCTAAACTATGCAATATAGGAGAGTTCTTAAAAGATAATTCTGAGCTGGATTTTTAAAATTTTTTTATCAATTCAATCCAATCTGATCTTTTCTGTTTCCTGAGTACCGAGTTGTTCTAGTCCTCAAAGACTTTTACACAAGACGTTAAAAATGAATTAAGGTAAATATTTCTTGTCTCTATCTGTAAAACCCAAGCAATGGAATTAACATCAGCGAAACACACATTCCCAAGGACTAGTTGTTCAAGTTCAAAATGCCCTCCCTAATTCATGGAAAGTACAGAATATTACATTCCCTGAATGGACACATCTCCCACAGTGGCAGTCTCTACCCCAAGACAGTCTCTCCAACTCAGCCTTCTCTCCCACCCTTAGAGAGATTCTCAGACGCCTTCTGACAGCCCCCACCCCAGGTTTGGACTTTTGTCTTCCTTCTACTCCTGAGCCCTTGATGTTCTTGCCAAGTCTGCAGCCCAGCCTAAGCCAGCAGGCTGGTTGGCACCTGCTGGGCCACGCTGTCTGCTTCTTTGCCTTTCAGTCATGGCTGTGTCCAGATTCTCCCTGACCACAAAGATTTGATTCCAATTCCAGGCTTTAATCTTGTCCTGAAGTAGTAGGAACCCCATTCTTTTTGGCTGGATAAGTAATTTCTCTTTTCTGCCTGGGCTCAGATTATCTCTGCCATCAGTAAAATGGTTAGCGATTCCCACGGTATTAGCGATGGGTGAAGTGAAGTCATCACTATCACATCCTCGTGAAAGGCAGGTTGTAAACCAATACAGAATAATAATACTGGGTACAATGTGTAGTTTACACTTATTGGAACCACTGTTTGCCTTTTGTATTTTTAGCTTACGGGTAAAACCACACCCTGTCCTCCCTCCCCCGCCCCTTGATGGGCAAACCCAACAGAAACTCTGCAAGTTGAAACTCATGGAGCTTCCTAGCCCTTCCATAATTATTTTTATCCCCAATGTAAAGGATGATTCAGCCTTCAGTTCTCTGAAGAGAGACAGAGATAAAGAGAGAGAGGAAAGAGAAGAGTACGCTAAATTTCTGTTGAAAATAATCCCATTCCACACGAAGTAGGAGTGGGTGTTAGAGGACAGATGGCCAGTGGAAGCTGGAAGGGGGATGGTATGTGGAAAGCACTGAGGGAAGTAGAGCACTCCATTATCTGTGGCAGAACAGAGATAAATAGTCATGTAACCACTTAACCAATGATAGGAGAAGGATGCACTTGAGGAAGATAAACTAAATCAGTGCTCTGTTGTTTATATTTTTGTTTTCCCTCTTTACAAAGGCAGGAGGTGGTACTATGGTATATGATTTACTCTGAACATAAAGACACTCTCTGCCTCAGGTACCTTTGAGTGGAAGGTGGTTGAGGAGGGTGAATCAGTGAGCAAGATGTAATGCAGTACAGATCTGTCAAAGGCTGATGTGTCCTGGAACTCATGCACTCTGCTTAGAAGAGTCTCTTTATTCAGGACACTTTTGTTGAAGAGTGCAACAAATGGCAAACACCTCCCCCTGAAACATCTTTGGCACAAAAGAAATGCAAATGACAAAGCAGATGAAAAGTTTGACAGTGAACAAAGTAGAAGAGAGCTAAATAAGATCTCTGGTTTGGTATAAAGGAAACCCAGAACAATATGGGGTCTAGAGCATGAACTGTAGATACTGTACTCTAAGATGTGTAGTCTCCCTGAGAGGGATTGTCAAAAGTGACTAAGAAGAATTAGTCCTACTGACAGTTACGTGGGTGTTTCCGCTTTTGAAATGTAATATTGAGACTGAAAGGGAAACGTGGTGGAACTTTAATAATTTTATAAGGTTTGAAACTCACTGCAACATTCCCACACTGCTCTCCAGTCCCATGGGCTCAGCCACTGCCGCTCACACTCCAGAAGATGTGTGCCACAGTGGGGTGTCAAACTTCTGCCTCATGTGGACCCCCCAGTCTTAATAACAGTTCTATACAACCAACCAATTTATATTTTGCACACAAGAGGGAAGAGATACATGTACTTATTCTAATTGCTTTTTTTTTTTTCTTGATCAAGACAATTCCCAATGGTAAAGTTATTGATCCAGGAACTAAGTGCAATGGACAGTACACACATAAATAAGAAATTCAGGAGAAAACAGCAGAAATGTAAAAAAAAAAATCTGGTTTCTTAAATTCGTCTGTAAAAAGTTAAAGTCTTGATCAGCTTATTACAGTTTATACAGTTTTCATATGTGGTGTTAAAAGGCTATTCAGTTAGTCAAGGGTGGCCTTTATGGAAATAACTTCTAACTTTGAAATCTGACTAATGTGATTTGTCCCAGAAGGAGGAACAGTCTGTATGTAAATCTTAATTTGGATTATTTCTTGTTGTTTAAAACTTGTAATGTGGCAGACAGTCCCTTCAGTGCTGTGACATGTGGAGCAGCTTTCTAGCTTTCCTTTACACCAACTGTCCCTCTTCTTTGAGGACAATAAATTTTATTTGTACAATATATCTCAAAAATTATTGATTTTGGCTAAGAGCAAATTAATTTTTGGTTTCATAATGAGGGCCAGGTCTCCTGACTCAGTATTCTCTGAAAAAGGCCATATTAATTCCTCAACATACTGCAAAGTGTCCCTTCCTACATTCTGCCCCTGATGCAGGAAACCATCTGCTGAAATGGGACACGTCTCTCTAAAAGACAGGTCAATCCCAGATGACACATTTTTGACATACTACAGAGATCTCTACCAAAATGTCACTGAATGAAAATGTGTGTTTCACTAGTAGCCTTGGCCCAGCTGGACAAACCATTGCTTCTGAATGGTGTCAGCATGTCTGAGACATCACCAGTAGCAAACATACTGGATAGACCAGTCAGCAGATGGCCTTGCATGAGCTCAATAATAGACAGTAGTAGTCTCTGACCTATTAACTCTGCATTACCGATATAATTATCAGAATAACAATGGCAACTAGAATGGAGCTCAGCACCAAAAGGTGAGTATGATCATATATGTCTCTACACTAGCAGCCACAAGACTTTACAACCTCTGTACCTTGACCACTATTTGAAATGTGGGACAGAGAGTAGAGTGGGGAAATATGGAAACCAGAATGCTCCTTTTCTGAGCCAGCTCCAGCTTGTCACACAGAAGATGAAGGTGGTTAAACATATTCTGAAACTCATAACTCCCTGTTGGCCATCCCTTATCTGGGGGATAAGGGGGTTTGTAATTGCATGAGAGGGATGCAAAGAGGAAAAAATGGACCAGAGGTTGACAGTAGCAGTCATTAGCAGCTTGGCCATGCTCCCAGTATGTGAGGAATGCCTGAGACATGCCAGGTGTTGATAGCCAGCATGGGATCCTGAGTGTCCCTGTGACATGGAAAATAAGTGAACTTGAGTCTGTTGAGGTATAGTCTAACGTGGCTGTAGGCAACGACTGTCTCCTCTGCTTGTTACACCTTTGGTGTGACCTCTGCTGAGCTTCCTGTGACTCTCTCACCCAGTTTCATGAGTACAAGCTTGTCTAATTAAGCTGATGCAGCAGGACCAGTGTGGATGCTGAAGGGCAGTGAAAGCTAGGTCACCAAGGTGGAGTCCTTAGATGATTACAGTGCACAGAGGTCAGGCTTTAAATGCCAACTGAAAGGGAGTGGTCAGGGGGACCTCAGGTGCTCTTTGGAAAGGTGGCAGAGATGCATCACTGACATAGCAGTGGGGACCACTCAGGGGAGTCCAGTGAGGATGTGGGGATGGGGAGCTGCACTGAGGTTGCCCTCACTGTGGGAACCTGCAGACATAGCCTTGCTGAGCAGAATCAGAGCACAACCATCCCCAGCCCCAGAGCCATATCAAAGAGCAGAAGACTCCTCATGCAAGGTTTAAGACCTGCTTTCACAAGAGATGCTGACTCACAGTTTTCTCTTAGTATCTGTAGTGGTAACATTGGTCAGCATGACCCCAGATGGCTCCCATGTTCTGGGCATCTTAGCCATTCCTTTTCTTGGGCTACTTATTACATTTAGCAATAAACTCTATTTTAACAAATTCTGGGTGACCATAACAAACTTCTTTTATATTTTCTCCATGTGTGTGCATATTCTGGGGAAACTAGCTCTGACAAAAAAAATGCTTTAGATAAAAAATTTGCAGAAATATCTTATTTATTCTCCAGTTATCCTCTTCTATTCACCAAAATGATCCCTCTGATCCAATATACTTTAATTTCACATGAACTATTCATTTCACCAGCAAATTAGCATATTATGGTTTCTCTTTTATAGTTGCAACTAATAAGAGAGATGAACCAGTGAAAAGACTGAAGCTAAAACCAAACCCAAACTAAAATAAGTACGAGGTTAATGATGTGGCTATTGGCTAAGGCAGAATACAATAGACAAATGACCACATCAACAAAATCTATATTTTATTATCATCTATATTTTTAATTATTGTTAGTACTTTTTGTGTTCCTACAATTGACTGTGTCCAGAGGCTAGAAACATAAGACTTGATGGCTGCAATGCTCAGATTCACTTTTAAGTGCTCAGCCACCTGTGGATATACTCAGCTCATAGAAAGGTGCAGAAGTTCCCTCTTGGCTGTTTAAATGGACTTAAAATGGACATCAGTAAGGGATCCACAAAACCCAGCAGAGAGAGTGCTGCTTTAGCTAGTTTCTCTCCAAAGCCAAGGAAGACTAAAGACTATCTCGTAATCTGTGTTGTCACCATTGCTATACTGCTACTGATTTTTTTTGTTTGTTTCAGGAGTCTCCTCTTTTGTTGCTTTCCTTTCTCCATGTTCTCTTGTCCTAATTCGCTTTTTCCTATTACACTATTATATTTTTGTTCTAAGCAGTGTGTCAGAACTTTGTTAATAAGTACCACTGATACCATGAAATTAACATGTCAGCAAATTAATTGCTGTTATCAATGTTAAAACAGTTTCAGGATTCTAGGTGAAACTGGACAACCATGTCTTAGTATTGGTTTCAGATTCAGGGGTTTTCTTAGCTGAATTTCAAAATATAACTTTAAGAAGTGAAAATAAATAGAGGTAAAGAAGATATTCACTGTAGCTCTAGACAACATTTGATAGTTCATAATGCTACAGATTTACTTTCTTTCCACATCCACATACATATGGCTTCTGAAAGTTATAACCTTTCCAAACTTGCTATCTACGCTGAACAGAATTATGGTGTGCTGCAAGGAAACATTTGGCTGCTGCAAGAAAACATTTTTGCCTTTCTGGATGGAACTAAAACAAAAATAGGATATAGTTAGCAACCAGATACTGGAAGAGATCCAAATGATAGTAGCTCATTGGTCTAAAAAACAAAATTAAGGAACATACATTTGAAGAATGCATACTGGACCAGTCCATTAAATATAATCTCATGTTTCATTGTGTCCAGGTACATTTGAATAGAAGGAATTATCTGTGTCCAGGTACATTTGAATAGAAGGCATTATCTGTGCATATCAACAAAGGCTATCTCTTTCTAATGTGGAGGTTGAATTGTAATAAAGCAGAGCTTTCAAAACCTGTCATCTCAGAACCACTGTTTTCATGCTTTCCCTTTTTAAAAATTATTTTTGTTGTGTTTCAGGGAAGACCCTGCTAAATTTCAAGCTGATTGAAGCACAATTACTACATTGCACATAAGTTGTAATTTCAATTTTTTTTCCTCATTAAAGGTAAAACTTGCAGTTGGCATCATTAAGCTATTGACATTCTGCTCCAGTATAATTACCTTTATGACTCTGCTCCTTTTACTTAGAATGGGAAATACCTCAAATAGTCTGGTAAATTTTACTACTGCAGGTGGGGAATGCCCAGTTTAATGGCCCCACTGTATTACTCTTTGTTATTCATGTGCGCCAAAAAACACACAGGATATAGATGGGGCTGAGTTAACATAGCTGGAATTTCCTGACTTTTTAAACACTTGATCTTGCATCCTTAATATGGACAGTGAACTGGCGGAGGTGGGAGGACTGGGATGGCATACTTCCATTTTGGCACTGAACAAGAGGTGGGTAAATAGTTGAAGAATTAGAAGTAATTTAATTGGACAGGTAATAGGACAGATATCCATAATACAGTCACACATACACATATACCTGTGTATACATATTCTGCCTTGTTTGCTTCACAGTTAACAAAATGCAATGCAGAACTACGGTTTAAATGGCAAAAATGGCATTTGGGAATCTGATGGAGGTCTGTGTTTGTCAATAATTCATGTCTCATGCAATGAGGAATCAATAAAACACATTTTATGAGGCTGGTATATATGCTGTTCAGCAGACAAGACAGAGGTTTGAATTCGTTCCCACAGAAACTAATAATCTTCCACATGAACAACTGATACCTGGGCTTTATCTAATGAGATAGATGTTATTGGGGCTTTGGCTGGTTTGGAAGGCTAAAGAAGGCTCTGAGTTGTAATTAGGAGGCATTAGTTACACTGGTTTCCCTTTTAATAGGGCACAGCTTTTCATGCAGATGTTAAAAAACCCTCACTGATACGTTTTTTGACTCTGAGTGCCCAGAGGTGTGTGGCCAGACAGGGGAGGCATGCCAGGGCAAGCTCACTGACTCAAAGGAGAGGGCTTGCAAAACAACCTGGGAACACCAGAAGGGAAAATATCTATGCAGTAAGCTATAGTAATAGCTTGGTCAGAAAGAGAGCTGTTTTCAAGAGCTTTTCATGTAAACCATTCCATATTTTTTAATTTTTATTTAAAAAAAAAAAATTAACACCTCTGACATTCAAAAAGCATAAGTCATTTCTTTGGCATTGTTTTATTTGCCTACATGTTTCAATAAACCTTAGTTTTGAGTAGTTTACTGGTGTATTGGTAATTTGTCAACAATTTCCCGAAAGGATTTGTGAATATCACTGAGAAGTGCTGAGGGTTAAGTTTCCTTAAATTCTGTGTCTGTTATTCCTTATTCACTGGTACACACACAGGAGGCGTATTCTATCTGACTAGCTATATCCTGATGGGAGATGCAGATAGGTGCAGGGTTTTCTCCCGGTTTCCCAGGCTGGCTGACTGAGGTCAGATCTGTAGTCCTGTGCTGGAGCCCAGAGAGAGGGCTGATGGCACTGCTGCTGCTATATCCTACCTGTACGTATTTGTCAAGAGTTCAATATAGAGGAAGATTTAAATGTATTTTTTTTTGTGGCAATGCAAAACTAGAATTTGCTATAGCATGCAAGATGCTTATTTAAACAGTAACTCCAGAAAACCTGCCAGGATGAGCATCTTTGGTTAGTATTTGTGGGTAAGCAGTGGTGATAACTGTTGAACCTGCATGCAAGCTACTTGGCTTTTCTCACCATTGCCTCACTGGCAGTGAATGAATCAGCACTTTTGTTCATGAATGTACTGTTCTCTGAGTTGGATTTTCAGCTTCCTCTCTGTACATCTGTCAACTGGATACAAGTATATGTCCTAGTGCCCTTTCATATGTTCTTGGCACAGATGCATTTCACTGGCATGAGCACTAGGCTGAGTTTGTTGGCATTTTAGGAAGTGAATCTGATTAAAAATGCAAACAGAAGAACAAATAAAATCAAACAAACAAACACACCAGGAGAGTGTTCCTGCAGTGGAAGCTGTGCATGGCTCACAGTTTACACATACAGGCTTATCCTTCCTGTCCTCTGTCTCCCAGGTTTACTCATCCCATCAGGGAGTGAATATGGAGTTTCAAGTGATCAGCATTTCACTGCTTAGGTGACAGATGCTTTCTGTCTAGAGGAATTCTGGTTGATGAGAAGCTTGAGGATGTCTCTTCTGCACTTTTCCCAGCATGCCCAAGGACTTGAACAGACCAGACAAAGGCAGTAGTCAAAAAGAGCTTTCCAAAGTCCAAGGCAAATGTTTTTTCTCTAGGTGATCCACTAAACTGATTTTCTTATGCTTTTTTTTTTTTTTTTTTTTTTGAATCATCAAAATCTATAGAAGTGCGAAATTACAGATGTGCTTAAAAGGAAACAACTGCCCACCTCAAAGGTTTTCAGAATAAGTTTCTTACCTACTACTGAAATTTCTTTTCCTATGTTGGAAAATTTTGACATAGTTTGAGATGTTTGCCTTGATGATGTGGGTTTAGCAGGCATGCCCGAGTCCCATACTTTACCATCAGAATGATAGCATGCTGAAATGACTAATACAGCTAGCACAGGATTTCATGAAATTACATGTCAGAGAGGTACTATTAAACATATGGGAGATGCTTTAGGGTACTGTTGTATTGCAACCTAGTAATGACAGTAGCTCAAGTACAACTGTAGATGGGATCTTGAGTAAGAGCACCTTGAGGAGAACAAAGTTTTTTATGTTAAAAAAACCCCAACAAACAAGTTCTGCTAAACAAAAGGACAATAGGTCATGTTCAAATGTGAGAATATATGTTAGGTAATATATATTAGGTGGGAGAAAAACCCACAGTATGTAGGCCATGATATACTGAAACAGCAGTCTTTTCTGACATCACTAAGTCCACTGGTCACCTTAACAGAGGTCAGATAGTCAAACTTGAAACACTTACTTGCATTCACATACTTATTGTTAAAGTGCTACCTTGATGCTTAACTGGTCATACAGGGATGGGTTTTATATGAAAGAGGTTTTGTGACAATATTTTGATGTGGAAAAGAATAGTAAATCCCCAAAGAACTTGTAATTAAAAGTTCTGTCACTTCTCACCATTCCTACACCCATAAGGTTTCTTTCTTCAGTCTTGATTCCACTAAAGAAAGTATAGTAACACTATTCATGGCAGAGTAGAGAAAAACTCCCTGTGAGAAAAGCTGAAAACCCCAAAATACAATATCTGGAACCTGATTGGAGCCTCATATTTTTTCCTATTGACTTCAATTAATTTTAATTTTAAGTTCTTTTTATTATGTTATTAAAATCAGAACACACATAGAATAAAGTTTGCTGTCTGCTCTGGTTCAGAAAAATGAAAGCACAGCCTGTACTGAATGATAGAGCTGTGCTTTAATGTCCAGCCATGTGGTTTTTCCATGGAAAACTAATGAGTTAAAGATGAAATTCCTCTTCTAGTTTGCATATATCTTCTTGCAAGGATTCTGCGGAGCAGAAGTATAATTGCAGACTCTATACAATTGAGTCTTGTACTTTTTAATCCTAACATCATAAGCTACGAAATAATCTTTCTTCCCACAAAAACGCAATATTTTCAGTCCTAGACATGCTCAGTTATGGACATTTTTGAAATAAAGTAAACAATTCTCAAAAATACCAGGACCATTCCCCTGAATTTTATTTAACACCATCTGGAAATATAGCAGGGTAAAAAACAGAGTAACAGAAAGATGTAAAACTAATGTCTCAAAGCAAAAAGAGCTGTCCCGAGTTTCTGTACTAAGGGCTTATTCAGCTCTTACTGAATTGAAAGAAAAATAGAAGCAGAAAGCAGAGAGGAGGTTTCCATTCATGCTTCTCATGATGTTTTCACTTACTAAACTTTGTTCTGAGTTCACAGGAGTGGGTTCACAATAGTCTTTCACATAGACATATCTGAAATTGTGTTCAAAAGTATACTGAAGGTGCGCAGAGACATTTCACTTATATTCAAGTGTAGGAATGTGTTTTTAAAATCCATCATATGATACGGTGGCATTATAATACCTGTGATGATAAAAAAAGTTTTGAAAGCTTTGAAACTCTGACCCTCTGTTGCCCTATTTTGTTGCAGTTTAACAAAGGAGTCTGGGAAAATTCCCATTCTCAAAATAATTCTACACAGAAAGTGTAGAAATGTGTATCTGGAGGTTTCAAACTAAATTTAGTATCGGTAGAATTTTTTTTATTTTTTTTTTTTTTTCCTGTTGCTATTGGATGTATGAGGTACAACCAGAGTCTTTAGGTTTAAGTCAGAAGTCTTCAGGGAAGGGACATTTTGTTTTGACTGAAGTTGGACAGCACATTACTCTATGACTCTTGATTTCTGACATGAACTCCAGAGTGCTCCTGCAATACAAGTAATAAAGATGGTTTTCCACTGAGCCTAGGAGCCTTGATCACATATAGATGCTATGGAAGAGGTAGTTTTTGCTAAAAGCTTGGCACTTGCACAATCAGAATAAACCAAGTCTGAAAAAAAGGAAAGAATGTTGCAGTTATCAAACTGTCTGAAGTGAAGAATAAAAAAATAGACTGGTGTTTTTCCCTTTCCTTTTGACTAGCAGAGCAAAGGCAGCCAGTGATGTTCTCTTTCTGTAGAAAAGAGACCGGCAATACACGACCAGTTACTTCTATTTCCATAAGCAGCAGTTTATAGTAGCTTACATTTCAATAGCCTCTTTTACAAGGTTGTAAAGAAAAGGATGCCACCTTGATAAGCTGTGACACACAGCTAGCTTCCATTAGGCTAATCCTTCCAACTCTTGCAGACAGGTAGAGTTCACAAGTTATTTTTCCACCCCCATAACTCATGTAAAACCAAAATCTGTTCCAAAAGTTAGGAAAGCTTGTTTGCTTTGATTTTTTAAAATTAATTTAAACACTATTGTCATATCATATAGCTCCAAGTGAAGACATTCTTTTTTCCAGAATAAGAATGCTTTTGCTTCCTTGCATATCTTTTTTGGAATGCAGATTTCATCCCCAGGAATGGTCTTGTTGTCATAATGATAATATAACTACCCACATCTGCTCATATTTGTCAAATATTCTGATCTAGACAAACCCTCTGTGTTTGGAGAACATCTTTTGGTATCAGTTGAGTTATATCAAGGATCTTCAAGATGCCAGCAGCAGTAGTGCGGTCTAAGAAGCAACTGGAACAGGAAACAAAATATAAATACATATTTTGTGTTTAAAATGGGGAGAAAGAGAGAGTGTAGAGAGAGAGACTTTAGCTGGGGGGAGCCATGTTATTGGCCAAAGGGAAGGTAACTGAGAGGCAGGCTATTCAGGGTTAAGTTTACATGGAACACGCAAAACTGGGTTATTGATGTGTCATAACATTCCTGTGTGACCTTAGCAATCCACAGGCCCAGTTCTGTAAAGAATGTGAGACAGATAACTCCTAATTTTCATATATAATTACTTATAAAACTAATATAGTGGATGGCTACTGCTATATGCTTAATTATCTTCATTCATGACTGCTTTTCAAGTATGAGTTTCAAGTGTTAGCATTAAATACACCTTAATTTTAAGTCCCAATCCTGCAAATATTTATTAGTGCTTGCTGTCATGAGTAAGTCATTGCCTAGAAGAAAACATTAGCTTCAGTGGAATTACTCATGCTATTGAGTGCTATCATAGAAGGAAATGTTTTCAGAGTTTTTACTTTAGTTACATACATATATAGGTCATTATACATGTATTTACATATATATACACACACTTATAAATATTTTCAGAAGACAGATTTATAACAAGGCTTTTTCTCTGTATATTCCTTGCTGCCTTTTTCTAAGTTGTTGGGTTTTTTTTTTTCCCACTAATGCATCATCTTAATTCTCACTTTCTCTGAGGTGCAACTAGCAAAGGAAAATGCCATGTGTTCAGGGAGGGAGGGAAAAAGAGCTAAACTCTGTTAACCAGGTACAGCATGTAAGCCTCAAGAAGTGATACTGATTCAGAATGGTTATGATATCAGAGTCCATAAGAAAGACTGTTTGAAGCAACCACCATGTCATAGGAAGAGTGCACCATTACCTCTGAGGTATGCACTGCTGTGAACAAACCTGATATGTGATCCAAGATTAGATATTCCCCCCCCACAGGAAGAACGGGAATGGTGAAAGAGAACTGAAGGAAACACAGGCTGCCGTGATCCCAACCATCCCTAAACAAGCTATGTGAAGAGGGCAGTACCAGGGCTTCAGCAGCATCCACCATGTGTCCACCAAGCGAAGAGCTGCAATTCATGGCTCATCTGACAGAGTTGACAAAAAAATGAAATCACACAGTTGAGAGAATGAGAAGAGTTTCATAGTTGTCCCTGTAGTACTTTATAAGTGAAAAATAAAATATTCTTTACCCCATGGATTCAGTCTTAGATTTTTAGTGAATCCACCTCAGGTTTGGATGCTAGTAGATTTGGATGGCTATATCCAGACCATGTCATGATTACCCTTCTTGAGCTTTAGAACTGAATTTGGATGCTGAATTGAGCTGAAGTGTGTATCTGGAGCTTTGGTTAGTGACCACATCTACATAATATTATGCTGAGGTAGCAGTGTCTGCCTTATAATCACTTTGCCTGTGGGAGAGGGACAATCTGAGGGAGGTCACTGAAATTAAAATGGAAAACTTAATTACATAAAAATAATATGGGTGTGTTGGGTGCTTTGATGGACAAGGATGATGTAGGAAAAGAAAAATATAAAAGTTCAACAAGAGCTATTTATAAATCCTACCTAGTGGGAGTAATCTACAACAAAGGATAAATCAGTGACTATTAAGCAATGTTTGTGCTAGCACATATGTAAACTTTTATAAGTTAAACCTGAGACCTAGTAAACAAAAACTACTTAGTGAAGGATGGGAGAGATCCTGGGGATCTTGCTGCCTGTAATTTGGTTGCTGGCTAAGTCTCCTGTAGTCACCTTTGACTCACCAGTCATTGACCTGGTCCTAGAGCAGAACAAGCCTTAGGCTTTTCTAGGTTTGTAGATGACATCCAGGCATCACAGTGCCCCAATCACCCTCTGTGGGTTCACTGCAGTACCTCTGGTGCCTGTACGTTATTGCCTGCTCTGCCACTATAAATAAGTCTTCACCAATAAAATAAATATTCAAATCAACTTTTCCAGGATTAGGTAACTTATATTTCAAATGTGGTGGCCCCTTACCTTAGGCCCCTTACTCTAACATACTTTGATTCTGGGTCAGTTTTGGGGTGAGAAGTTACTCCCCAGACATCATTTCCAACCCTTGGCCATTTCCTAGCTGACTTGCCCAACCCTTTCCAACTGTTCTTCCCAGACCTGTCCCTGCCTCCATCTACCTCCAA
Organism: Athene cunicularia; assembly: GCF_003259725.1. Lineage (NCBI taxonomy): Eukaryota > Metazoa > Chordata > Aves > Strigiformes > Strigidae > Athene > Athene cunicularia. The sequence goes on along the minus strand of NW_020799095.1, from coordinate 138,207,668 downwards.
CTAAGTTTGGAGGAGTCCTTTTCCTATTGTCAGTATTAACACTGTCACCATTCCTACCAAACATTTGTCATTCATTCCTAGCTAACAGCGAAATATTATGGTTGGTATCTGTCCTGCCTAGGTTAGAGAGTATCCTTAACTCTTTCACTAATAGGAAAGGATACAGGTATAGAGACTAAAGTAACTTTAGTGAACATAAGAATAGACAAAAACATATTTTCCGATCTATCTTATTTTCCTCCTTTAGAAGACTGGGCTGAGCAGGATTAGTTTAACTCAGACTATGTGGACCAGTGTATAAGCAAAGTATGGTATTGGAAGTCATCCACATTAAGTAAAATTTCATGTTATGGTTCTTAATTTTAACTATACAATATTTTCCCTTTCACAAACAATTGACAGACCTTAAGGCTGCAATCTGTGTGAGATTTTGACACATATTGCCCTTGGATGTTTTAGGTTTCTAACTCCTCTTTTTAAAGTCCAATCCTGGTTACTATACCACTAAGTACATCTGTATTTCTAGGGAACAGCCACTGTCTCTGTCAGTTGTGTTGAATGGGAAGAAAATGGTCATAATTACAGACAGTGATAAGACATCCTATAACCTGACCTCACAAACAGGTCTCTGTGGCTTTATTGCACCTGTGGGCCATAATCAAGGCCAAATTCACCTCCATTCATATGCAAGCTTGAAACAAGCTTTGCTCATACCCACGCAACATTTAGCCTGTCTGCCTTGGTGGCAATATCACATAATTGATGTCAAACAAAGAAGTCAGCCAGGGGCGCCTTCACAGAAAGGCCCAGGTGTTTCACACTGACTGCCCAGGTACAGTCTTGCTGTACACGCAGCATGAAGCTACAAATCCCTAGATGTGTGTACTAACATCTAGTGACATGGGTCCTGAAATTCTGTAGCTGGGTCAGAAATTACACTTGATTTTAGCTGATCTCATGGCCTGAGTGGGATGGGGTTGCACTCTCAGTGAAATGCAAACGACAATGCAGAGTATAGACTGACAAGCTGATTCACAGACTTTTCCCTTCCCCTGCCAAAATACCACATACCTGGATCTGTCTTTGGCCACTCGCTTGAGACTAACACATCTGTCTCCAGGAACAAGCATATAACATTAGGATTTGCATTTGTCAAACGCAACCACAAACACAAAAGTGCATGTTACAGGAAACCTTCAAACCAATTAAGAGACACAACATGGCTTGCATACTGACTCAGCACCAGGGAGAGTTGGAGGTGTGTGAATCTCTCAGAAATAGGTGTGAAGAACATCAGACTGAGTAAGAATCTAGCCTTTATAAAAAAAGCCGGCCAACGCATGACCTAAAGACAATTTCAAGGAAACACTCTTTTAACAGTCAGTGATTCTATTGAGAAACAACATATCTGTCCACCTGCCCATACATTCTGAACCGAATATTATGAAAGATAAATTGCTCTAAGGCCCACAGTGAACTGTTATTTCATATTATGCATTTTATCTTTATCCTTTATATAATATTTTTAGCAATGTGAAGTACTGGGTTTTATCACTAGACACCAGAAATTCTCCAAGTGTGGCTGTGTACAATGCTAGTGGATTATGGCACACCTTATGAGGCAAGTATTAATTTCCCCATTTTTTTATCTGAGAAAGCTGGCATGAAAAGATAAGCCAACTCCAAAATCTTGAGATATTTTTTCTGTAATACATGGTTTGTGGGTCATAAACTCAAGCCATTGAAAGGATGCTTGCAGAACACTTAATTTAAAATATATAGATATTTATACACATACACGCACATATGTAGGTTATTATTCACAACTTTTAAAAAACACAATAAAAGCTCAGCTGAACTAACATTTTCGAGTTGATTAGCAGTATCAGGTGTCTCAGCTGAACATGTCCAGTTTGAAGTCTTAAGTTGGTTGCTCTTCAGAAAAGAAACTCTAAAGATGCCTCAAGCTGCACAGCGAAAATGCTGACGCACTCAGATCTTTTGAAAATCTGGGCCTAAAAGTAGCCCTTATATAGATCAACTTAACTCATCTTAGAGGTCCACTCTATTGACAAATCCTAGTTCTATCTACTTTCTCTGTCTTATTAGTATAGGATAGCCTTTACCTCTTTTCAGCTTTATATTGCCTCAATATTTTCCTATACACCATCTTAATAATTTTCAGAATAATGAAACATTTCTTCTCAAGAATTTGCTTTTTATAAAGTGAGGAGATGGGAGATCCACTCCACTGTAGTTTTCTCTTTCTATATCTTTTCCCTTGGGGCTTTACATAAGATTTTATGGAAGGGTTTCAATTTTATTGGGATATTTTTCTGAGCTACCCTTAAGTAACCCTTTTGAGTTCATTTATGTTCTCTGTGGTAGGGTGTTCTGTTGCAATTACAGACATACAGCAAACCAGTGATGAGCTGAAAATAGAACATACAAGTCTTTTTTCTCAAGACAGTTCAGAAGGGAGGCGACGGTCTTGTCACTGCTCCATGGAGTCAGAAGAATCGCTGTGGTTCCCCCAGCAAGCCAGGACAAGGGCTTACAATGTTATTGTGATAATGTGTGGAGGCTCCAAGTAAAATCAAAGCCTCATTTTGTTCACTGTTGAACAGCTTCTGCTCTGAAGAACTTTTAATCCAAAACTTGAATCCTACACTTGAAGAAGTACTGCTTTTGTGTAGCAAATTATACTGCAAACTGAAAAGAAACCCCAAAGGACACTATCTTCTTCTGTTATATATTATTTCTGCTATTACAGGATAGAAAACTAAGGTGCGAAAGGACTAGATAATAATTTTCTCAAAATCATATAGGCCTTTTATTGAAAGCAAATCTTTGATATTCTAGTCCAGTGCTGATCTACAAAACTATCCTCAGCTGTATATTTTGTGATTGTTCAAATTTGTGTAAGCAGATTGCTTGCTAGCTAGAGTAATCACTAGAGCTGTCCTGTGCTCTCATTTTAGAACTGCCTGGGCACACAGAGGCCTGAAGTGCATTTCTACAATCTGGAGGTGTCCATCCAGCCACCAGTGCAACTGTTCTCCCATTCTTGTTAATATCTTTCTCAAGTCCTTAAACAGGGGTGCAAAATTCAAATAGTCACTGATAACCTTCATCAGACCACACACTCATAAACATGGTATTTCCTTATTTTCCCTTTTCTATTCATATTTTACTACATTATTGTCCCACTCCATTACTTTTCTCAATTGTTTCTAAATCAGCCTTCCAAAAACAGTTTCTCAATATTATCCTTCCAACAATTTGTTCCTGTGCTTCCAAGTACACATCCTGCCCCTTATTTACACACCTCATCCCTGCAGCTTTGCATCTCATGTCTCTCAAGCCTCCTGCCTCACTGAAAGGGATGCCAAGGCACCACTGTGGAGCACAAGGAGTCACAAAGCCTCTGTACATCAGCTGTGTGTGTCTGGAGACAGTTGCCGGTAGCAGACACACTGACTGCTGGGCATAGACTCCAAGGGATGAGAATCTACAAACAGCTATTTAGATGAGATTAAGTCTTACCCAAGATTAGACAGTGCTACCAACACGCTGCTCCTGCAACACACAGGTACCAAAATCCAGTGCGATACAGGCAGTGCTGGCTGTTGGTAGATTGTTACCTCCATCAATAAAAGTTCACAAACATCTCCTTCCATGCTTTAACTGTTGGCAGATTATTACCCCTGGGAGTAAGTTCTGCAAGCATGTCTTTCCATGCAGTAGCCGATAAGCAATGATGCTGTGCACAGCATTGACTCTCTGGCTGGTTTTATCCTGTCTTTGGTATGTGACTAGTTGGGTAGGGTAGCGGCTCAGTGAAGGCTTGTGTTTTCTGAGCACAGTGACTTAACTAGTTGCTTTTGTACAGCAGGCCTTAGTTTGTTTCTGATTCATGCCAGTTGTGTCTACGCTGTGATTTGGCAAGACAGAACTCAAGCTTAACAGCTCTCCTATGGGACATCCCCACATTCAGTTATGACATGCCTCTCTCATGCAAACACCTCAACACACCTTGCTGTGTTGTAGATATCTCAAAGCTCTCCAGCAGTGTAATGGCACCAACTTCCTTATCTGCCTCAACCCCATCAGATTTTGAGCCAAGGTCACTATGTAGATGCCCCAAATATAAGGACAGAAAGAGCCAAGGAACTGTTTGGCACTTTCTTTCCTTGATCATCTCTCCACATAGAGGTCCATCACCAAAAACAAGAAGGCTTTTCCAGGTCATTCATGCCCTCTACAAAGGGCACAGAGTTGTCAACCTCAGAAACATGTACCTCATAAACTCCTTCCAGATGCAGATGGCATCTGCAGATGGCATCTGAAGAGGCTTGGTAGTCCTTCTTTGTCCATGGGACAGAACAGATTCAGAAAATAATGGATACCTCTGGAGATTCGCTGTTGCCACCATTTGCAAAAGCAGATACAACTTCAAAATTACCAAAGTTTGCTCAGGCTTGTGTCCAACTGACTTTGTAGTATCTCCAAAGATGAAGATTTTTCAGCCTCTCTGGTCTTTTGTTTCAATGTTTCACCCCCATCAGTGAGAAACATTTTTAATTTCTTTACTGCAACTTGAGTCTGTTGTTGTTTAAGATTTTGCTGTGTGCTGCCAAAAAAAATCTCACTCTCTAACTCCCTGTAACTACCCATTAGGTAGTTAACAACAGCAGTTAGATGTCCCCTTAACCTTCTCATCTCTAAGCTAAACAAACCCAGCTCCTCATATACCATGTCCTTGCATGTCTACAGTTCCTCATATACTATATGCTCAGTCCGTTTAACCATCTTGCTGACACTCCACTGGACTTTGTCCAATTTGCCAGTCTTGTACTGGGAGCCCAGAAGTGAACATAAGATTTCAAAAGTGGTCTCACAAGTGCTAAAAAGAGAGAAATAATCACTTGCTTCACCTGTTGGCTAAACTGCTGTGATACAGCCCAATGTACTGTTGGACTTTATACGCACATGAGGGCCACAAATGTTGGCATACATTCAGCTTGTTCAACAGGCTCTTTCCTGCCAAGATGCTTTGCGGTTGGACAGCCCCACAGCCTGTAATGCTGCATGGGATAACTCCTCCCTGTGTGTGGGACTTGGTATCTACCTTTGCACATTTTGGAGTTGCCTTAGAGATAAGACAGTTGCTTTCCAGCAGCAACATTTTATGGTAGACATCGAGGGTAATCAGCAATGGGTGAGATGTGAGGACACATCCTGGCCCTTTGGAGGAATAGGAGACACTTGGTTTAAGACAGGTGATGAGGAAGTTTGCTCTAGGAATATATATGGGACATATAGTTGAGCTAATCCCACACTCTCATATGAAGCCATTTGGATTCAGTCAGATTTGACCAAGTTGCAAAACAACACATGAGAAAGGTGAGAATCAACAGAAGTCTGACCTGATGTGACAATGTAAAAAACAGGCTTAAAAACCCTAGAGAGGCAATCAGCAGTAACTTCCCAATGGCTTCTTTGCTTCTCTTGGATTCTCAGCATTGTTCCAGACATACATCCCAGCAGCACATGCCAGATGTGTTCTTTTAATTGAGCAGTAAAAAAATTATATTGCAGGCCTCATCTTCTTCAAACCCAGTTGCATACCCAGTTCAAACCCTAGATGCACCCTAGTTTTTATAAGCTGTGCTGCTTCTATTCCCAGTAAGTCACATGTTTATTGGAAAATCACTTAGTGCTATGACTAGATAAAATTAAATGTGATTTACCTGACCTAGGTTTGGGTATTCTAGTTCTTGAATGGTGCTGAGTAGCTTATATATTCACTGTATATTCATTATGATTGAGAAAAGGATTTTTTAAAGTGTAAGATGAATTAAAATACTTTTTAGAGGCTTCCTTCCAGAACTCCCAAAATTCCCAGAAAAGAGAAATAATTACCTACACTGATGACTTCTCAAAATTTTGATACAGTTTCTGTTCTCGAATCATTATTTCAGCTAATGGGTTTCTAGGGTTTCTGACACTGTAAGTCTTTCTTCAGAAGAACAAGAACTGAAAGTTTCATTTGTTTTCCCCTCTCCTGAGCATCTCCATGCTCCCTGTCTAAGGGCTTGTCTTCACTGCTGAAGAAAGTTACATTTTCTCCCTCTAGAAAAAAAAACACAATCAATCTGCCCAGGTCAGCTCTGAGTTTTGTATGTTTGGCTTATGATAAAACCTGAATACTATGTCCTCCTGTGATTACAAAAAGCAAGAAGAAGAAGAAAAAAGGGAAAACAAAGAAGGATGAAATTTTAGTATCCCAGCAAACCTTAGAATATGCTGTTAAGAACTGCTCAGTTTAGCAGAGTCAATGAAAACTTGACTTTGTTAATGTTTACACTTAAATTCTGCTTCAACTATCAATGCTAAATTCAAGTATTAGAAAACTAATTTTCTTGTGATATTGTTCAATATTAGGACACCCACTAACCTCCATATTCAGTATCCAATAAGCCATGACTGCATCACAGAATTTTCATCTAAAATCTTACCTTGTCTATAACTATACTTTAATCCTACCACTATTGTGTTGCACAGTGTTTGTCCTTTTATACTTTGGATTATGCAAATTGTCTACATGTGATCTTTTCAGGTGGCAAACATCAGTGATATGGTTCTGATAGTCTGTATAATTGAGGAATAGTTGTATTCATTGAATACGTATTGCATATTTAGATCTGCAGACAGTCTATCATTCCTCACTGATAGACTGGAGAGGTATCATAGTGGTCCTAGTCACTGAATCTCAATAGCATTTCTAACAATGTAAGCTCAATGAAGTATTGGATTCTTAGCTGGTAAATCCTGTAAGAGAAGAAAAGAAATTACATCTCTAATATGTACACTCAGAACTGTGTAAAAGTGATGAAAAAAAAATTTGTATTTAAAGAAAGGTGCTCAAGGCTTTGGTTTTGATACAACTTTTTTTAAGCAGTATGAGAATTTTCTCCAGGTTGATCTAAATTCATTTATATACAAGTGTGTGTCTTTAGTAGTAGTTTAACACAAGTTAAAATGTTCCTGGAATGTTGCTGCACAAAGAGTTGATTTCTTTCTGATAAAGGGCTTTTTACCATTCGATGTTCTTGTTGAAAAGAATACAAATGCAGTAATTGGATTTGACACAATGGAAGGATTTGTAAGTAGAACAGGTGAAAACATAGCTGGTAACAATTAAAAGCTAATTATGTGCAGCCATCAACTGGTCACCAGCTGTTCTGAACCATATAAAGAAGCACACACTGCAAGGCATGTAATTGCATGTCCTATGGGGAGAAGTGTTAGTAAAGAGTGAAAAACTGGGAGCAGATATGCAGGAGATTCAATTTTCCTAATCCACGATGGATCCTAGAAGTCCTCCTGTGAGTAGCTGTATTCTGCAAGTTCTCACATCAGAACATAGTGGTGATTCTTCTCCTGGTTATGCCAGATTTTAATCACTGTGAGCTGCTAAATTTAGAAACATTTATTCCTGTTTTTCTCTACTCATTGCTTTGGTGGAACTGTTCACGTTAACAAGCTGCTAATCTCATATTTCCTTGCTGGGCCTGTGTTCGAGCTCGGCTGAGGAACAGAACCAGCAATCCAAAGGGGCTGTGAGTGGGGTCTGAAGGGGACTTTATTTGTTTGGTTGTTTTTTTCACACTGGCAGTAGAATGAAAGCAAAGTGAGTTTTGAAGTGTGTTCTTGGTTCCCTTCTTTTGTCTGGTTGCCTTTTATCCAACATTAATTAATGTAATTGCTACAATTTCATAGTCCAGTGGAGACTAACTAATGATACTGGAGCTGAGTGTTCTGTTTCTGCAATAAATCAAAGCAGTTCGTATAATACAGCCTTCCACTTCTTCCCACCACATCAAATTAAAGAAGATAAATATTTCTTTTTCATGGCTGAGGGTCTGGTACTTAGATCACTCCCCCATGACTTCATGGGAAGGTCTGATACAATACTTATTTCTGCCTGGGTGAAGTTCAAATCCAACACTTCAGCCATTTGAGAGAGTACCCAGTGCTCCCGTCTTGGGAGGAACAATCTCTACAGCTTCCATTGAATTTGGTCTTCAATGTAGAAACTAGCACAAAATTTATGGGGCCAGAAAAACAGAAGGCAGGAAGGAACATACATAAATAGCTAGGAAACCTTCTTAGAGTATAGCTGGCCTCTTCCAGAAGCAATTAGTAAATAGGGTTGGATGAAAAGAAACAAATCAAGACACTACCCCAGCAGCAGATACTGGCTAAGCTTCATATGATTAGAGGAAACATAAATCTGTGTTCCCATAAGTGGCCTCCAGGATAAACCCCTGAAGGAGATGGGGACCTGATATGTGAGGAATCAAGTAATCCCACCAGAAGACCACCATTATTTGCAATGACAAATAGCTTGTCACAGCAATACTTGGGAAGAGGAACTGCTAGTGCTGCTGCCTGACCTCCCATATGAGATAGTCAGAGCTGACCAACTCATTACTATTCCTGCTGAAGGAAAGTAGGAAACTGGAGAAGTGGGTTTTCGTAAAGTACAGTTGACATATATATTCTGCCTGGCCACTGCCTGTTAAAATGATAATTTGAGGTAAAATTATTAGAAAATCTGTAAAAATTCAGAAAATGTCAGGAAAGAAAGGACCTGATTAAATATATTTACTTTCTCAAGTCCATAGATGTGTCTGTAGTGACATGTCCATGGTCTACAGCTGGACTTACAAATAAAAGCCTGGGGCATTCCTATTTTTTTCTGGCTTTCTTAAATAGCAGAAATGGAAGGAGGAACAGATGAGACTAAACTCAAAAAGTCACGGAGTGGGGAGCTGTTTCTTCAAAAACCAAAATAAATTTCAGTAAATTTTCAAGAAAACCTGACTATTCTTTAAATATAAAAATTATAGAGGAAAAATTACCTTCTTACCACCAGGCCCAATTCATCACAAGACTCCAGTACTATCCACCTACCCAGATTTTCAAGACTGCAAGCAGATACCAGTTGCATGCAACGTATTCAGGTGAGTTGTCATGCACAGTTCTGTATTCGAATTCTTTGTGTTGCACAATAAACTATTTTTTCAAGGCACAAGAGGTTAAATGGACTGGCATATTACCGGATAGAACTGAGAGTACGTAAATATTCCACCAGAAGGTAAATCCTGAGCCTGACTTTCAGCCAAGAGCATCTCTGAAGTGAGGCATGCCTAGAGACGTAATGTTTACCATTCTTTTTCAAGTCAAAAAGCTTGTGATTTTGTAGAGGGGAAAAAACAAGACTTGCCATGTATTTGATTTTATTTTTTATAAACTGCCACCTTATTGTATGTAAGAAGAATCATCTTCCTTGTGCTGGATACTGAACTTTAGGCTAAGGTTAAGGCCTTCAGACTGGTATCTGTAGCAATCAGTAGGGAAACATCTGAAGCCAAGCAAGCTGCAGTGTTTGGAGGTATCAGAGTAGCTGCTGTCCACCAGGAGTCCATAAGCTGTGGTCTGCTGTCAAGGCGCCCTTCTCTGCCCTGGTGAAACACTGCTGTTGCTACCCTCGTTGATGCCACAGGTTGTCAGCAGAAGTGTCCAGGCACTGGGAACCCACGTTAGTTCTTCCTCAGCCTGAGGTTATAAAAGCTCAAATCCCCCAACTTCCCAGAAAGTACTTAAGCATTCAGCCTACAAATTATCTGGGAGAAGAAAAGAAGGACAGCTGATCCAACCTGCTGATCTGTTGGGAAGTTTGTGATCTGTGCTCAGTGTCGATCCATCAAGCAGATTCGGGTCTATGTCCAAGGTCCCTGTCCACTCCCTATTCCCACAAAAGAGTTGGAGGGACTTCATTCAACAAGAATTCTTTGTAAACATATTTAAATGGTGTTATAATGTTAAAAAGTGAATTAATTAAAAATTCAAGACTCCTGATGTGTTGAGAGGGTGTGAAGAAAAGTGAGCAGAGCTTTTTTAAAATTAAAAAGGAGAGAAAAGAAAGAGTCACAAAAATGTCCAGAGAGAACACAGGGCACTCACACGAGAAAAAGACTTTCTTTCCTGCAAGGAAGGACTTCCTTCATTAGGCTGTAGCATGAGGCATAACTGAGAGCTCTTCCTTTCCATCCAGTGACTACTAAATTGTTGTCTGCACATGGTCATGTAGGTACTTCTAGGAAAGGTGTCTTGCCATTATCCTGAGAAAATCAGTCTCTCATCTTCAGGAAGAAGGGAGAGAAGGCTGTTGAACCCTCCTTTAGCTGGATCCAGGTCACCTAATTAAAAATATCATTAGAGAGCAGGAATATTTCTCCCTCAGGTTTCTCACTTACCTAGCAAGGAATATTATATAAAGAATGGTAGCAACAATTGCATTTATTTTACGCAGAGCCTAATACAGCTGGTATGTGTCAGGTATGCTTTGATAACATCTTCCAGATCAAAGCCCTAGGGAACTGGGGCAGGGTGTGGGAAATTGAGGAATGCCTGATTTGGGATTTTGTTTTGACTTAAGAAGGAATTAAGTATGGAGCTGTTCAGTTCTCTCAAGGCAAGGAATTTGGGGTGCTCATGGAGTACCAGTGCTTGAGAAACACAAAAGGTAAAGCCATCAGGGATCTTAGGTGCTTCCTGGGATATGTAACAGGAGATTTCAGAGTAACAGTTTTGAGTGTAAGTGCTTAGATTTCTTTAAACTCTATATAGCACAGCTACAGGACCAAGTGCACCCTCAGTCAGTTTGCAGGTGACACCCAGCTGGGTGGGAGTGTTGATCTGCTCGAGGGTAGGGAGGCTCTGCAGAGAGACCTGGACAGGCTGGAGCCATGGGCTGAGCCCAACTGGAGGAGTTTCACTGAGGGCAAATGCCGGGGGCTGCCCTTGGGCCACAACAACCCCCAGCAGGGCTACAGGCTTGGGGAGGAGTGGCTGGAGAGCTGCCAGTCACAGAGGGACCTGGGGGGTGATTGACAGCTGGCTGAACAGGAGCCAGCAGGGTGCCCAGGGGGCCAAGAAGGCCAATGGCATCCTGGCTTGTGTCAGCAATGGCGTGGCCAGCAGGGACAGGGAAGGGATCTGAGCCCTGTACTTGGCACTGGTGAGGCTGCCCCTCGATTCCTGTGTTCAGTTTTGGGCCTCTGAAATGCTAAGGCCCAAGCCAGAGTTGACCTATAGATGAATCCTGTATATTTTATAAATTATAACCATTGTGCTAGTAGGTATTGTACTAACAACCCACTCATGCTGATGTAAAAAGTGCTAAAGCATTGAAATACTGAAGCCTGAACAACAGGCCCCAAGCCAAAGCTGCTACCTTATCACTATTGTCTCTCTCATGTAGTAATGATTTGTCACATTAACCTGTATTTTTCCTGTTTGTTGCTTTAGGTGCACTATTCTGCCTTTTCTTACTGCATGTCTTCTGTATTACACTGTTACATTATTTGGTTATCAGCAATAAAATACTCCTACTCTTTTCACTCTGGTGCCTGAGCTTAATTGGTATTCTTAATCAGCAAAACAGCCCCTCACTCCAAAAAGGACATTGAATGACTCGAGCGTGTCCAGAGAAGGGCAACGGAGCTGGTGCAGGGTCTGGAGCACAGGTCGTACACGGGGAGCGGCTGAGGGAACTGGGGGGGTTTAGTCTGGAGAAGAGGAGGCTGAGGGGAGACCTCATCGCCCTCTACAGCTGCCTGAAAGGAGGGTGCAGAGAGCTGGGGATGAGCCTCTTTCAGCAAGTAACAAGTGATAGGACAAGAGGGAATGGCCTCAAGTTGCACCAGGGAAGGTTTAAGCTGGATATTAGGAAGCCTTTCTTTACAGAACAGGTTGTTAGATGTTGGAATGGGATGCCCACCTGTTTTGCCAATTATTAGGCCTATCATAAAGGACACAGCCAGCATAAAGATGAACCAATAACCAAACTGTATTTGATACAAAAGCATCAGTACACAGGTGAGTGCTGGGGGTACTAACAAGTCAGATTATACATAATTGACATCAGTCCCACTGACCCCAACAACACCACCACACAACCAACAATGGTGGAATAAATGGTGAAATACAGTTTCCCATAGAAGGGACAGGAGACAACCAAGTCAACAAGCCAAATACAGAAGACCAAGGAAGCCACATACTGAATCTCTACACAGCCCACACTTACAAAAGCCAGACCTGACTGGAGCCCAGTCCCAAGGAGGCAGGAGGTCCTTTCCCAACAGGGAATTCTGCACAGGACATCCACCCCACAGACAGACACTGCCCCTGTCTGCAAGGGGTCCCAGCTTTTATCCCTCAGTGGGACACCTGACCTTTGGTTACTCAATGCAGGACACCTGGGGCTCATTTACCCAATGGCTCTGTCTGCAAGGCCGGCCACACCCTGGAGGGAAGCCTAAAGGGAAACTCACCCCCCTTTGTGAAGGGCTGTGGGAATCACCCATGTCAACCTTAATTTGGGGCTTGGGGTTGAAACCCCAGCATTTCACTAGGGCAGTGGTGGAGTCTCCATCCCTGGAGGGGTTTAAGAGTAGGGTTGATGTAGTACTGAGGGATATGGTGTAGTTGGGAACTGTCAGTGTTAGATTAATGGTTGAATGATCTTCAAGGTCTTTTCCAACCTAGATGATTCTGTGATACAGTACATGTTCATTTTTTTCTCTTCCACCAATATGGATACATATTAAGTGAGAAGTAGAGCACATCTAGGTCTAAGAAGGGAGGTTAACCTGCAACATTTATGCCATCAATTGTCCTCATTGAACCATAAACAGTCCAAAAGAGTATATTGAATATTGTGATGTGTCAGGCTGAAGAAGATCAAATTGGTTTCAGTCAAATTTATTTTTGTCTCATCAAATAAAATTCACTTATTTAAACTTTAAAGACTGGCCTTTTGAGGATAGGAATTTGTCTATGAATAACAACATCCCAAAACACCTTATCTGAAGTTTATTGACTTACTGTGCTTCTATAGCATCTATTTCTTATAACATTAGTCAAGAAAGTTGGTACTAAGGAAATGAGGGGTCTTCCTTCTTATGCTCAAACTCGTCTGCTTTGTAAATTCTGCATAGATACAGACACATTTCCATCTGTTTTAGGCTTTTTTGTTGTCAGTCACATATGCTCTGAGAAATACTTCTTATATTTTAGCACTAGACCTGATCAGATAATTCACAGTGAATACGTTATTTGAGCAAATTTAGACTTTTCTGTTTGTTAGTTGTCCATGAGCTGTTTTTTATTTTCCTAAATTTATTCATTATTCAAAAGTATTTGCTTAATAACTTCTATGAATAACTTAATGAGCAAAGCTTTGTTTGTGGACTGTTTGTGAGCAGTTTGATATGAGTACTAAGAGATTGGTGCTGTTGCTCAGTTTTTTTTAGATACTGAGACCATAAAGCATTTTTCTATTTCTTGACTGGATGAATAAATTGAAGCTGTCTTATTTGAATACTTACATTCAAAAGTTCAAAATTTGCTTTTCATAACAAGTAGTAGTCAGTTTTAATGTGCTGCAACTGGTGTACTTCCCTAAAGTAAATCTTTCATTTCCATACTTCCAGGACTGCAAATAGGCCTTTCCTTCTAAAGAGATTTTAGTTTTGTACAGGTGAGTCTAGATGAAGAGCTATTTTTAGGTCGCCAGTCTGCATTTGCTAGATGTCTATTCTTTGACTCCATAGTTGGAAGAAGAAAAGAGCCGATAACTATCAGTTGTTTTAATAAGAGTGCTATTGCTGTTAGAATATAAGCTACTGCATTGACAATTTTTAAAAAACTATTTATTCTTTTATCATCAATGACAGCTTTGTATTTTAAAATACAGCCTTAATGTTGTGTCTATGAAAATTTAAGTATTTGACAACAAACATCTTGAGAACCAGTTTCCTCTTGGAAAATTGGAACAGATTTATATGAAATAAACAATGTCCCTTTTGTTATTTTTTTATGAATTAAAATATCAGAAACTTTAGGTAAAGAATGTTAAAAATAGACGTTCATAGGAATCTTCAGAACTTACAGTGTCTGATGAAACAAATGGAATAATTCAGTGCTGTAATTGTATATTTGTATTTTAAAGCTGATTAAGTTAATTTTTGTTTCTTTTACTAAATATTACAGAGAGTTTCTCTGTAATTATTTTCATTAGATGCATAAACCTTTCTGAGATATTCAATACAGAAAACTGAACAGAAAAGGCACAGTTGTTTTATGACTTTTAATGCTGTGTAAAGCACAGTAACCATGATCTTATTTTGAATTTTTGTTCGTCACAACACTTGTGTAAGATTGATGAAAATGCATTAAACAGGATATATTTATCTCCCTTTATATTCCTTTGGAAATGTCATTTATATAGCACCAAAATGCTATGTTTTAGTAAGGCTGCTGCATTTTTGACATGTAACTGACAGATTATGTCTAAGCATTATGCAAGGCTATTAAAGATGACATAGAATGCACAAATGTATCAGTACATGAGGGAGAAAGCTGGTGAGATTTTGGAATAAGTCTAACATGACTGAGTGAAAGTCACAAGTGTAGTTATATGAATTAAGGTAGAGGAAATGCATCAATAGCAAGGTAAAAACCAAAAATTTATGAGGTAGTGTATCAGGCCCGCAGTAATAAAATAAAATGAAAAAAACCCAAACAACAGAAGCAACAATTAAATATGAGGAGTGCAGAGTAAAATAGCCTATTTCATATCATTGTGCAGATCTGATTTAATGTGAGAGCAATAGATTTTCTTCTGGTTGAACTTTCAAGCAGGATTTAGGAGACAATCCGATCACTTCTGTATACAAGGAGCCTCTCATCTCCTATCTCCCACTAGATTTCAACATGTCTTGAACTTCAGTCCCCTAGAAATTTCCAGTGAAAGTGCAGATCACTACAGAAGAAATTTGAGTTCTTCAATACCATGTTGTTAGTTTTTCTTAAGTATATGTTTACGATCTCTTAAAAATAGCCCACGAACCCTTTTCCCCCTCCCAGGGCTTCATGGACCATGAGATGGTAACTGCCATGTCCTAATTACTAGCAGACACGGATTTTTTTTTTTTTTTTTATAGAGGATTATCTCAGCCCTTTTTGTAAAGTTTGATCAAATGAGTAGAGAGAAACAGCCATTAAAAGGGCAAGGGAGATGCAAATGGAGATCTGATGACTGAATATGAATAGAACTCAGTGTAAAATTAAGAAAAACTTATCTAGCTGAGCATATACATTTATACTTTCCTCACTGACTAGATTTTATAGAAGAGCCTGAAACATGAGAGGAAAATGTGTCTGGATAGTAAAATAATTTATCTCCCATTTGTATTCTTGGATTTTGCATCTGGGCTATCTATATAGCAGAAATATGTGTCCACAGTTGTGATTTCTGTTGCAATGAAGCACTCCCCTGTTAAACAGAGCCTAAATGTGGTTCTGGGAACAGTTCACTCCAGGGACCACTCCTGTTAATAGATATGGGCATCATCACACCTGTCTTGATGCCTCCTGGTCTACCTTGCCCCAATAAGGTTTCCATCCCCGTGAGCTTTCATGTCCATGTACATCTGTCTAGTCGTGTGCCATTAAAGAACCACTTTGCTATACAGCCCTCACTTCTCTTCTAATACTCTGACTCAAAATCAGTTATACTCGACTAATTATGTATTATATCCAAAAGGATGTCATATAGGGCCTAGAGGAGTCACAGTGCTGAACAACATGAATGCGTGTCTCCAGAATGGAGTGGATGTGACCATGTCTGCCACATGGTCTATGGGCTGGACACCACTCCCAGGGGCTAACTCACTTATCCAGGTGGTTCCAGCATACAGACCACAGCCTTCCAGCTATCAATCTCCTAATCTCACTAGGTGATAGAGCAACTAGGTGCTTGAATTTGGGCTGGAGATTTGAAGCATCAAACCAAAAGTCTCTGAAGCATTCTGCTTGACAATATCTAAATCCACTTCAGAGTAACTGGCCTGCTCAAGTACATCACAGGGATATTCAGAGCAAGTAAAAAATTAAACCAGAATAGTCCAAGTTGCAAAATAACACTTCAGTTATGGGACAGTCTCTTAAACTTTGAAAAAGTGACACATTGCAATGAACTGATGGGCAAATTTACACCTGAGAGCACTTCACTGAATGGAGCTGCTCAGCACTCCACCTGGCCCATGTCTTTGACCCCGTCCTTTCAACTCAAGAGCTTTTACTTCTTCAGCAGTGAGCAGGGAGGGAGAAATGAATGTTCATTGTTATAGTGACTATTGTATAATGACCAATGGAAATTGGAATAGTGACCAATATTTTATGGACTAATTTTGTAGTACTGAGGTGCAATAGTCTATGGGAATTACACACGGAAAGCAGTGGGAGTTATCAGCAATGTGTTTTTGAAAATTCTAATAGATGTCTCTTTTATATACATATATATATATTTATGTAAACATGTCTTTAAAACCCTGTGCATTGGTGACTCATGATAAATGGAATAGATGGCTCTTCCCTGCTTCATAGGTGCTGTGAGGACAAATGAGAGTTTATGACAGTCTGAAAGTTTAGGTACTTAGGACCACAGCTTCTTAAGCAAATGGCTGCATAAAGTCTGATTCTTTCCCAGCTAGGTCCATTTTACTCATACGAATAATGCTGTTGCAAAGGCCATGGGTTTAATATTTTTTTCTACAGACATCCAGGTCTGTAAAGTTGGGCCTATGGGCTTCTTCACCTTGTGTATGTGTCCCGATCCAATGTCGGGGAGGTTTCAATACGATCCCAAGAGCAAGATTAAGACACAAACGAGGTCAAATGCCGTATAACCAAAATAGGTTTTTATTATTAAAAAAGTGAAGAGGGGTAGCGATAGGACAGAATAGAAGGAAAAGGCAGAAATAAAGCAAGCATGGGGGATAGGACTGCAAGAATAGTCACCACCATGGATCCAGCGGCGTCCCGTTGGTCCTCAGTCTTCAGTCCTTCGGTGGTGGGTGCACACGGATCTGGCTTTGATGGTGGATGCACACAGATCAGGCCTCAATGGTAGATGCACAAAAAGCAGTATTTTCTGCTGCCTTTTTAAGTTCATCGTACCAGCTGATCAGCATATCTGCTCGCCTTCAGGTTTTTTTCCTCTGGTCCAACAGGTTTTGTTGCATCCAGAGTCAAGGGCAGAAACGGTTGCCTCTTATCAGTTCATTAGCAATGCATGCATGGGGTCTGGCCTACACAATAGAGCCACAAACGGCTCCAGGATGGGGCCAGCTCAATCCATGTCTGCCCCTTTGAGGCTTATGTAAAGAGTCTGGACAATGCAACCGCCAAGAAGGGGAGAGTGCATCCTTCAATACACTCCCGCTTCTCAGGGCAGCATCCCCCAGACCAATTCACAGGCCACAGCAACTTCTCTTGGAGGTTTGCACAGACAAAAGCAAGCTTTGAGACAGCCATAGGACATTTCAGTCTCTCACAGTATGGTATTCTTCAACGAGCACACTGACTTGACCACTTACATCACATGCAGTAAATGCTGGGTTTTGTATTTCTCTCATTTACTCTGTGTCATGTTGATGTTCTGGTGGCTACTGCAGACCTTGGGGTGGAACAGGTCTACGCTGTGAGTCACAGTGTTGTATCCACTGTGCCTTGGGATTACATCTCTTGGTTTGTGCCTGTTTTGCACCACTAGCTGCAAATTTTGCTCTCAGGAATGCATTAATCGATGTATCTATTCTATTGGGTTTCCTCATTTAAGTTTGGTCTTTTCAACCATTTAACAAAGCACTCATGTCAGAGACTGTGTTCTGCACAAGTAATGGATATGACTAAGAGTAGAGAGCACTATTACAGGAGAGAGGACAGTGATAACCACTGTATTGAATCATGTGCGTGCATATACAAAAGCAACAAAAAAGTTAGTCTTTCAAGTAGGATTTGTTGATATTTTACCCAGGTTTTAGTCTGAATGTTAGTATAACTTCCAGTAGCATTTGCTTGTATTTTTCTCTGGTGATCTCATCTGCTTGGTTTTGCATTGATCCATTTTGTTTTGCTTTTAGTTTTATATTCTTTCCTCCCTCCCTTCTTGACTTTCTGTGCTTTTGTTTTTCTTGTGATATCATAGTGACAGCACGGTAAAGCCCCAACAGAGATCTTCTTGCTTCAATTCAATTTGATTCGCATGTATTGCTCTGTTTCTTCCTGAAATTGTATTGCCATTTCCAGAAATGACATGGCAATATTTCACTTGAATTCACTTGCCATTTTAAGTGGACCTTCATGGATTTGCATTAATGATATAAACCCATGCCTAATAGAACTGCAGTGTGGAGAAAGGTAAAAAGAAATTAGTTTATCTCATTGTCTGCCATGCACTGAACTGGCAGAGAAAATAAAATTGTAGATTGCTATAACATCTATAAAAATCCTGCAGGATCAGTCCTACAGTATCCTCAAAATCCGTGCATGCCTGCAAGCAAACTACAAACTACAAGCTACTGTACTCATCTCTGAGGAAAAAGTGAAGTTGGTGTGGTGGGTTGACCCTGGCTGGATGCCAGGTACCCACCAAGCTGCTCTATCACACCCCCTCCTCAGCTGGATAAGGGACACAAAATATAGCAAAAGGCTCATGGGTTGAGAGTAGGACAGGGTGAGATCACTCACCAATTACTGTCACAGGCAAAACAGTCTTGACGTGAGGAAATTAATTTATTACCAATCAAATCAGAGCAGGGTAATGAGAAATAAAAACTAAATCTTTAAACACCTTCCCCACACACCTCCCTTCTTCCTGGTCTCAACTTTACTCCTGATTTTTCTATTTCCTCCCCACCAGCATCACAGGAGATAGAAAATGGGGGATGTGGTCAGTTCATCACACACTGTCTCTGCTGCTCCTTCCTCCTCAGGGGGAGGACTCCTCACACTCTTCCCCCATTCCAATGTGGACGCTCCCCCATGGGAAACAGTTCTCCACAAATTTCTCCAATGCGAGTTCTCCACAATTTCTCCTTCCCACAGGCTGCAGGGGCACAGCCTGTCTCACCATGGTCTGCCCCACAGGCTGCAGGGAAATCTCTGCTCCAGTGCCTGGAGCACCTTCTCCTCCTTGTTCGTCACTGACCTTAGTGTCTGCAGAGTTGTTTCTCTCACGTGTTCTCATTCCTCTCTCTCTGCTGCTATTGTTATTGTGCAGTTCTTTTTCCTCTTCTTAAATGTGTTATCGCAGAGGTGCTATCACCATTTGTGATGGGCTTGGCCTTGGCGAGCGACCAGTCTGTCTTGGAGGCAGCTCACATTGGCTCTATTGGACATAAAGGAATCTTCTGTCAGGTACTCACAGAAGCCACCCCTGTTACTCTCCCCCCACTACTAAAACCTTGCCATACAAACCCAATACAGTTGGTGAAAAGAATAAAAGAGCTACATGCAAAGATTTCAAAACTATTTTGCAGTTTTCTCAAAACATAGCTTGTTCTGTTGCCCTTCAGCAAACAACAAATGAACTTCTGAAGAAGTCTGACTAAATCATTTTGCAATGCTTTAAAAATTTCAAAAATTGGTGTAAATAAGATACAAACAAACAGAAACCCCATCAACTAACTGTGATTCACATTTCTGAGCAGACAGCAGCATTGCACAAGAGCTTGAAATTGGAAATGAGAAGGATCCTACATCCAGATGAAACTTCATGGGGATTTCAGGCAGAATATAATTATTTCATATAATTATATTATATACGAGAAGAATATAATTATGCAAAGCTGGAATTTTGTCAGGACACTGTGGTGAGCACCTATGCTTTGTGAAAAGCTTATGGGGATTTTTAATTACAATAAGTGGTCAGAATCTTAGTTTGATGTCTCAGCCAAGAGATGAATTGATACTGAACTACTAGACTCTCAGTACATGCCTGGGTAGTACGAAAATAACAGAACTATTAGACAGCTTGACTCACCATGTAGTGATGGCAGAATGGGCTGTATCTGAAATCTGGAACAATGATTAAAAAATACTGTTGCTATTCCACAGAAGAACAGTGATTATGAGGGATGTAACTTTGTATTCAAGATTCTTTCATTCTGGGGAAAGATATGCATCTGCTAAACATGCAGATATGTTATCTGTTCACTTCAGAAACACTTAAACAACTGAGCATCTATCCTTAAAAATTACCACAGAATGGAATAACTTTTAAGAAGTTATCACGCTGTGGAATGAGTCTTATGATATGAACTCATTATGAGTTGTAGAGCCTTCAATCAGCAGAGTGGATATTACACTGGATAGCTGAATACCCAAGAGTTTCTTAACTGGTTCAGTCCTATCTGTCTAATCTATCTATCTTCTCATGTCACACCCAGCTCTACTGTATCTGAATGTCTTCCAAGTCTCTCTGGGGCAACAATATTTTTTTCATTATTTTTGGTAATGTAATATAAACTGGAGTCTACAGTATCATTATTTTATTGCTCCCCCTGAGATATTTTTGTCAGATGTTAATTCATAATTTTTCAAAGTTCCTTCAAAAGAATAGGAATTAGAGTTGATTCTTCGAGAAAATGGTATTGAAATGCTCATTACTAACTTTTCACTTTTCTATGAGTTGTATCAGACATTTCCAAAAGCACTTTGAAAGGTTACTAAGATTCCTACTTTTACAATTCCTATTAGGAGGGGTCTTTTTTAACTTGGTGATGCTTAGAACTTGCTGAGTCCTGGACTGAGAAAGGGTATCTGATTCAAAGTTCTGACTGACATAGATTTTTATTTTTTTTTTTAAGGGCCCATACAATAATATTCTTGTGAGTTTGCATTAGGTTTGTAAAGTGATGATTATTGTCTGCCTCACAGATTAAAGCATAAGCAGTCCTGAGTGGTGCCTAAATAGGATTATGAATCGGGATGGCTTGTATATTTTTTTTAATGTTGGAAGGACAAAGAATGAGGTAAGTAAAACTGACTGAATTGCAGTCCTGGTTTTTCTGTAGCTAACATACACAAATGCATATAACAGGTAATAAAACGCATTTGTCTATAGGCTCTCAACGTGAGGCAACCTGATTGCCAGAAACATAAACTCAAGAAAAAATATGATCCATATACAAAAAGTCAACTTACCTTTCGCAGAGCTGCTACTGGCTTCACTGTAATTAAGTGCTAATCGTAGGGGTGTGCTGTTTTGCAAGGCAGTAAACTGGTTTCCTGAGCGGATAAACTTGGAGGTCAAAGGCCGGGGAGTTGGCTCCGTCAGGGGACCAGGATCACTGCTGAGAAAAGCAGCACACCTGTCCTGTTATTGTGATTATGAGACAAATGTGAATAAAGCCAGTAAAACAAAGTAACTTGAAGGTCTGGAAAATTTATTGACATCATTGTAAAGAGTGGCGTATCGTACACACAGTGAGCATGGAGCCGGGCTCCACCAGGTCCCACGGGACAGCGCTCAGCTCCCCAACATGAAGCAGCTGAAGGGGAGCTACCCATAGGGCTGTGGGGCCACTGCCTCTTGGTGAGATCCTGGGAAAGCCAGGCTTTCTAAGGTTATGTTTTCTGAGCTATAAAATGAGGATATCAGTAAATTTCACAGAGGGCTTTCCAAGTGTGAATAACAAATTACATATAGCTCTTCAGTATAATAGGATGGAAAATTAAATCTATAGTAAATAAATATGGCAGCTGTTCCATATATTTCACCAAGCAGCACTGTGCATAAGAATTTCAAGAATAGATGTACTTAAAATCAAGAAAAAGCCATAAAGTTTCATGAAAAAGGAGAAAGAAAACCCTCTGAGAGTAAGTTAAAATGACTGTACTTTATTCATTGGCTTGGAAAGAAAGGGAAAGAGAGAGGTGCTGTGATTTTTATCACCAGAACAGCACATTTATCAGTAAGTAATTGGACTGTTAGTAAGCACTGGTAGGGAACATCCATCCCGGCATGAAACTCTAGGACCTGACGCAGGGAGAAGTATGGATGGATTGTTTCTGCATCATGGAATCCAAATTTCTGAGGCTCATTCCTATGGCAGACAGACTCATATAGTTTGAAAACCAGGTCATGTTTTGATCCAGCAAGAATTTTATATGAGCAAAGAAAAAGTATTTCTTCCTCAAACACCAAAAACAAGGGGAAAAAACCCCAAACCGTAGACCTGATATTTCAGCACAATTATACTAACATTCTAAATACTCCTGACATATGGAGAAATGAGTTTGTGGAACTTCCTGTCACAGGAATTAGTGAAACAAAGAATTTAGTTATTTTACAAAGGCTGAGACACTTCTAATCATAAGCAAAAATATGCATATGCATAACTTCATATGCAGATGTTTGTTCCAGCAGCACATACTGTTAAAGCCTTTAGGGATATATCTGGAAGATTAAGGAAGGTGGACTCGTCTGGGATCTGAATGAATGTGTTTCTCCCCCATTATCCCTCATGCTTGTCACAGGACACACAAACCTGGGCAGCCTTCTCACATCCCTACAGCACAAAGCTCCTGCAGCCAGCCATTATGTAAATCAAAAAGGGAGAGAAGACCTCTCCTGTCTGCACAGCTTATTAAAAAAATGGCATTCTACCTGCCTCTTATTTTGGAGAATCTGATACCAGTGGTATTAGTGAAATGATACCACAGAAGCTGGATTTGAGGTCTGATCCCACCTCACAGTCCCTTAGCATAAATGATGACTGTTAGCCTTCAGTGCTCACCCTGTGTGTCTTCAAGGAGATAAGATGATCCTCTCATATGTATCGCATGAATCTTACCAATAGGTATAAATGGCTGATGAGGGGATTAAAGATGGAGGCAGGCCTTTCCCAATGGTGCCCACTGACTGGACAAGAGTCAGTAGGCACAAATCATAGAATCACAGAATTGTCTAGGTTGGAAAAGACCTTGAAGATCATCCAGTCCAACCATTAACCTCACACTAACAGTTCCCAACTACACCAGATCCCTCAGCGCTAAGTCGACCCTACTCTTAAACACCTCCAGGGATGGGGACTCCACCACCCCCCTGGGCAGCCCATTCCAACACCTAACAACCCATTCTGTAAAGAAATGCTTCCTAATATCTAGTCTAAACCTTCCCTGGTGCAATTTGAGGCCATTCCCTCTTGTCCTATCACTTACTATTTGGTTAAAAAGAGTATCCCCAGATGGAAATACAAGAAATGACACTTAAACATAACATGCTTTTTTACTGTGAGGGTATTCAAATCCTGGAACAGGAAGTATTTGGAGTCTCAAGAATATTTTGAATAACCTTGGAGATACTCAGTTCCCACTGGACACAGCCCTGAGCGCCCTGCTCTCACTAACCCTGCTCTGCACCGTGGGGCTGAACTAGATGATCACAGAGCTGCCTTCCTACTTCAGCTGTTCTACAAGTCTGTCAAAATAATAGTCAACCTTACAACCAGCATGATGATTGTTCTGTTTGAGTAATCTACCTGTATCTTTATTGATGAAGAAAATAAACTGTATGGCTTTCACATACCCTAGACAGAGTATATAGTATTAATGGAGGATAGCAGAATTGACTTGTAATTAGATTTTTTAAAATCTGGATGTTACTGATTTTCAATGGTGCAGAACTAATTTATGTACAATAACTCTCCACTCACATACACACTCCAGTAATACTATGTGGTTAGTATAGAAGGCTTTTTATTTACAGATCTCCAGGGACATTGCAAATGCACTATGCAGTTACACCTGATTTCATACAATCCTAGAAAATTACACTGGAAAGGACTTTAATCCCAAAGCAAATTAGCCTAATCTGTTAGATAAAGCTCTTAAGGATCTCCAAAATGGAGACTCCAATACTTCCCCAGGCAATCTGCTACCGTGCTTGGAGAAAGCTTTCTGTTACAACAAAAGTGAATCCCCCTTCCTGTAACTCTTTTTTTATCTATCCTGGACATGAAAAATTGGGTCTTTTCAACAGCCTTTTATGTACTTGAAAGGTTGATGTCTCTCTTCTTGACTGAACAAGGCCATGTTTTCTAGATCTGCAATCACTCTCACTGACCATACCGGGACTCTTTCCAGTTAGACTACATCTTTCTTTAATTTACGCAAATTACATAAGAGAAAGGTCTGGCTTTATAGATGGAATTCCTGCACACAGGTTTTTTGGGAGTTGGGGGAACAAACCAGAAACAATGCTGGCTTTTGGAACAAAACCAAGTTTTAAAAATATTTTTTAAAATTCCTTAGAAGGAAAAAAAAAAAAAAAAAAAAAAAAAAAAAAAGAAGCCTAGAATATCCAAGGTCTCCAATCCTTGTTCTCAGAGCAAGTACTTCTAGTGGTTTAAGATGATAGTACTCTTCTGCTAGAGGTTTTTGCCTGAGTAGCAGTGTTGGCTATATTCACAGAAATGAAATCCAGATCATGATGCACTTCTAATATAACCTGTTCTATAAAACCCCATACATCAAGCCCAAAAGTCGCTGGTTGAGCTAGGCATATCTTTTAGAAAGACAGCCAATCTTGATTTAATGACTGCCAACGCTAAGGAATATACCAGATCCCAACATAAATTGCTTCAATGGTTAATTACCCAACCTAATTGCTCGTTTGAATTTGTCCAGCTAAAGCTTCCAGTCATTGGATATTCTTATGCTTTTGTTTACTAAACAAAAGATCCCTCTGCTATCAGAAATATTTCTTCAGCTGCTCACTGTAATGCAGCTGTCTCAGATGTTGGCTCATTTCTGCAGACCTCTTTCTAATATGCTAATATTTTATTTAGTGTGTTTAGTGTTTGCTTATTTATTTAGTATAGCAGAACCACTGGGGTTCCGTAATCGTCTAGAGGCGCATACAAAGGTAACTACAACAGCCAAAACTTTTGAAGCTATTTCATAGCATTCAGATCAGGTTTTTACTGATTGGGACCCACTGTATATGGATTTCTTCAATGCAGAATGTCCCTTGAATTAATGTCTTCCCTCTTCATCCAGCGGCACAGCAAAAGGGGTGAGCAAGTAACTTGACAGCTCAGTTACACTTCTAAAGAGCAGCTAAGAAGCAACTTAGTCTGTTGATTTAAGAAGGCTTGGTTTTGAATGCATTAGTTGCTTCTTAAAATGGTGTTTTGCACTTTTAAGGGTCTTAAAAATTGTCCATATAGTCTTAGCCATAAGAAAGGTGAACAGAACTGTGGCCATCTGTCCCCACCATGGAGTGGAGAGATCCTATTTAAAATCTGCAGCTATAGTTTTTTGTCCAGTAGCATTACTGAGTCATGTCTTCTTCATGAGATTATTTCGTGTCTGGATTCCATGGAAATTTTGAGCATAAACAGAAGATGTAGGCCTTATGTCTACTGAGAATTTCTTGATATTTGACAGATTGGACAAGTAGCTACTGCACATGTGCAGATTGACTCAAACATGTATGTGCAGTGAGCTGGATTTATCCTGGATATGTTGAATTTAACAGCACAGGCATTGGAAGTGTGATATTTACCAGACACATCCAGTACCTGCATCTGTGTTGTAGAGTCAGTCTGCTTATGCACAGTTAATCTGCCACACCTAGAATCCACCCAACATACTGCATGTTTGTATGGGCTATTAAGGTCACTTGAGTCCTGCACCTGATGAGTACCCTGAGCACACTGGGCATTGGCATTGTGCAGGCAGGTGCATCTCCTTCTTTGCCTAATGGTTGAGCTGATAGTCACTGCAGTGGGACTTATGCACTGATCAAAAATACATAATTCATAAATTCAAGTTTTTGGAAATTCCTTAAAGGAGTACATCTTGTATTGTGATTTTAATTCAAACTGATTGATCTAGAATATATTTTATCCCCAAGGTACTATTGTTCTCCTTTTGATTAATTTTTCAGAGTTTTAAGGTAGCATCTTAATGAAAACTTGTAGTGCTAACATTGAAAGTTTTTCTACCTCTACATTTCTTTTTTACTTAGCTGTGCTTTTTCACTGTAAAATCAGAGGAAATCTATTAATGTTGGCTAATTAAAAGGACATTCCACAAGCCCTGAATTGTTTAAATCCACTGTTCTGTACCACTGCACCCAAAACACAGACTTTTAAATTGGTTATAAACACTTTCTCAGACATTTTTTATTGCTCTTTTACTGTTTGTATGTGTTAAAAGTCAAAGTGAGAATAATAGTAGATAAGATCACCTAGTCCTTTTTTGTTGTTATCATTCTTTAAGGCTGTGTTAGATACCACTTCCTTCTAGCACAAAGAAAAGAATGGGACCATCATTGAAACTCCTATCACATAAAACAAGGAAAGGAAAATATCCAAGTAATGTTGAGAGTAGGCCATGTGATGATAAGCATCTTCACTATCTGTGCCATACATAGTTTGCCTCTAAAATTACTTTGATCTAATATACAGCCTTTAATCTAAAGAAATTAACCATCTTCACTTCTCTTGGTGAGATGAAGGTGAAACCATATAGCCAGTTTTAGTGGCAGAATACTTTGGTTCACTTTGGTTTACTTTGGTTCACTTCCCATTTTGCTCCCAGAAAGTCCACATATGTGTGCTGCTTTGCTCTTGGTCTGTTCTGGGGCAACTAAACCTCTCCTTTCCAGGGAAGCATCCAGTTCACTCCAGGGTCTGCTCCACGTGGAGTATTCAAACCATGCTTAATCTGAGTCCCCTGAATCCAACAGCATAGCACTCCCAAATGTCTTTCTGTACTTGTGTCCTGCAACATGCATCCTTGGCATCAAAATTACCATGTGAATGGCTACAGCAGAGCTTTGTCATTATTTCAGACAATCAGAACTGAAAAAGCCCATAAAATTGCCAATTGAATTTCAAGACCAGCAGGGGATTATACTGTACCTTATAGTTCCAGCACTTAATAGTGTGGGTATGAGCCAGAGCACACCAACTGAGCAGGGAGCCAGGACTCAGCGTACAGACATAGGTAGCTGCCAGAACCAGCAATGGCCAACACCAATTATGTCAAAAGAAACAAGTAAAAAACTAAATTCACACATATATATATATATATATATATATATGAGTAGATTTATAAATATATATAGATATGTGTGCCTTCTGGTGTGGGTTTTCCCATTTAAACGTTCTTCCTCCCTCACCAGCTACATTATTTGGAGCAGGACTATACCACTACAACATTGCACAGGGTTAATGCTTCTGTAGAGCTCATGACTCACGGTGTGCATTTCCTTGTCTCTCCTATGTGGAGATTATATAGCTTTTGAGCTGATAAGTACTGTTTGTTTAGCTCAAAGAGTAAAAGCTTTCACTTTTTACATTTTCTAGTCTCTCCCTGCCTTCTGACTCATAATGATTGTTCATTCTTCTCTAATCTTTTCTTCCAGATGATGTCAAAGTGCAAAACAACAAATACATTTGACTACATGATAACACAGTGGGTTGGTTCCAGGATGTGTAACTCTATTTAATTTCGTAGCAATCAATCTGAATATGTTCAATATATTCTCTCATCATCATAGCATTTGTAGTGTTATCCAGCAGGTTATCATTCCCTATTTCAAAGTGAATAGGAGATCATAGGACGTAGATGTAGCTGACAGTTTTAAACCAGACTCAGACAGAAAGGAAAATCTTTTAAAGAGAATTATCTGATTATTCCCTGAGAATAAGTGAAAGGTTAATAGCAATCACATATTGCTAAATTTTCTGTTGTAGGGATGCCTGTGTATATGGGCTTGTGTACGGATTTCATCAGACGATAACTGGACATTCATAGTAGAATGTCCTGATGACAAGCAAAGTTCCAGGTAAGCTACACACTCAAAACCTACAATATGGACTGGTTTAATTTCTACTGCCCTTCTGAAAATAAAAACTTATATGTAAAAATCATCCCTGAACCCCTTTCTATGAAAGAAAGAGTATAATCTTTTTATTACCTTTTTATATGAACCAGAAATAAAAATTAAATAGGCATGAACAGGTTCCTAAATAAAGCAACTAATGAAGGGAAAGCAGTCATTCTTCTACACTGTATCGCTTAGTTGAACACTGTATGGGTCTAGATATTTGCTCACTTATTTAACTTCATTATCTGGTATATCTTATCTACTCATGAATGTTTTCGGTTTTCTGCATGGGGACCAAAAACCATGCCCAAATAAAATTCCCACTGAAATTCATAGTAGTTTTGTCAAAACAAAACCTGTGAAACTTGGCAAGAAAATAGGAAATAAATATAATGGATTTTTTTTTTTCTCTTATTTTTTTTTAAGGTAAAAGGATGGGCTTTTAATGGATTTTAGGTGTGTGGTTTCTAGATCAAATCTATACATGTATTTTAGAAATGTCCTTCATTAACAAACGGCTGTTTGTATTCCATAAATGGTAATGCTAAAGGGTCCTGATAGGACCTCATCTGGAATACTTAGTTTTGAATATTCCTCTGTACAAAAGATAAACAGAAACTGGATATGGTTCAGGAGGAGTTTTTTTCAGTCCTCCTCTTTTTTTTTTTTTTTTTTTTTTTTTTTTTTACTCAGTAAAGCAAAAGTTGAAAAAAGAGCTATAAATAGATCAAAAATATAATACCAGATCTGGTAAAGGATTGTTTAAACTAAGGACAATTACAAAACAAATGGGAATAAACCAGCCATGAATAAACTAAGAATGAAAATTAGAATATGACTTCAGATCAAAAGAGTGGTAAGGTTTTCATTCACCTGTCCAATGAGAGTGGTGGGACATGACCAGGCCTCCTGCTGTCCTCTGGCACAATGCATGAACAACACCAGTGGAGTAATGTACTTTTTCCACGTTATCTAACCTATGCACTCTTAAAATGGTATGAGATTAGACTTCAGCTCTGTCAACATTGACAATCTCGACACTTTCTTTGACTATTCATAGAATACTTTTGTTTAAACCACAACATCATCAATTAAATGCTAGTACCCAAAACTTTGCTTGCATTCATGTAGATGTGGAACTAGTCTACAGGTCTGGTGATGATACCTGTGTTGATCCCAAATTGAAAGAATCCGGTATTGAATTATCCCTATATACCCAATGATATATCACCCAAATCTCTATAAAATCTCACTCATATCTCTGGGCTCGCTGAGTTCACATCAAAATATCTGTATTTGAAACTGTAGCAACTTGAAGATGTGATGCCAATTTATTTATTTTTTTTTCATTTTTGGTTTTGCCAAACATGTTTGGTTTTCGTATTTATAAAGACTATATTGTAGCCTGTTTAGTTTGCTTTGATTACTTTCAGTTTCTAACCAAGCTCAGATACCTTTATCATCTTTTAGGTCTGAAAAATTACTTTAAAACAGTCTGTCTCTTGTATAATCACAACATAAAGTATATTTTTATGTTTAATATAACGAAATTATGTGTTGAAAGGTAAAGCAACATATAATTAATAGCAAACCTGGCTAATGATAGCTAAAATACATCAAAGCATGCTCCAGCCCATTGGCTAGTATACATGCTTTTGGCAAACTAACTTCCAAGCAAATTAACTTCTTTTCTAACGAGGGATCTTTTTAAGTTTTATAGTGGGAGACGCTGATTGAAGCTTTAGTTCATTAATGAAATGATAGATCCATGTCATTAACTCATGCAGTTGATGCATGATCTTCCTATAGCATTTTGCTTTATGACTGCTGAACATGTGGTACTTCTATATGTGTTCAAATACAACCATCGTTATGTTAGTTGCATTTGTGTCATATATTTGGGACTTAGGTCAAGGTCTAATGTAAAAAAAGGAGGCCCTTTTTAGGAATTATTGTGGCTGTTGATTTCACAGATACTTTCCATCAGTTTGTTTTACTCATTCCATCAGTTTGTTTTACTCATCTATCAGCAGCAAAATGAAGACTTGGATGCTTTGCATGTAATTTTTATGGATCTGTGGATGTTTATGACCAAAAGACATTTCAAGGACTATTCTAACTTTCTGCATGATACATTACATTGACTTCCTTCAGTGAAGAGAATCACTAGGGTCTGTTACCTAAGTAAATTCTATCAAGTGAAGTTATATGGCGCCAAATTACAGCTTGCCTAGCCTAGAATTAGATTGGGATCTTCAAAGAAATCACAGGGAGTTTGCTAGTACAAAGTCTGCCCATCTCCCTACTTTTAAAACCTTCACTGTTGAGTTGACTTTGTAGAACTGAATCTGCATGAGAAAATTATATTGAGAAAATAATTACTGGCAAAGCTATATATAAGGTTTGAGAAAGAGCTTGCACATGCCTTCATTTGTTTATAAAGTTCTCTCCTGATTCCTGTCTGTGTTGTGGTTAATTGCTAAGTGAGTCATCAGGATAAAGCTACCATTTTTTGTCCTATTATCAAATGTCTTGAACACAGCTGCGCCATCCCCTCTAACTCACTGGGTCTTTCTTGCATATTGATTGTTTATCTCATGAGGATTCAATGACATCATGCTTCCTTGCCCTTGAGGGTTGGGCCTAAACTGAGCACAGTAGGATTACAGGGTTTCAAGAAGCCCTCTGTTCAAAGTGTCCTCACAGCTGTGAGTCAACTTTCCTTCACTGATGCTGTATTTTCATAGCATTGTTCAGCTCTAATGATGAGAAGCCAGTTGCACAATTAAGATAGATGCAGTCTTGTTTCCCTGCTTACTAATCTCAAGAAGCTGTTGTGCTTTATGTTTCATCTAACAAGAAGTGTAAGGTGGAGCTTTGAGAAGACACGAACATGTTCAGACCCATTTTCTGATGGAGTTTTTTCAGATGGCTCTGAAATCTTATATGGCCATCATCCATCATTAATAGCTAGTTTAACTATTATAGCAACTCAGTTCTTCATCAGCAGAGTAGCATTTCAGTTGTGCTTGTACTGAAGTAGAGATGCAATGAGAGGGAAAGTAGTAGAGAAAAAAATTAGAAAGAATGTGTTTGATTAAAAATTCTAGATAAAAATTAAGAAAATTCACAATCTCATACTCTGTATATTTGAAACTCTACACAAATTCACATCTTTTTCTCAGATAATACTCTTATCTCCCTGATTATAGAATTATTTCTCTGTATGCCCCTTATTCATCGCTATCATCACGAATTACTACATTCTCATTTTTATACCTACTCAATCACAATCACTTAGTTCTGCATTTCTGATCAGCTATCTCCAACTGCCCTGGAAGTGTTGCAGTAAGAGATTTTTCTGAGGTCATGGCAACATGCTGTAAGAACTAATTTCTCTCTAATTCAGAAAAAAAAAAAAATAGACATAAGAAATTAATTCTAAACAGTTTCTTTACTTGCAAAGTATTACAGCAACTGATTTCTTTGCAGATCTTCTGAAGATGTTCCTGTCACTTCTGAAAAAAAATGCAAATCTCCATGCCTTTGTATAGGAAAGAAATCACTTTTGTCATTTGAATAAGTTTAAATATGGAGTCATAGATAGACACTGATTTTAGTTTTCCATCATAACCCAAACTGGAAGCAGTAGTGTTTCAGGACCTGATTCATGAGCAAATCAGACAGCCTGGCCCTACAGGCAGCAATATCCATTGGAGAAGTAGGGTGGGGAATTTCACCTTGTTTGATACTAATCAATGTGCCATTCCTAAAATAATGTGATCTAAACACTTGACTGTTACAATGGTGAAATTGAGAATTTAATATGAATTCTGTCTTTTGCTGTTGGTAAAAAGGTGAATACAGCATGCCAGGGTGACACATAGGAAATCTAGATCCCCAGTAAGGGAATTAAAAAAGAAAGAGAGGCACAGCACTGCTTGTTAAAGACAGCCTTTTGAACCCCACTGTGTGGGACACATCAGAGGCAGGGAATAGAGAAGAAGATGCAAAGAGGAGGATAAGACACGCACTTGATGCCTACAGGGATTTGAGATAGTGCAGAAGCCCACAGCAGAGCCTGGGAAGGAAGCTGTAACATACCTGGTAGGAAAGTGGTGGCTGGGAAAGGGGAAGAAGGAACAGTCATGACTTCCTATTGAGGGCATGTGGGAAATTGATCCTATCCCAAAGCAGCTCTTAATGACTTTCGTAAGCTACCTTAACTTCATCCTTCCCCTATATAAAAGGGACAGACAGTGTACAATGTCTACCATAAGTGATTTTTCTCACTGGGTTTCGTTGGGGTTTTTTAGTACACTTTTTTTTTTTCCCTAATACACTACTTTTTTTTTTTTTTAAGCCAGCTGAAATACAGATGTCTGTGTTCATGTAAGGTTTCAGAGCGCAAACACCTGTTTTCTTTCTTAATCAGCACAAATGTGAAACTATGATGACATTTTTCACATACAGGAATTTCTGTAAAAGAAATAATTTCTTTGGAAAATTGAAAGGTATTAAAAATTTTTAAATCTAAGGAAGAATATAGGCAGATAACCAGGTGACCAGGCCAAGAAACTGGTTGCCCAAAGAGTGCAACAGGCCATAATAAGAGCCTGCTTACTGTCAGATTTCACAAAACTACTGTGTCTCATTGTTTCAGTCCCAAGAAATCAACATTTTCTGACAGTAAACTAGGCCATTGGAAAATTTTCTCAATAAATTGACAGTCTGCACATGTATGCAAGCGTGAGTTTGTATGTATATCTGCAAAAAGGTGTCAATTACTTACGTCCACTCCCACTGAATCCAGCTCTGCTCTGCTGCTGCCAGCTCGTGCAACATGTAGGTTCAGTACAGGGTATCACTGGTTGTGTTTATATAAAAGAAACAATAGGTACATTAATAAATAAGTGGAACTGGATTTATATTGTTAAGGTCAATATTTTCATAAATTCCATGTGCAGAGACACTTTCCTGTCCATTGTCCCCCTCCTGAATCAGTATCTTTTCTGCAAATAGAGTTTAAAAACTATTCACTTGAGAAATTAATTGTTCCAGTATACCTTGTTGCAGCTGCTGCCAGGAGGCAGTTTTCAGTTGCATTTAAAGAGCTGTATCCTGTGAGATTTGTGAGTACTTTAAATATATAAATAATTCAATAAAGCAGCTGAAACCTATGTAAGGAGGTGCAAGAGACTTCCCCAGTAAACTGAGCACCAAGTGAAAAAATTCACTTGTTGGAACAAGTTTTTTTGGTTTTCATGGTGACAGTTAGTCTGGTCATTAGAGTCACTTATTATTGCACAGAGACAGTGCTAGCTACCTGCTCAAGCAAACAATTGGATTTATCCATTTGCCTCCAAAGTCTGTGAGATTCCTTCTTGAGGTTCCATGTGAGCTAGACCTGACCTGATATAAATCGCTGCCTCCAACTGTTCTACTATTCTTGTGCTGAGGGACTGAATTATCCACACAAAAGGTACCACACTGGGATGACAAATGCATACCTACTACCCACTATGCCACAAGCTGGAGCGCATGATTATTAAGTATCAAAGACAGAGATTTTTATGAAGAAGAATGAGTCACAGAAGCAATATGTTCTTTTCTTTCTCACTAAACAAAAGAAGAAAGACAGTGTCAATTACTTACGTCCACTCCCACTGAATCCAGCTCTGCTCTGCTGCTGCCAGCTCGTGCAACATGTAGGTTCAGTACAGGGTATCACTGGTTGTGTTTATATAAAAGAAACAATAGGTACATTAATAAATAAGTGGAACTGGATTTATATTGTTAAGGTCAATATTTTCATAAATTCCATGTGCAGAGACACTTTCCTGTCCATTGTCCCCCTCCTGAATCAGTATCTTTTCTGCAAATAGAGTTTAAAAACTATTCACTTGAGAAATTAATTGTTCCAGTATACCTTGTTGCAGCTGCTGCCAGGAGGCAGTTTTCAGTTGCATTTAAAGAGCTGTATCCTGTGAGATTTGTGAGTACTTTAAATATATAAATAATTCAATAAAGCAGCTGAAACCTATGTAAGGAGGTGCAAGAGACTTCCCCAGTAAACTGAGCACCAAGTGAAAAAATTCACTTGTTGGAACAAGTTTTTTTGGTTTTCATGGTGACAGTTAGTCTGGTCATTAGAGTCACTTATTATTGCACAGAGACAGTGCTAGCTACCTGCTCAAGCAAACAATTGGATTTATCCATTTGCCTCCAAAGTCTGTGAGATTCCTTCTTGAGGTTCCATGTGAGCTAGACCTGACCTGATATAAATCGCTGCCTCCAACTGTTCTACTATTCTTGTGCTGAGGGACTGAATTATCCACACAAAAGGTACCACACTGGGATGACAAATGCATACCTACTACCCACTATGCCACAAGCTGGAGCGCATGATTATTAAGTATCAAAGACAGAGATTTTTATGAAGAAGAATGAGTCACAGAAGCAATATGTTCTTTTCTTTCTCACTAAACAAAAGAAGAAAGACAGTGTCAATTAAAATCAGATCATTCCTCCTTCTAAACAGTAACATCCATAGGTGTTAACCTAGTCAAAAATATCTTTCTGTCTGTCCACTCACTGTCAATGTGATAATACTACAGTGGCAGGAAGCATGAGTGTGGCACTTTATAAAAAAATTCATCTATTAGAGTACTAAAAATTTGGAAAATAAGACTGTGATTATTGTCTGATGTTCATTTACATAAATTTGGGGTGTCTCCTACTTATTACTATTCTCATTATGTTTTCTCTTTCCTGTAAAAATGTCATTGTCCTGTATACGGGTATTTACTAGAAATGAAATATTTCTTCTGTATCTGATAACCTTCAAACACTATGTAACAAACTCTGATGGTTTGCTCAAGGTTTGCATATATACTTTTATCATACCAGGACAAGTGGAAACCCAGAAAAGGATTTGAAATTACAGATGCTGATAAGCATGGTGCTATAAAAGTAAGATGGAAATACTCATCTGAAATTATAAGACTTGCAGACTCGCACCATGAGAAGGTTGTGTTAGCAGACCCATGGATGAATGGCTGTGATACTAACCACTGCTGACCACTGAACCTACATTTTGCACACTATCCCTTTGATTTAGGCTTTATTATGATTACATAACTTTTTAAGAATCCGCAAACCCATCTTCATTTCCTACAATCCAGCTTGCTAGAGAAATTTTTCTTTCTGCCTTCAAACATCTACCATCCCTCAAAGCTTCTAAATAGTTGTACTCAACAACTTACTTTTTCAGGCTTACAATGGACATCGATTCAGTCCTGAATCTGCAGCTGTTTTTCCACAGCAATGTATAGGCTGTTGCTACCCTATATATTGATCTATAGCTGTAGAGAGCAGTGGTATTTATATCACTGCTTCATTTTCTAAATATCTGTTCTAAAGCAGGTGTGTAAAGATGGAAGGGTTTAAATGTAGCCTCTCTCTGCTTGAGTGTATATATACTCACCACAACATTTGTAATGCCATTTTACAGATGTAGCATAGACAGATTACAGAATGGCAATACAAAACAGGACGTGTTTAAATGATCTAGGGGTCGTAGCAAATTCCTTTGACTGACTGCCCTGTATGTAAAGCATATGACTCAGCAAGAGACCGCCTTCCCAGATTCCTTTCCCATTAAGAATTGGGTGTGGCAAGGAAAATCATGTGTGATTACTTTGGTAAAAACATGTTAGACATATAAGTTTGGGATGGCTGTATTTTTTTGAGTGCCAAAGCAAATGAGTAAGTTATGTTGGTCATCCTGAATATGTATCAGCATGGCCTTTATACCACATGATACAGGCACTTCTGTATTGTTCTAAACACAGCAAGAAGAACAGGTCTTTTACTTTTTACTTTTTTCTTTTTTCTTTTTTCTTTCTTTTTTTTTTTTTTTTAAGAAACAGTTTTAAACTTTTTTGTTAGCACTTTTTTCCTCATTAAAAAATTGTTTCACAAGATACATAGAGGGGAAAAAGTTACTTTGAACTTAGTCGGCTTTTTAAACCAAACAGTGTATTCTCAGAAATATAGAGTAAGAACAGATATTTTAAGATTAGCCATTAGTATAACATCTGCTCCATAGTTCTTCTGACAGTTTGTCAAGTTAGTGATAGTGAAAATGTCATTGTTATTAGTGATGATGATGATGTGAGAAAAGAGGAATCAAAACCTGTTTCTAAAGTCTAGCATTAGTGTATGTAGACAAGTAATTATAGGGGGAAAATAATGTATAATTTTTTTAACAAAATATATGGTGAGACAGTCCAGAGAAGAAATAAAGTGCATAGTTCATAATGTCATTGTCCATCCTTTCACAAATTAGGTGCTGCTGTTGAGCAAGAGCACTCTGAGATAGACAGCTCTGTTCTTCAGACACAATAGAGCTGTTCACAACACGAGCAAATTCTGTGCAGGAGGAACAGAATGTGCCCAGCAGTCCCTGGCAGTGTGGCGTATGCTCATAAGCCATGCGAACCACCTTCTTCATTCAAAAAGTTTAATGCACTTCTCTCCCCTTGTCTTTGTAAGCACTTAGCACAAGAGATAGAAAATATGTTTTGGGAAAGGGAAGACAGATCTCGTGAATAGTAAACCAGCAGCCAGTGTGCTTCTGGACATGATTCAGGGGTTAAGAAAGGTAGCAGAACCTGATTCATCCTTTGAAAAGTGACAGGTTTTGAACTTTGAAAATACCTGTGCTGATTTACTAAATTGTCTTAGTGATGATATACATGAAAGAAGTGTTCTTGTTTTATTCATGATTGCAATTCTTCTTACTTCTTCAACATATTTTTTTTTGCCTATCTTCTGCAGTTTTTTACATATAGAATTCATAATGGGAACTCAATGTGTGGAGTAGCTGCAAAGTGGGAGCCAATAACAGAAAGAAAAATTAACCATACTTAACATTCTTTTGCTTTTGAAAACTTTTCATCTTAAAGAACTAAAAAAATGTCTTGTTTTGTTTTGTTTTGTTTTTTCCCCTGTATTTTGATTTAATTGGTCTTTTAATAATCCTGAAGTGCAGGACGAAGGCAGACTCCTTCCTATTCTGATGATAGCGATAAAGGTACACAGACTGCACAGCAGTTGTGCATATGGGAGAACTAATGACCCTGAGGAGCAATGGCCTATAAAAGACTACATGAAGCCCAAGGTGAACAGTTCCTGTGTGGTCAGACAGCAAGAGAAGCCAGTTTCTTGAAAAGAGGAACAGTTGGGACCCTCTGCCCACTCTCAGCAAACCCCAGGTTTGGTGTAAGCAAATACATCCACTATTGGCTTTAAAATCTCCTAGACTTTTTATGAAAAAAACCCTTCTTTCTCACAAACTCACTGGAAGAAATTAAAGTGCTTCTTTCTAGTGAAGTCTGACTTTTCTATAGGAGTGGGTCAATAATTACAGCTTTTGTATAAGCCTTTGAAACTGTGGTTTGCTTCTAAAAAGTGACTCTTAAAATAGATTTCTCCTCATTTATAAATTTATTTATATTGAATAATAACAACTTTTTTCTTTTTTTTACCAAACAGTAAATTTTACTATTTCTTTTTCTAGTTTTGCAAAACTGATAATACAGAGAGAAACTGGGTTCTGTTCTAGCTTGAGCAACTTCAGCAGAACTCCTATCAACATCCAGTCAGCTAGATGTGAATAAATTTGCAGAAGACACCAAATTTGCATGAGTGTCATAGAGAACTTTTCTTGCTCTAAAGATATGTCCTTCTGTGTGCAGGACAACACACAATTTCTGTAAAATATTCTTTAAGACTTGCGTGACAGCAGTACTCTCCTTTGGCAGGTGTCTTGTAAGCTTCTCTATACAGATGTGCAGTACCCCACAGGAAGAGACAATTCTAGGGTTTGTCAATGAATTCTGAAGCTTTTCATGCTTGAAAAACAGAGTTCTTCATGAGAGATATATACATTTTATCAAGAACTTGTCAGGCAAAGGAATGTCTTCAGAGATTTCTGATCAAAATGAAAATAAATTTGCCTGTAGTAGTCAATAGTCCAATGTTCAGGACACTGAAAAAGCCTAGAATATGCAAATTCAAATATTTGCTGAATTCCCTGCATGAATAAAATGCAGTGAACAAAAGCTATTCACAGCATTTTTACACGTGTCAGGTGAGTGGTTTTGCTGACAGATTTTTTTATATAGGTGTTTGGCAGTTTTGTATGTTGTACAAAACAAACCAATTTTTAAAATTCATCAGTCCTGAAGAAAACATGTGAATTGTTGACATTGTGCTCTAGGTTTTTTTCCCCAGCAGCCCTTAATCCAGCTAAGTAAGCTCTGCTGTTGGCCTTGTGATAAAACTTGGTAGGAGATGTTACCTCAGTACTAGAGGTGTTTCTCCACCAGCCTCTGCTCAGGTCTTACTTTAAGCCATTTCACTGTGGCCTGATTGATTACTACAAAGTAGGAGGACATGACACCCATAAGACCAGACAGATCCTGTTTCACAGAGTAGATTACATATTCACAGGGTAATAGAGCAGCTTAATTAACCTTTTGGAAACTACTGCAAATTAGCTGTCTGACCACTTTACCTCCACAGGCAGCTGAACTGCAATTTTGCTGTTTTGTGATTATATTTGCAAATGCCCCTAACTGGCAACGTTCACCTCCAACATACAGGAGCATAGACAGGGAGAGCAAAGAGCGATCCTTCTCTAATCGTTACTCCATGATCCATCTTCTGCTGCTCCTTGTCGTTTGAGTGTCTGCTTTGCTGACACTGCTGGACTTGGAAAATTTCAGCATCTACTTAACCAAAGGAAAGTTGATGAATATTTGCTGAAGATATTATGACCATTTGGCATCTAAACGTCAAATAATAGATACAACACAGTCCTTTAATATTTCCTAAAGAAATCTTAAACTGGGAATGGAAATGGAGTGTGATGATGACTCCTGCCTAGATGCACCTAGGTTCATTATTTCACTGGTCCTCAGTAGCACAGAACTGTTATTTGTCTTTGTGGTGGGTTGACTCTGGATGGATGCCAGGTACCCACCAAGCCGCTCTATCACACCCCCTCCTCAGCTGGATAAGGGACACAAAATATAGCAACAGGCTTGTGAGTTGAGATAAGAACAGGGAGAGATCATTCACCAATTACTGTCACAGGCAAAACAGACTTGAATTGGGGAAATTAGTTTAATTTATTAGCAATCAAATCAGAGTAGGGTAATGAGAAATAAAAACTAAATCTTAAAACACCTCCCCACATCTCCCCTCTTCCCAGGCTAAACTTCACTTCTGATTTTCTCTACTTCCTCCCCACCAGCAGCACAGGTGATGGGGAATGGGGATTCTGGACAGATCATCACATGTTTTCTCTGCTGCTCCTTCCTCCTCAGGGAGAGGACTCCTCATACTCTTCCCCTGCTCCATCATGGATTGTCTCCCATGGGAGACAGTTCTCCAATGTGAGTCATTCCCACGGGCTACAGTTCTCCAGGAACTACTCCAGCCTGGGTCCCCCACAGGGTAACTGCCAGCAAACCTGCTCCAGCGTGGGCTCCTCTCTCCATGTGTCCACAGGTGCTGCCAGGAGCCTGCTCCAGCACAGACTTCCTACGGGATCACAGCTTGCCTCGGATACATCCCGCTGCTCCACCGTGGGCCTCCACGGGCTGCAGGGGCAAAGCTGCCTCACCATGGGCTGCACCACGGGCTGCAGGGGAGTCTCTGCTTCGACACCTGGACCACCTCCTCCTCCTCCTTCTTCACTGACCTTGGTGTCTGCAGGGTTGTTTCTCTCACATATTCTCACTCCTCTCTCTCTGCTGTTATTGTTATTGCACAGATTTTTCCCCCTCTTCTTAAATATGTTATCACAGAGACCCTACCACCGTCGCTCGTGGGCTTGGCCTTGGCCACTGGCAGGTCCGTCTGGGAGCCAGCTGGCATTGGCTCTATCAGACATGGGGGAAACTTCTAGCAGCTCCTCACAGAAGCCACCCCTGTTACCCTCCCCTTCACTACCAAAACCTTGCCATGCAAGCCCAATACAGTCTTTATTTTAATCAAATTCCTTTCCATCATGTTTCCAACACATATTCATAAAAAATGTATCTTCAGGTGAGGGGGCTTCCTAACACCTGCCATGACACCTGACAGTACCCTCATTTGCTAGGAAGGTAGCTTCAGTAATAATAAAAAATATTCGGTTCTTTA
The DNA here is from genome assembly GCF_003259725.1 of Athene cunicularia. Taxonomy (NCBI): domain Eukaryota; kingdom Metazoa; phylum Chordata; class Aves; order Strigiformes; family Strigidae; genus Athene; species Athene cunicularia. Next base: position 138,167,626 of record NW_020799095.1, on the reverse strand, counting down.
GAATGATTAGACCTATTCTTAAATTTTCAAGTACAAATGTATTTAGTAATAAAGTAATTGCGAAGCAGAAAGCAAAAGGTTTACAGTGAAAAACATTTACTCCTTTGACATATTTTCCCATAGCATTTTTCAAACATGGAGTTCTGTCAAAATGTACCTATTCCCCCAAATTCCTTTTCACTAGTTCATGTTTGTCACTGAAAATATGACTTATCTGAAGTTTCCCCTTTCTGTGTTAACTCTCTCCAATATCTTACCGCATCAACTGAAGGGAACCAGCCCATTATACCTGTTACAGTCTGGTCTCTGATTATTTTTGTGTAAATACTCCTTTAAAGGGTTTATAATTCCAGTGTCACTCTCTGACAGTTTACAGCTCATGCTACAACTTTCCAGGAGTCATGCAAAAATTAATATATTAGCAGAAAGAACAGCTCCATCACATGCCAGATTTGGCTCTAGATGAGTGATAATACCAATTTCTGTACCACTCTGCCAAACTGCATACTCTTGGTTTCCTTACACCCTTTCCTGGCAGTCCTAATTGCCTTTTCATGCCATTGGAAAAATTTCCCTTTTTTTCATTTTTGGTAAGAAGTAAAGGTATGTTACATCACTTTTAGCAACAGATTGTTTTTTGGGGGGATAAAGCAACAAAGAAGAGTAAGTATAATTGGCAATCATTTAAGACAGCTAGAAAAAAACTATCAATTTTAGCCTTTTCATCTGGCTCTAGAGAAAAGAGATATGTCCAGATGACAAGCATGCTTAATTTATCCTTTCTTCTTCATATAGAAACATAAGGTTTATAATATGTACTTGGAAAAAAAAAAATCTAGTTACAATCTTGGGCTAATGTATGCTGTGAATTAGGTCTAGCCTTCCAGAAGTTTTAATTTGTATGTCTGTTTTCTGGAAACTTTCCTAAGTCAGCTAAGAAAATGTTCCAGATTCTGCTTGGGTGAATGCACATGCAAGTAAATGCCTCTTGGATCATAAAATTGCTCCTGTTCGCCAAACATACTTCTGTTAGAAGCCTCACCCCTGATTCTAATCTCACACTACTGTTACACCAACCCAGCTGAGGGATCAGAAACAAGAACAAGAAATTAGAAATTCCTTGTCTTTTGACAGTAAGTAGCTTTTTAAAAATTAATTCCACAAGTCTCAATGGAAATTAGCCTGATGGACAAGTTATTTATTGGCAAAACTGCATTATTTTATGGCCCTGATCCAGTGGAGGACTTAAGCATGTGCTTACTTTTTAGCATAAGAGTATTCTCATTGGTTTCAGTACAGCTTCACATATTTAGAGCTAAGCTGGGTTTAAGTGCTTTTCTGGATTGTGGCCTGTTTCTTCTGTCAGTAACAGGAACTTAATGGAGATTATAGCTGCTGTGGAGAGATAAGTTTAAACAAGTGAAAAAGATCAGACTGCATGGGACTGTTGAGTTCTATCAATCTTGTATACGTCTTAGATCACAGTACACTTACTCTTCTTCCTAAAAATTTCAAGTACAATTTTTTTTATTTCCTGAAATTTATTTACTTCTCTGTCACAAATATCCTGATGGTCTCTTTATTCATAGGCTCATCCAAACTGAACACGTGTGACCATTGCTGTTGTGGAATAGCTGTTCCCTGGCTGATCTTGTAACTGATGAGGGCTGAAAGATTCAAAATGAGAACAACAGTTTTTATTTAGCTATCTCTTTATATAATAAAGTGAAGTTTTTCTAGCTCCTCGTTTATCTCCACCACACAGGAGTACACCAGGTCTTCAAGATGCCTTTCAAGTAAAAGAATAGTTTTTGAGGAGATTTTTATTATGTGAGTTTCCTAGGACAGAGATTTAATAAATGAGTTTCTCATCTGTCTTTCCCATAGTGGCTGAGTGCTTTAAGCACTTAGGTTGAAATTTGCATCCTGAGATTTGCAGCTAGTAGCTGTGCTGTTGGGTGACTTTGTTCCTGTGGTCATACTGTTATCTCCTTTGAAGAAGGGCTTGGAGGTGGACTGGTGAGTACTGGCAGATTACCATTATGACATTCTTTAATATAATGTGCTTTAAGATTATTAGAAAAGACGACACCAATTCACTTAGACTTTCTACTTCATCTTCCCTACATTACCTCCCAGGGACATTAGAAATTGAAGATGTACCGTTATATAAATGTCTATAAAGTTGTATAAATTACCAGATACTATTATCCACTGTAACTAAGTTGCCGAAAACACATTCCTTTAATGACCATATTAATGAAACCTTAGAAAGATCGTTCGATCCATACACCAAGAACGTTATAGCTAAGTAGGAAAATGCAGGTATAATTTCTGGTTGCTCCAGTAAATTTCTATAGTAGTATTACACTCTATATACCAGATACAGGATATATGACCCCATGCAAAGTACCTCTGCAACACTGCTGTTCTGTTTCCTCTACTTTACTGACAATCTATTCATAGTGATATATTTTATTGGGAAGTTTTTCCCTGTAGTCACCTGAATGCTGTCAAACTTCAAAATATAGCACACTTTGAAATTATGTGCAACAGAGAGGCAGCTAGAGATATGTCTAAATGGAAAAGACTTCTGAGTCAGGTTTTTGAGGCATACAAGATTGGGTATGCCTGAAAAGTTAGGCCACTGTGTAGACTGCCCAAATTGCTGGCTACTGAATATCTTGCGGCCAGATTTTTGTCACTGCATCATCAACTCAGGTGATGGTCTTGGTATCCATATGAAAGAACTGTAAAGCCATGCATGTGCTGTTGCATCAGTCCAAGCGTGCTGTTCATCTGTATGTTACCATGTTTCATGTGGGCACATCACATAGCCCTTGTTCGGCTGCATTAAAATAAGCATAATTCATCTCCTGTTCACTGCTCAAGAAATCTTCGGGTGTGTGGAGCTGGAGCTGTGAGAAGACCCTGGAGAACTCTTACATCTCCACATGTTTTTGCTGTGTTCTCATTGACAGTTTTGACAAGAAGCTCATTCTGTCTTTTAATATGTCCCCATTTATAAGATGAAAACATTGGTAAACTAGTGTTTGGTGAAGTGTAAAATAACTAGCAAATACCTGAGTCTAAGTTTACTCTAGAGTGAAATTAAGTGGAACCTTAATTTTTGAGTTCTTTAGGGAAACACTGCCCCACCAGTCATCCAGGCCACCTGGCAAGCATTGGCCCCCAAGTTCTTAATACTGAAAACTATAACCATTCAAGATCTCTTTGTTGTCAACAACAAAACAGAGATTCAGTGCTACTTCTTATAGACATCCTTGGCGTGCTCCTGATCCACAAATCAAACTGATGGTCTGATGAAAAATGCATTTTCGCTGTCTATAAATTTTATCTCACAAAGCTGTTGATACAGGTACAATTTAGGGATGGAACAGGAAACGCAGTAACTGAAATGTCCTTCTGACTTTCAATGTTCAAATATCTTTTTAATCTTTTTCATCATTCATATGAAACAGTTCTTCTTTTGATATGATATATAATGGATTAAATTACTTTTCAAATACATACATTATAGATGATTTGTAAGAAAGCTAAAGGAATACAGCTGTATGCTCTATGCCTACCTATAAGGCTTAACAACAAAGCAGTGTTTAAAGTTGCAATAACTGTACTCAGGTATCATCATAACTTGATAGCTCAGGTAAAATAGAATATCAGATTATCACAACTTGTTAATAAAAGCAGTGAGAAAACAGCTTAGCTATCTTTGTATTGAAAAACTGTAAAATAGTAACTACACTTAAGCAAGAATATTTTACTTATGCAGACTGTATTCCACTCATGCCAATATCAAGTGAGAACAAATGGCTTGTGTGAAAAGCAGCAAGCAACAAGAAGAGCAAAAGGAAATGCAAAATATAATTTAGTTTTCTAGAAATATTCATGGTATGTATAACAAGTAAAGGGAAACCATTAATCTGCAAAAAAGGAATGAGAGCCTAAACTACCTATGCACAAGTTTCTGATTCAAAAATAAATTTACTCAGCTCTTCAGAAAAGAAACTTTTAACAAAAAAATTAAAACAAATGCTGGATTCTGTATAGAAACAAACACAGATCTTAACGACTTTCTATTCTATCCTTAATCTAGGAGCAATTATTTTCAAGTGTATACAAACATGATAAAATAACTCTTAAGCATCTGGCCAAAATTGGTTTGAGCAGTCATTGAATAAAGTCCAAAAGTGGAGAGGATTCTTTCAAGAATATATTTGATAAACCAATGTAATGAGCAAAGTACTTGATGATTGATTTGTACTAATGGTAATGGTTAATAAATTCAAAAAATTTATTATGTTATTGTAAGAAATTACATATGAGAAAGAACCAATAACTCCACACTGCACATGCATCCTACTGCTGAAGATAGTTTAACTTTTTCCTTGTTTCTGTTTTTGTTTTGATTAGTTGATGCAAAAATGCAGAAATCTGGCTCATGAATAATTCTTTCCAATGATTGCATGCTAAAATGTTGCACCTTTTGCAGAAAATCTACACAAATTTTATGCTGGTGTCTGAAGATTTTGTGAGAATACTGGCTTTTCAAATTCTTGGCAGAGTTGAGCTGTGAGGTTTTCTGATGAAGACATCAGAAGAAATTAAAAATAATTTTGTTTCCTTGGATGCTTTGCCTACCATCTTGATGTTTTCATATACAGACTAAGAGACATTGATAAAATTGCTGAAGATGCTTTTTTAGATGCTTTTTTAATAAACATGGTTTCCATGGTTGTTACTGTTGGTCAGTCAACCATACCCTTCAACTACTTGATGCAGAAAATTTTTTCCAAACTCCTCCCTATGTGCTGTTGAGTGCTGTTAAGCATGAGGTAGGAGATACTGACATTTTGTTCTTTTTTATATTAGTGATAAATGAAACAGGATATAGTCTATGTGGCAGACTTCTTTTAAAATAAGTGATCTGTGATACGAATGATCTCCTTTCTTTAGAATGAAGCCAGAAAGTTACTTAATACAGTAAGGTGATTCAGTTTTTCTTAAGAATATGTGTCCAAATGATTGGTTGAAAATTTCTAAATTTTTCTAGTTTTGTGTTTTAGTATTCTGTAAATGACCTAACGTAACTTCAAAAAATCATAAGTCGTTCTCCATACTTTTTCATAATATAGTCCTCTCTACATCTTGCAGGCAAAATGAGTTGCAATTGTGTCCAAGCATTCCTTAGGCCTTATAGAAAAAGAATAATTGCTGAGAATAAATAGCAATCCTGTGTCCTTAGGAGAACTCATACATCTCTATGGTAGGATTCATCTCACTGATCTTTATATGCCTGGAGTGTAGATGTTTGTGTTTGAACTATCTTTCTAGACTCCTCATAGCCAATGGCAAGAACTAAGCGTCTGACTTCAGCAGTTAACTCACAATGAAAGTAATACTCAAAATAGTCCAGAACTGTGCCTAAAACTGCTACTTTTCTTTGTCAACTGGAGTCAGTAAGACTTTCTAAAGGAAGACAGTGTATTTAGATCAAATGTATATCTCTATTTTTCATCAAATAAATTGCACTCCCATCCTCTCTTTAAGGTCATGATCAAGGCAATTTATAATCATGGATATTACTATTCAAATACTTGATATTTTATTATTCTTAGAACTTTTACGGTACAACTTTTGTTTGCTGATCCTCCTATTTTTTTTCTGTTCTGAGAGATATTTGGATATATTATAAGTTATCTCAAAGGTTTTTCATCCTAAACTTTACATATATTTCTTCTGGGCAGATGTTATATTGTCACAATATGTTTTCTCTTCCTATTCTCTTTACTGTGGAAGCATATGAAGGAGAAAAGAGAGGAACAAAGTGTAGAGAGCATGCCCTCTGAAAGGATAGCCATGATGCATATTTCATGCAGATACTCTTGTTTATTTTATGATAAACTTATGACAGGAAAACAATTCCTCATGTACATACAATTTAATTATAGTAATTGTATGATTGAACAATTTCTTTCAATCTGGTGGATGTGGGGGTAGCTTACACTTGAATAGCCTATGTGAACAAGGAATGCCAAATGGTTGAGTGTATTTCAAGCACACTTAAAGGTCTAAAGAGCATTTCATCCTACTGTGCTCACACACAGGATAAATAGAAATGAAAAAACTCACAATGTTAGTGAAACCTTCCCAGAACCTTTCTTGTTTCTCATTTCAGAATTCATTTAAAAATGCATCTCTTCTTGTAAGTTGTACCTGGAGGGGATGGAGAGGAGAGAAAGGAAGTGATTCTGGTCAAAATGCTATAGGGTCCCCAAAAGACAAATGAAAAAAGAGTTTCTCATTACAAAGTACTGTACTGAATAACACATAGCCTCTTTAAGATATCAAAGCAGCAGCACCTGCAGTGTTCTGTAGGTGTTCGGCAGCCTGAGTAGGTAGAGAAATGTCAGTCTGTAGTATGAGCTGAAGAGTCAACTAGACGGTTGGCTTAAGCATACTTAAGGGACCTTTACTATCTATTCACTATCTCGGTTGTAGCCTCAGTATATCTTCATCTCAGAGTAACCACCCTGTTTCTATAAGCTGCCAGAGCCAATGCCAGCTGGCTCCCAGACGGACCTGCCAGTGGCCAAGACCAAGCCCATGAGCGACGGTGGTAGGGTCTCTGTGATAACATATTTAAGAAGAGGGGGAAAAAATCTGTGCAATAACAATAGCAGCAGAGAGAGAGAGGAGTGAGAATATGTGAGAGAAACAACTCTGAAGACACCAAGGTCAGTGAATAAGAAGGAGGAGGAGGTGGTCCAGGTGTTGAAGCAGAGACTCCCCTGAGACCAGGAAGAAGGGAAGTGTGGGGGGAAGGTGGTTTTAGATTTGTTTTTATTTCTCATTATCCTATTCTGAGTTGATTGATAATAAATTAATTTCCTCAAGTCAGGTCTGGTTTGCCTGTGACAGTAATTGGTGGGTGATGTCCCTGTCCTAATCTCAACCCATGAGCCTTTTATTGTATTTTCTCTCTTCCTGTTCAGCTGAGGAGGGGAGTGATAGAGCGGCTTGGTGGATACCTGCAGCCATCCAAGGTCAACCCACCACAGGGACTGTGAGCTAGATTAAGTTCATCTGTTGAGTAAGAATTTGGACATGATCTTACAGCATCTAGTTCCCTTGAATTTTCTCACCCAGTCATACTCTAGTTTTAAGAAGAGGCTTGGACCTGTGATGAACTGACTCTGTGGGTACACCTTCACTCTCTCCAAAGTCCTACTTCTAATGATGTAGAGTAACATTTGCAAAACCTGGAAGGACAATTTATTCATGAGGAACAAGGACCTCTCTAGATGGAGTAACTCTGCAGACTCTGTGTTGCAATCTCTAGATTCCTGAAATTCTTAGCAAAGCTGACCCTGAGCAATGTAAGTCACGATAATATTATATTCTCTTTTTTTTCCAGAGGTGCAAAAGGAGTCTCTTTCTAAACTTTACATATAAGTGGTGATATTAGCAAAATTCAGAAATGTACCTGCATAACAATTTCCTGCTGTCAAAGATGATAGGACTTTGCTGAGGTTCAGAAAGTCATTAAAAGGAAGGACTGTCTTAGGGTTTGTGGATTCAGTTTAAGATAGCTGAAGCTGACATTAATCATTTGAGTTTTCAAGTTACAAGGACATAGGACCCATAAGAGTACTACCATCTCTCTTCTCTGCAGTTGGCTGCTCCAAAAGCCCATTCATTATTCCTTTACGATATGGATCTAAATGCTGCTGTTCTGTGTGCATAAAAACAACTCCATGAGGAGTTTCCAAATCCATCCTGCCATTTTTGTCAGCCCTGTGCACAAATATATTCAGGCTGCTAAAATGCCTTCCGCTCCTCTCTCTAGAGAGAGGGAATTGCTGCTTCCATTATTAGCTCTGAGAAAAACGTCAAAACTACAGCTAGTCCTGAATGTAGCATCAGGTTCACTCACAGGATTGAGCAGCTATGCTCATATTACACCCCCGTGAGCCCTTCATGTTGGCTGCCTATAAACTAGAGGATTTATTTTAAGCAGTCCCTGCTGGTTTTCAAAGCTCTTAATGCTAAGGGACCTGTTTTTTGGAAGACTTCTTTCTTGAGCCTCCTCCCAGCGCATATCCACAAGCTGACACCACATACTTCTGAGCTGCTCCACTTAGACTTGCTCACAACATTAGTATGGGCTTTACCTCCTGCTGCGATAGCTCAGAGAGTATGCATTTCACTTCTCCAGACTCCCTGTCTTATCCCATGTGATCAATAGTTGTCTTCATCTGCAGTTGTCCAGTTAATGTACCTCACTATGAAATTAGATCCCCTAGAAAGAATCTCAGGGATGGGTATCTCGAACCCTGAGACACTTTAAATGGGTACTTAATTTTGACAGTTTAGCCTATAATCATATTTTATAGTTTACAATAGCCCTGTTCCTTTTATACCGTATGACAACAAAAACATAACTCTGTATATATATATATATAAATAAAGATATATGTAAGCACCAAATATACCACAGGAGGTCTTTCAGGAGAGAAAAAATAGTTGTGTCCAACTTCCTATCACTAGTAATGAGAGAAAAACCTAACCCTGAACACTCCTCAAAAGCTGCTGTATAGAGAAGAATAATTTTTGGATCATAATCGTGTAGCAATATTTGCTTTTGCAGTTTATAATGCATGATTGAATCAGAAGAGGCATACCTGAAGGATTGTGCCCCAAAAAGCTCTGCAGACCTTAGAGGCTGGTACACAGTGAGCTTCTCGTGTTTACAATGACTACATATTTTAAAACTTGATAAACACTTGAAGTCAAGCCATAGACTTGCTGAGTAAATGGACATGAGTTAGGAACTATTCTGCAACTAAAATCAAGGAATACATGGTACTTTCCAAATCAAAGTGTATTAACACAACTGCAGAAGGGTAGAAGTCCCTCCTATTTTATCTTTTCCTATTAGTGCTGATGTAGTTATGTCACAGTTCTGAGGTGTGAAAGCCCCAAGAATGTGTCAGTGTGGCATTAGTTTATTTGCACACTGAGAGTCCCAAGCTCTGGGCCCTGGTCTTTTAACCACAGATTTCATTTCCACAGGTCGGTGGAATCAGCCTCAGGGACAGCTACTCAAGATGAGTACACATCTCACTGTCAGATGCAGACTCCAGTATATTAACAGAGTTCTCACACCATTGTTAACTTCTGCTGTCCCTGATTGCTACACACAACGCTCACTCCATGCCTGTTTCAAAGTCCAAATGAAATTTGCTGTTGAATTTAGTGGGAACAGAATGAGTCTCCTAAGCCTTTTAACCCATAGCCTGTCTCGGCTGTATTGAAGCTGCCTTCATTCAAACAGTCTGGCAGCGCTCCATCCTAGGATCCCTGAAGCTTAAGATCACTCCATTTTTCCTCTTTGTGGATCAGAAGGAATTGTTACTGAATGTGTTTTTAGTGGGAAACTTTCCATAATATATTTTAAATTTATATACATCTATATATTTTTCTGCTGTATTTCCTCATACGGTGATACTCCTGAGGAAGCTTTCCAGTCCAAATTTCCTTTGGCTCTTCTTCTTTGTCACTTTTTCCTTCTTTCTCATTTCTTCAGCTTCTTCCCTTCCTGTCCCCTGCCTCCCCCCACCTTGGTGCAAGATGTTTAAAAAGTGTGTTTTGCTTTGCTTTTTAGCAAGAAAAATCCCACCCCTGCTTACTTTCTCAGTACTTGACTAAGCTCAGCAACAAAAAGTCTGCTCAGCACACAAAAAAGAGCACTGAGATAAGTTTTGGAGAGCTCGCTTTAGATGGCCTCAAAGCAAAGAATAAGTAAAGATGTGCCAGGATTGGATTACCCAGTGCTACATCTACTCACAGTCTACACAGACAAAAAGGCCTTCTTGTGCTTGCGGGTCACCGTATTAACCCACAAGGTTCACTCAGCAAACACGTGTCCTTTTCAAAAGCTGCCCTTTTCTCAAAGCTGTGGTTTCTCTATCTGTGGTTTTGAGCAAAGTAAGCATAGCTCTCCGCCAGTATTTCAGGCTACCCATCACACTAAGACATCTTGTCAGAATTCAGCCATCTCTGTGAAGCTGGCAAGTACCTCACGAATTTCACAGAAGGAGGTACTTTCCCTTTTTTTTTTTTTTTTTTACTCAAACCATAGATCACACCCCTGCTAGTGAATTGGGACAAAACTTTCATAGTTACTCTTTTTGCAAAGGGGAAAGGATTTTAAATGGAACCCCCTGCCAGGTCTCCTACTTACAGCTCTGTCCATAAGCCAGGAGTAGTACAATATCTGCTGCTAATCCAGAAGCAATATGCTGCAGTCATTAAGGTAGTTACTTACTACTGCGCTGATGAATGCACAAAAAAGAACAGAAAGGAAATTTGGCAGAGCAGATGGTGGATAATGATAGTGACATTGAACAAAAATACTGTCGAGTATTGTGTCTGTTGGGGAGCCCGTTCCCCAATGTAAATATAAAGTAAACATGACATAGGTATTAGGTAATTTTACAATCTACTGGTTTTGGCAGCTAGTTTGGCACTGGTGATTGTGTCTATTTTGGGGATCAGCTGTATGGTCCCAGATTGCCATTTTTCCTCTGCCTTTCTTTCTCTTAAATTTCCTACAGTATATTATCACTTCATTTTAGTTTCACTTATTTCCTCTGACAGTAGACCAGGCCAGGCACTGACTGCAGAGTCACTTCCTCCCTAAAACTCATTCTTTCTGAATGTTGCAAAAACTTTTTGAATGAAATGCTTTATTAACACACATATATATTCAGCAGTTCACCTTCTCAAACACGTTTTCCCCTGCGTACTGCATACACTAAGGACGTCTGCTCTGCTCCAAGGTGGAAGATCTTTCTCTCTTAACAGGTACCCTGCCTGGCATACAAGACAAATCTGTGGCACTTGAAAGTGTAGTTTGGCATTCAAAAATAGTTAAATACAGGCCTTTTTCATGCATTTCTATTTTTTTTTTTTTTTTTTTTTTTTCCTCTCCCTAATTCCAGCCTGTTCTGCTACACATGTTTTTCTGACAGCTATCAGTGAAGTTTTCTAATTAGATTAGGTCACATGGGTAAATGAAATTAACTTGGCATCAAAGGCTATCTGCTCTCCTTGTTTTTCACGCATTTCCCTCTCCCTCCTTTTTAGCGCAAACTTTCTAAACCCTTTAAAGATAAAAGGACAAATCTTAGGAACAAGATTTACTGAAGGTTTATACACCCATCGTTCAGGGAATGCCTTCTTGCAACAAATTTTTTCAAGCTATTTTACACATCCCTAATTACAGGCTATTAGGGATCAAATTAACTAGGTCAATTAATGAATCCCAGAACTGAGTTATAATGCATTCATATATGGAGGTAGTAGCTGGGATTAATGAAGTGATTCTGTACTAAAAGCATCAGCAATTAGTATTTTATTTGGAGGCTGGAGCTGAGGGTAGATTTCAGAAAATCCAAGTAGTTCTGCTGCTGGCTTGATGATTTAAAACAGAGGTGTTTGCACATAAAACTTAATGATTCTCTCACAAAAGGTAACAGGATGTGTCAGATTTTCTCTGAATTTGCATAGATATTTATATGTGTCTGTGTGTGCATAGACTTTCTATTCAATGAAAAATCCAGACCTTTTAAATTATCTTTGCTGATTGTTGTGATTGTTTTTAATAACTGAGATGATTTAAAGGAAATTAAAGAAAGAAGAGGGTAGTGTCCTTGTTGCTTCTCAGCCCATGAGCAAGCTCCATACATCAATGCCAGAATTATTTTCAGATGATTTAGCTTACTCCTGGACTCACATTGTAAAGCAGAAGCATAGCAGTGGGGTCCTTACGCAGCAGAAATGATCCATGGCCTCACGGGGCACACTGGGCCACCTACGTTCATGGGTCTGGCTTGGACACCTCGCTGAGCTATTCAGCAGCAACCCACACTGGGCAGAATAACCATTTCCCCTGTGTTTCCTCTGATGTATGGGCTGACTAAAAAGGCTGATATGAGGGCTACAAGAGATTAGTGAATACTTTCTTGTGAATCTTCATCAAACCCACCTAGGTGTGGAGAGAAAAAAGCCAGCCATCTTTGGCACCCTATAATGTTTTTGGTGGCAAGGATTTAGACCTAGATAGTTTGGTAAACCAGACACCCTCTTCTTGGAAATGAGCATTTCATCACTGCACAGCAAGCTTCTCTAACACATGCCAATTTTTTCTAGCATGATATTTGTTTTTAAGTGCTTTCTTTTAAGAGACACTTCATAGAATCAACATTTTCCATAGTATTTATTAATTGGAAATAATCTTCTTAATAACTTTAAGAAATTATAATAACAGCTATTTCTTACAGCCATTGTTCCTTGAAACTAGATTTGTACTGATATATGATGAAATGAAATACGTTGTTTCAGATTTGGAGTTTATCCATATGCCAAGAATGCATATTAGTTTTATTTAGGTTGTTTAAACCTTTACTTCAGTGTTTCATGACAGAAAGTTTAACTATGCATTTTTCATAGTTTTCTCATCTTTTTTCCCCTGAAATTCCCTAAGTTGTTTAGACAGGGGATGGAGGAAATGAATAAATATCATGAAAGTGATTGCCTATAAAACACTGCTGGATTACTGATTCACACGTACCATAATTGTTCTTTCAAAATAGCACATAAAACTAGTAATCCTGTAGAGTGCTCCTTCCTCGTTCTGCAGCTGATGAAAGATGCATGCTCACCAGTTGCAGCCCTACAGAATTCCTAAGAATGCATCTGAATTTAGACCACAGATAAACATTAAGACCAGTATTTTCATTTCCACATTCATACAGCTTTTGTGCAGCCCAGATTGGTCTGCAAAGATGGGTAAATATTACAGGCTAGGTCATGGATAAAACATTATTAGTGGCTGGAGTTAGTCTTACTAAGAAAAAAGATTTGAGGGGAACTTTAAGCAATGTTTTTTCTAAGTCAGAAAATCACATCTGACAACTGTATTTCCAGCTACAGCAGAAAGAACTTTTTTAGTAATTTCCAAACTGTCAGATAATTCAATTTACTCAATGCCTTTGTTTCAGTGATTCTTTCTTATTTGTCTTTGTAGCTAGAAGAGGGGCAACTTAAAACAGAAGGGAGAGAAACAGAACAGGAAAAATATGAAGTCCATAGAGCAGAAAGGAAATGGACAACAGTGATGATAAGAAGGAAAACAATTCTTTCTCAGTTCCGTCATATTCTTGAGGAAGATAGCCTTCACTTCTGAAGGGCCTACTAGTTATCACTGCTGCTGCACTCGGCAAGTGCTTCAGCTGTTAAGGGACAGGTGATGTTACAGACCCTGGGAGCATTCTTTCTGACTTTTCTATTTTTCATACTGGGATTTCTCATGTCACCATATTTACCTCTCTTTGGCTGGAGCATAGTGGTTTCCTCAGGCTGCTGAGCGAGATAGCCAGGTCAGCAGTCCCTGCCTGCCTCCCACAAGAAGAGGATCTTTCTGTCACTGATGGACCTCACTGCCACACCACTTGTCCCTTTTGCTCCTTCAGCCAGTGTAGTTTTGTGACTGGAATTTTCTCTTTTCCAGTGGCCAGTGCAATTTTCCCCAATCTGGCACTCCTCTGGCCTTCCTCGCCCAGACATAAATTGGAAAATAAGGACCAAAAATAAGATCCTGGAAAATAAGAAACAAAATCCTACAAAAAAAATGAAGGTGCAACTCCAAAATAGATGACAACTGGTCATATCCACATAATATCATTGGCTACTTATTTCTAGTTAGAGAATGGTATATCTTCCAAGTGCTTGTAAGTATCATATCAGAGAAAATAAAGAAATTATAATTATTCAAACCAGAGTAAATTAAGAATAAACATTTTTAATTTGTGGAAACTGTCTCATTTTATGTTATTTTGTTTTGTTTTGGTTTGTTTTGTTTTAGTTTTAGGGCATTTTTTAGGTTTATATACAAAGTTTTCACCACTATTGAAAATTTTTTGAGGAAATACCACAAAATTATCTTTTTGATAATTACTTTTGCTAACTTCTACAATTTGTTTGCATTTCTAAGACTGCAGAATATGACAGAAAGTAAAATTCCAAGTACAGTGTAGAAATGAGACTGAGTAAATGAGAACAGAGAATACTGAAATTTTGGAATGATCTATTTAAACCATGAAATATAGGACATACAATTCTAGAGAAGGTGAAGTCTATTGACAGGAATTTCAAGGAAGATAAAGTTTTGATTTTTTAATTTTATAATAGTTTCCAGACTATTTCCTTTTAAAATTGAAGGTTACAACTCTGACAAAATGTCATATGTGGAAGCCTAACTATAATGCAACATTATGTAAGCAAATTATACTTATATGATATAAAATTTGACCTTAATATCAGTTACAAGCTTGCTTTTTGACAGGTGAAATAAATCTAGAAAGTCCTTGACCCTTCTACAAAATTCTAGGGTGCAGAGAAGGTGCAGAGAGGCTCTGAAGAGGAGTGATGCCCAGGTGTTATTAATTGGCTGTGAAAAAAATAAGACTAGAGGGATGTGTGGTGTAAAATGAGGGAAAGTGTCAGATGCTTTGGGTTTGAGGCAGGCTGGATTAAAAGTATACTGGAAGAAAGATGACAGACGTGAATGAGCTTGCTGAAGTGAGTTGCAAGAGTTTCTTTCTTTCTTTCTTTCTTTCTTTCTTTCTTTCTTTCTTTCTTTCTTTCTTTCTTTCTTTCTTTCTTTCTTTCT
>NW_020799095.1:138111021-138152818 GCF_003259725.1 Athene cunicularia | reverse complement strand
CCTCTCCCTCTCCCTCTCCCTCTCCCTCTCCCTCTCCTCTTTAAATTCTGGGAAAATCACAGCTCCTTCTTCCTGAAAATTTACATTTAGAGTTTCAACTTCTGAAATTTCTATACAAGTCTAACGATTACTAGACAAAAGTGAACTTTAGGGTTGAAGATTTAGAAGACATGCATTAATAAAAGCCATGTAAGACATTTCTCAGTGAAATTCTCAGCCAGGACACAGACCTGCACCGGACAAAATTCTCGTGATAGGGAATTTTGCTGTCAAAGGACTCCAGATGGGTAGGTGTGTAAACATGAAATGTGTCATTCTTGAGTTTGGACTAGGTGATAAGAGGCTTTCAAACCTGTGAATTATAATGTTAAATATATTTATCCTCATTTAGGAATACAAAAGCAGCTAGAACTATGGAATCCAGTCACTAAAATCTCTGGTACTGTGTCAAAGAATTTATTGTATAAGAACGCTGAAGTTCTAGATAAAAACATAAAGTTAATGGCTTTGTTTTCTGTCACTAGAAACTTTCTCTTAAGTCCCAGATAAAATTTATTCTTAGGCAGTTTATTCCCATTGTGTCAACTTTCATCAAAACCACTAGCCTTAAGAATCTAGTAGTTCTTGACATTTAAATTATCTGTATTTAAGCATAGAAAGTGTGTTACCTTTCAGTCTTACTTTTGTTAAATTGTCAGTGCTATTTCAGTCCCCATAAGGCATGTGTCCCACTGTGATGGGAAGTTTGAAAGTATTCCAAAACCTCATACAGTACCCAGTCTCTTCTAGAAATGATTCTAATACAAGCATGGACTGTGGGAGTCTTCATTCTACTGGCAATTCATATAATTCTGCAATTAGCTAGTCCATTCAGGTCCTTCTGCATCATTTGCAGATGATGAACTCTCATCTTATAGCAGAAATTTCTGTTACGAGCTGCTATCCTGTTACTCCTGAAGAACATCCAACTCTTTTATATGATATCCTAGTTGTCCTCCACTGATAAAAGTATGAAATTTAGAGGTATAAGCAAAATGGTATTTCACTCTCTTGCTTCCTGTTTAAAAAACAGGTATTAGACTATTAATCATCACTTGTCTTAAAAGTGAGCCTTGAAGAATTCTACCAGTAACTGCTCTCAAGTTCATCTACCAATACCACCTGACAATTCTGTACTCACTTCACAGATTCTTCATGCCTTTCTTTGATTTTAAATGACAAGCTTCTTAGTTGGCACCATTTCCCGAAGTCTTATATTTGAAATCCAGTGCACTTCCTTTGTCTGGAAAATCTGTCTTGGATGATCTACATTTGATTAAATCGCTGTTGTTTTACATCCTATTAAATTGTCTTTAAATATATTTTCCTTCAAAATCTGTCCTGAAGCAATATACATAGTTACAGGTTTACAGATGCAGATTTTCTCCTTTTTTAACCATAGACACAGTATTTGGTGTTCTACTGTCATATCAAATTTGACTTGAAAGGTGTGTTTAAAAATATTTCTTATAAATGCTGCAAGGGAGACCACCTAATCCCCCTTACTTGAGTGCATTAAGCCTCATGACTTCTGTTTCCACTGCAGTTGAGATAACAAGGGTGTGGAAATGAAAACTGCCATTAAACATTCTGTTTTTCCTCCCAATTCAGCATAATTGTCCTTTTTGAAACCCGAGGCAAAGTTTGTTTCATTTTTGGCCACACCTAGATTATCTTTAATCTTTGTTTTATCCTGACTGCAAAGCCGCTCTACTTCTTTCCTCGTGTCTTTTTGTTTGAATTTATATGTCTCAAAAAAGAAATATTCTATGGTTCAATATCTTCTTCAAGGCAAAACTTAGATTCTATTTTAACAATTTTTTCATTTTTTGGTTTTTGATTCATAGCTTTTTTCCTGCTAAATATTTTTCTTAGGTCTCTCCTACTTATTTCTAATAGTCTTCTTGGGGTGGTTATTCCTATAGGTCATTCGAGAGTTCTTTCAAAATTTTATGTAATTTGAGATAAAATATTCTGTGAGATCCAATACTTTTGATTTTGAAATTTCAGCCTTCTTCCATGACTCTTGGGATTCTCATCTTAACAGACTTTATTTAACAGTTTATTAGAACAGTTTCATTAGTTCATTGAAGCTTGTCCTTTTGATTTGTAAATGCTTAGTTGGATATCTGCTTTTTTAAAATAATTTTATCTGAAATGTATCTTAAATTAAATCAGTTCCTATTTGCTTGGTTCAAGTTTTAGATAATCAGTTCTTATACAAAATCCTCACTCATATGATGAGTCTAATAGGAAGTATTTTCAACTGATTTTAATTATTTTTTCATTCTAGCATATTTATTTTACAATCCTTCCACAAAACTGACCCAAACAAGTTATTTCATTACTATTCTCCTTTATTTCTTTAACTTCCCACACACTGCATTTAGAGTTCCAGGTTGTTTTTTTTTTTAATTTGTTTTTGTCTTGAAGACTGAGTCTCCCTTAATATATATATGTTCCATTTGGAAATACTGTTCTTTGGTATTTTTATCTCTATAACATTTGGGTTCATCTCAAATGGGTGTAGCTTAAAATCCTCCCTCTCTCTGAGGAACACAAAATAATTTATAAGCATTCATTAGCTTCATAACATAGCTATGAAATAACTAATTGCAATGGTGGAAGGTGCAAGTGCATTGCATGTTGAGAAGGCTGAATGTAGAAACACCAAAATTCCATGGACAAGTCCTCCCTTGTTCTATATAGATTCTTTTACCACACTTATCACCATAATATCTCAACAGCTTCAACAGTGTGGTAACCTATATGACTAACATCTGATATTTGCACTTCATTTTCTCTTTATTTTCCCCTCAGTGCTGAAACATTTTGGTTTTCATTTTCAGCTTTTTTATCTTCCTATTTATTGGACTGAATGGGCCATAAAGAATGCCATCTTCCACCTGTGCAAAGGAGAGAAGGTTTTAGTGACTGTGTTAAGCTAGTTCCAGGGTCCGTTGGGCTTTAGTATCTTCTTAGACCACTGTCCTTCAGAAAAGTTTCTTATTTTGATTCTGACCCTAGCAGATGTATTGCAACAAAGAAACTCACCTGTTATTCAATAACACTCTCCTAACTTTGGTTGGGAGGTAAAAAACAGGGTTTAATTCCTTGATGCATTTCTTCTGCAGCACTCCTAGGACCTTGCCAGCCTGCATAATACAAGAAAGTCTTACATCTTTCCTAATAATCATTGGCATCGTGCCAAAGTTCCTCATATCATGATTTCATGTTCATTCATTGCCACAATTGCCCCTATCTTTATACCATAGTACAGAAAGAAATCAGGCTCTCATCCCATTTCAGTGTGGTGACGACAGGAAGGAGGGAGATGAATAATGACACTAGTGTCCTTTGGTGTCATATGTTGCACTGCCGGTAGCACCTTTAGGAAAAGCTTCCTGAGTTAATCAGTGGCCCAAGTGGCTCTGTTAGGTTCTATCATTTGATGGCTGATTAGGCACAGATCAAATCCATTTGTTTTTTTCATCATAAGGTAAGGAGAAGGGATGAAAGGATGAAGGGTAGAAATTAGGCTAAACAGTCTGAGAGATATTTAGGAGTTATCACTGAAAATTTTCTGTCATCTGGCATCTGAGCTCTACAGCTGTAAATAGAAATCACCTTACGCGGTGGCCACAGACTGACACTGTAGGCTTTCACAAGGCACTCTTGAAATTTCTGGTGATGTCTCTAGTAAAGGGAGCACCAAAGTGAAAGCTGGCATATTTTCAGAGGCATGATGAAGGGTTTTAGGCATCTCATCTCTTAAACAGAGATAATTATACTGACTCTCTAAGAGTCAGAGATTTGTTAGAGATAGAATGAACTACCGTTGGATGAATAAGCAGATGTATTTATAATCGAAGAATGTCTCTTTGACACTGCATGGGGCCATACCATCATCCTTGTCTTGGTGTTTAATATGGTTCAGCACCATTGTGAAAGCACTGCCGTAGTCGTAAGCAGTGTCACCATCATTACTCAGTTGTCTTCTTGGCTCTACCATGGACCTTCTCTTTGATCCTAATTTGCAGGACAGAACTTGGAGGATTTTTATCTTCCTGCTTCTCTCCTGATTTTGGGGTTTCTTAGTGTAGTGAAATAAATTAACTACTTCTCTATTTTTTCTCCCTGACTTAGAAGAAATATGATGATCTACCCAAACAGCTTTTGTTTGCTTGTTCTTGCTTTGTATGTCACTGGAGTACCATGAAGAACACTCTGTGATTAGACAGAAGAGCTGAAGAGCTCCAAGGGGGGGCAAAGTAAGAGAGAAAAAACTAAGTGCAGGAAGAAGCATCTCAAAATAACCTTCCTGTAGCTAACAAGTCAAAGACTGAGATGTGTTAATTTAACAATGCAGATGGAATTCTTGTGTATATTCAAAAAAGCAACAACTCCAAGTGTGCTTTCAAGGTGAAATTTCAAAAAGTATCTGTCTGAGCTAGGGCCATGAAACTAACTGGATTCTGAGTATTTTAAAAATATCATGCCAAAATTACTTTAGAATGAAAATATGCTGTAGACTTGAGGAGTAGTATTTAAAATATGGCCATTTTTGTGCCCATAGTCCACATCTGTAACTAATTATGGGTGCAAATGTGGATATGTCAACATCTACATACTTTAATGTACCTGTTAATCTGATAGTTAAATGTCTGTGTGTTATCAAATAACATACTCTATGAAACTGTGGCCACAGTTATTTATGAGCGTAAGAAGGGAAGCCATGTCAAAATTTAACCCCTGCAGTTCTAATGCTGATCTTTCTATCATGCACAAATGGAAATCACATTAATATTAGATAAATATACATATCTGGGGGAGACATTAACACCTGCCTCAGTCTTATTTTATTGAGAACAATTTTTTCTACCTGTGTTGTTCTCATCAGTCCTCTTTTTCTTAGCAACAAATAAATGAGGTACATGAACTTGCATGAACAGAATTGTCACTAGTTTTTAAGTATGTCCCAGTTTAAGAGGATAGGTAATGATCATTCTGATTTTTGAAAATTGTCATTTAAATAATCCCTTATACGTTGCAGTGATATTTAGATTTAAAAATATAATTGTGAACCCCTCTACACAAAACCTTACCCAATGAAAATGTCAGACTTGCGTATCTACTGTCCATTCTAAGAGGAAGGATTTAACTTTTCTTTTGTTTTCTCTCAGATATATATTTGTTAGTTACTGTCCTGAGATGACAAATTTTCCTGACTAGAGTGTCATCAAAATTGTTGCCTTACACTAAAAAAAAAAATACATTTTTTTCACTGAACTGGCTTTCTAATAAGATTATTCTGCTGGGTTGAATGACAACCATTCTAATTATGAGCTACATGCTTTCAGCTAGCTTTGTAGCTTCTAGGGTGGAGTTTTTCATTTCAGATGTCTGGCATGCACATGAAGTTTTTTCCTGGAAAACTTCAGCCATCTTTGAGACTATGATTAAGAGGCTATATTGTTTTGCTGATTACAAAGTGTAAACTACCAGCTACTCCATTAAGGTCTGGCATGTTCAAAGTCTGGCTCAAGAACCTGCTGATTAAGAAAAGTTTAGCCTCACTGCTGAAGAGGTGCTTAAAGTTATCCTTCTGAAAATCTTATCAAACTAGTTGTAAACATCTACCAAGTCACCTCTTACTTGTGCCAAGAAGTTTTTCATAGCCTGGCAGTGATCTCCTTTTAATATCCCTTCTCTACTCCTAGAGAGCTCCTTAGCGGTCTTGAAATCTGCACCTAAGAGGACTTTTCTGATAGGTTTCCCCCCTGAAATCTGCTGTGGCTCCTGGTAATCACACATTAAGGCAACAACCTTTCCTGCTTGCCTCTTGACACCTTATGGAGTTCAGTATTGTCCATACTTGGGCATTTCTGGTTTTTCATTTGTTTATATAGACACACATAACCACCCCAAGGCAGTTACATCTGAAGATAACACATTAAAAGAACATTAGCTTGAATTCTTGCCTCCACCAGCCCTTTGTGTAAGCATAGTGATGAAGGCTTTAATTACCTGTATACATTCAATATTATTTTCCCCCACCAGTGTCCTTACTTCACTCACAACACAGGATGGTCTGAGTTTGGGTGTCAGTCAGGATAGTATAATGAATGGAGTTGTATTGTAAACAAAGTTTCATAGCCCTCTTCCCCTATTCTTTGCAGAAGTTCAAGGTGTGTAATCAAAACAAAAACAGTGTGGGATTAGAATTTAAAAAAAAAAAAAAAAAAAAGATTGCCCAAGAAGACAGGTTCTACTACAATCTTTGACACTGTGGATATGTTTACACTGGATGGTATAATGTAGAGATAATTGAGCATTTCGGGTATCAGGAAAAGTTCTGCAGCAGCAAGGAAATTCAATCTCTGAGTTAACCTCAGGGCTATCTAAAGCTTCTACAGCCAGACTGCTTCAAGCAGCTGCGTTAGCTTGAGTAGACAACATTACAATGAAGAGAATACCCAGAGCCTTTCTGTGTTGCTTGGCTGCATACATCAGATTTTGCTAGGATGGTCAGTCAGTAATTTTGCAGTCCTTATTCCGTAACTCCCAGTTTGGGACGCTCCTTGGGATACATAACCACAAGCAGAACTGATGGGAGCCTTACACTGAACTGAGTTGTTATAAATGCTAAGGGATAGGCAAGCAAACTGAATGTGTTGGTTTTTTAGAAATACATTAAACTAAGAATCTTTACAGATAACTTCTTACACAAAGCAAGGTATCTGTGAGTCTTTCAGCAGACATATCTTTCACTGCCATCCTTAGACTTTGAAGCAGCAGAATAACAATCATAGTCTACTTCACATCCATGCAATAAGCCAATATTATTTTAAGGAGTACCATTAAAAATAAATAATTGAATATAGCAAGACTTAAATATGTAAGAAGGGAGGAACCCAGAACCCAAGATTAAATAAAAATTAAAATGTTGCCTATATATACAGTGGGAACGTTTGAGACAAAGATTCTTGTTTTCTGTGTAGACTGAGGCTGCAATAAGGCTACACAGCTAACTGACATTTAAATGCTTACTAAATACTGAATGTTGGACCACAATATTAGTGGGGTTTGGGGGTTGGTTTTTTTGCGGTTGTTTTGGTTTTGGTTTTAATACGGATACTTTTAAAATGCAATCAATACGATCTCCATGATTGGAATGAGAAGTAGCTGCACTCTGCTTCTTATTTTTCTAGCAGAGATGATTTTCATTCAGATCCTTTCGTCTTCCTTTTAAGTTTTCCCAGCCTGCAGTCTATCTGAGGATTTTTGCTGAACTGCTCAGAAACCTTGCTGCCTTGCATACTGAAATAATGAAATACTGTATATCTCTCTCTAGAAAGGAAAAGTAAATACTGGAGCATTCTAACTGAGGTCATACTTTCTCCATGTCTAGACATCACTGGTAATCTCTCCCTTTTATAATAATTCTGTGCTTTCCATGTAGTCAGCTGTGAGGAAAGCACTTTGCGCTAAGTTGCATAAAGTATGCCGAATTTCCAGACAACTTTCAATACAGCATCTCAGATTGTTTGGGCTGTTGTGTGTGATCTTTTATGAAATCAGATTTTTACCTCTGGAAGAGCTTTGCTTAGTAAACCAATAGAAAATTTGGAATAAAAACATGACTGATGTGGTTCTTTAATGCCCGGCTTGTTAAGCAAATGATGTTGAATCCAGTCCGCAGTAAACAAGTTAAACTTCTTGTTCCACTAGAAATATATTTTACTAAGAATCCCTGCAGATCATTTTTTATGCAAAAAATAATGTCTCAAGTCATGGTTTTGAGCAGAATAAATCAAACATTTAATAAATTAAAACATATGCTGAATCAGAGTTTGTCCTTATAGTTCCACTTTTTAAATATTAATACTCTTTTCTAACTCTTTGTACATAAATAATCTTTCAAGAGAGAAACAATGACATATAGACAATCCACATCAAATGAATGTGAACTTTTGATGTAATTATCAAAGGTCTGTTGGATTCTGTTTAATTTTAATTAGTATTGGATTCTAACCAAAAAATTCAGGTCTCACGTGGATTTTTAAAATCCAAACATTATGCCCCCTTGCATGAAGGATTTTGGCTTAATTTGGCCCATTATAAAGGTACTCATTATTCACAAAATTGTGTTGAAGTTCAAATTTTGAAAACTAACAAACTGAGGATTGGCCTTAACATGGAGCAATGAACTAATTGGCCTATGCACTAACTGAAACTCCTGTAAAGACTTTTGGGTCTGGGTTTCGGTTTGGGGTTTTTTCAGTATTAACTGTTGGACAAATACTTGAACATTTTAAATGAATATTCTAGCCTAAAATTCTTCCTGATATATAAAATCTTAACATAAGTAAACACACAATAGTAAACACACAATATTATCATGACTTTCACTGTCTTGTAGAACTTAAGCACAGAATTACTGGCTGTTGCAAATGACTACTAACAGAATTTCTACATACCCATGTGCAACACATTCCGATGTGTTTTTACTGATTCCAGTCCTTTTTCCCTGGGGAGCACCAAATCCCATTTGAACAGGAAAAGAAACAAAAAATTAATGTGACTAAAATTATCAGACCTACAGGGGCATTTGAGTTTTGCTAAAGAGATTATAAATCAGCATATTTTCCCCCCCCTATAGACCTTTAACCGGGGAGGAAAGGCCACCCAGGCAGTGCAGGGTGATTCATGATCTCTGAAGCCAGAAAGGACCACTACTACCATTTAATATCTCACTATAGGAGCTAAATTTTATGTTTCACCTAGAAGGTCTTCAGAGAGGGGGAGGCCAGTGCCCCAGTGGTGGCAACTGTGCCCTCAGTGTGACTGCAAGCCCTCTTGTCCACCCCTGCTGCTGCAGGGGGAGGAGTGGAGGGTGGGTGTGGGAAGGGAGAGGGCTGGGTTTCTCCCTGAGTGTCCATGGTCAGGCACCTGCAGGATGGGGAATGGGCTTGAGGGTGGCAGAAGGGGGTGGGCTGACACCAGGAGGCACATTTCAGCAGTGCTCACCTCCTCATCTCGCTGCCCCCTCTCTAAGCTCCTCTCCTCAAAACTGCTCTGGCCTCTTATAAATTCCTACAGGCTCCAAACAATCTCCTCAGCCCCGTTCTTTTTCGTCATCTTCTCCAGGGCTTTCTCTGGCACCACTTTCACACCCATACAACCTTATGTCACTTTGCCCAACGTGAAAGATGAGGTGTCTCCCCTGCATCCACCTAGGATGTGTTTTTCATGCAGTCAAAGACACAAAAGGTCCCTTTTGCCTGGGACCATGGGCTGGCAGCTCCACTCTGCAACGTGCTTTTGCTCCCTGTTCACAGCATTTGAGTGCATTCAAACTGCCACGCTGGATTCAAGTCACCTGTTCAGGTGATTCAGCACGCTCCCTAAGAGCTAACTCCTGATTATTTTTCACAGAATCAACCCTGTGTCCCCTGCAAACTACACTCATGGTTCAGATTGGTTTCAAATAAGGGTTTAAAATGGTTTAGGACCAAGGGTCTTGCAGTGTCTTGTTAGTAATGGCCCAGGTAATTCATACCTTTCCATTAATGCATATATTTTGAGAGCTATCAGTCAAGTAGCTTTTAAATCATGTAATGTGTATGCTATTAATTATATATAATTCAGGATTTTAAAACACAGTGTCATGTGTAGTATGGAAAATGCCTTGGAGAAATTTAATTACACTGTAACAACACAGCTACCTTTATCAACCAGACCCATAATCTTGTAAAAAAACTCTCGAGAAGGTAATTTGACAAGAACTACTTTCTTTGAAACTGTGTTGAATGATATAGGTTTGTTTTTAGCATGTAATTCCCTGTTGATTGAGTACTGAATTTCTCTGGTTTCCTTTTTTTTTTTTTCCCCTAGGATTAGTATCAGGATAACTGATCTATTATTTCCTGAGCCATTTTCTTTAAATGCTAGGATTACTTTGGCAAGTCAACAATTCTTTGAAATATCCCTTCTTTCCAAAGACTCAATAAAGAAAATTAACTCCAGTGGTCCAGAGAGCTTCTTGGATAATTCTTTTAAATTTCTCAGGTGAGAAGTTTAAGGGTTTCAAGGTGTGAAATATTTTGGTTTTAGCAGATGTTAACTATTCAGATGGGCTAATTGTTGGGTTTAATTCCCTTTAATCCTTTACTCCAGTTACTAGATTTTTTTTTTTTAATTTTATTTTTTATTTTAAGAAATCTGCCCTCCAATATTGCTGTTCATTCATTTCTTGAAGGAAGAAATGCAGATAGCAAGACCCCAGTGGGACCTCAAGGCAGGTACGTGACAGATACTCAGGTCTTGTTCTGACCTAAGGATGGGAGTGCAGGGACCCCTCAGCAAGAGGCCAGAAGAACAGGTGAGCACAGAAGTACATGAACTTGTGAGTGAGAGTTCATCTCACGCTGAGCCCATTAGGTAGCTGAATGACTTATCTTTGGTAAGCATACCAGGAGAGTCTTGAGGGAGTGGATTAATGAAAAGGGTGATGAATCTGCATGTATGTAAGTTCCTTATCTTCTTCTTTCAGTAGAAGTGTTTTGTTGTCTACCCCTTCCTCATCTTTCTGACCTGTCATGACACTTACTAAATCTTATCATACCAAGGAATTTCTCTTTTCCTTTCTAACAGTGCCATAACTTCATGCAGTACAGGAAGTCTTGAGGCCTAATAAGAACCATGGATCTTCCCACAGCAAGGGTTGTCTGTACGGTGATACGCCTGGAAGAAGTATTGCCTGTGGTGAGCATCAAAGTACTTCTGAAGAGCTGCCTGCCCTAGACAATCCCACAGCTTTTCTCGTGTCTGGTGGTTTACCAAGCATGACAACAGGTGTGGGTGACTTGTTGCTTTGTTGGTTGCTTGTTTGTTTTCATGTGAGATTTTCACGTACTTGGAAGATGGTTTTGTCCTCCTGGTCTTTGAAAACTTGAAAATGTACACCCTAGAGGTTGAAAACCTAGAGGCAAACAGAGAAGTTGAGATTTTATTGTCTGTAAAATCTAATTATTACATAAACTGGTGACTTTCTGGGACTTATCATATTCAGGCTTCAGGTCTGGCACAACTGACAAGTTCTAAATAATGAGTTCAGGATTATTTC
Source organism: Athene cunicularia (assembly GCF_003259725.1). Taxonomy (NCBI): domain Eukaryota; kingdom Metazoa; phylum Chordata; class Aves; order Strigiformes; family Strigidae; genus Athene; species Athene cunicularia. The sequence goes on along the minus strand of NW_020799095.1, from coordinate 138,141,651 downwards.
AGACCCACTGTTTCCAGAAAACTAGAAGTAGATACCAGAGGAAGGCTTACACTGTACTGTTTTTATTTTCTTTCCATCACCAGCCCCAGCCAGAGGTAATGTACTGTGCTGCACAGACCTGTGGTGTGAACTAGAGTAACAGATCTTGGTAACAAGGGGTTAGAAGAATTGCACACAGATAATTACTCATTACTCATTACTTATAAGGAAAGATCTAACAACAAGATCATAAAGGTAACAATTTTATTTGCAGAATTATGAAAATCAGGACTGAAGCTGTTATTTATAGGTGAACCTGAATGCCAGAATCAAAATTTTTGCTCTTTTATTATTGAAATGGTGAACTGTTCAGTATGGTTCATTCGGTCTTTGATGGAGATGAATTTAAAAGTGATATTCATTACCATCATTTTTTTTTTGTTTTAGCACAACTTGCTACTAAGAAGGATGCTCAGTCTGTGTTACAGCTTCAATAAAATCCAGGCATTGGTATCTAGAACTCTATCCATTGCTCTTCGACACACACTAGTCCTACAAAAACGCAGTATGTAAAAACAAATAAAGTCATGGAACAACTATGTTAAAATGTGAGTTACTTAACCTACACAATGAGCACTATTTGGAAAAAATGTAGCTCCAGTTTCCTCTAACAGTATTCTCTACAATTCAAGGGACAGTTGTTTTCTTAGTTTAATCATGTTTTTGACCACAGCTCAAAAGTTAATATTCTGCTTTCAGATGCAGGCTTGCATGTGAGGAATAGGTAGGGAAGTTAACTAGGAAGCTTTGTGAATAGGGAATTGAATTTGCATCTAATTCACTAAGCACACATGTTTACATGACCTTTAAAAAGGTGAATTAAATAGTTTGATCATAAGCTCTAGTCAATCTGACTTACCAAGGCGATTGAATCAAGAGGCTCAGGTACTTCTTACAAAAGAGCTGAAGTAGAAGAGAATTATTTTAATCTAAATATAATTTTATATCAAATTCATAGCTGTGTTAACACTATGAAATGAATCTAGAAGCACTACAAATGACTGCCCAGAAGCTAGGGTAGCAGCAAACTGTCTCAGTCTGTCAGTTCAGCTGGATGTCTTCTTACTACCAAACAGAGAAGGAAGACTATTGTGGAGATTTGATGTCAGAAGGTGGCCATAATTAGTTGTTTTATCACTAGAAAAACTAACCATTGGGAAAGGCAGACTATAATATGAATAGAAATACAAAACATTGCTTAATGGCATCCTTGCCCAGCTATATTTGGGCAAATACCTAATGTTTACTGAGGTAATATCTATCATAACAGGAAATTCTCAGAGAAGCATAAAGACTCGTTTAAATTATGTAGGAACGTTTAATTTCTAGATTCCTTTAATGTTAAACTTTCATTAGACAACAAGTATGCAAAGCACGGTTTTGATTCCCTGTCTGAAGAGCCAAGCACCTCTGGCTCTGTGCAAGCACTACATGCCCCTACGGATCTGAAGTGCTGGGTTTTGAAATATACAGAGAAAATAAATACTTTTCAAAAGGGAGAAGGACACTGGAGTTTCTTATTTACTCTCCAAAGGGTCAACAACACACTTTCCAGAAGCATGTCAAAATTTTAGCTCTCCTCAGCCCATGTGGGTATAGAAGGTGTGTGTCTCAGTATTCCTTATATTTCCAAGCAAGATAATATGTTACTTACCAAGGGGAAAGGAGGGTGGTAAAAACTGAGTGCTATCGTCTCTGCCAGAAAGGCATCATCTTATTCTGCCTGCATTTCAAGCTGACTAGGAGCTCTGTGTGTGTGTGCGCGTGTGTGTGTGTCTGGTCAGTGTGGTGCTAGACCCACCTAATACACACCGTCTGTTGCCTTATTAGTTGAGCCTTGGACAAAGGTACCAGTAGCACAACCGTTTAGCCTTGTTTGACTTGGGAGTACAGCAGAACTGCTCACAGCTATCTGCAAAAGCAGCTGCCAAGTCATGCAACATGGGTGCTCTGTGGGGCAGATTGCCATCGGTGTTAGTACTACCTATGTCATTCCTGTGATAAATGTAGGGTTAACAAGCAAATATTCCCTGCCCAAATCCATTGAGATTTCACAGGATAATAAGCACAGAGGAGTAGAACAGGAATGCAGGGTTTCCTCTCCTTTTAATGGCTCATTAATACTAGTTATAAATGCTTAATGGTTGATTACATCTCTATCCTGTACAAGGCCCCCAGACATGTATGTCAACACGTGTTCCTCTTGTTCCATGGGTTACCTGGTTTACCAACTGTTCCATAATGCAAAGTCAGTTCCAGCAGGGTGACCTCCCTCAGCCCTACTCCTGAGGCTTTTCTCGCTGTCCTTCTTAAGCTAGGCAAGTTTCTTTCAGTACAGCATGCCAAGCCCAGTTTGAAGAATAGGCTTTCTGGTTCTCTGCTGGCACAAATAAGGTACATTTGAGATAAATTAACAGTGACAGAGGATAGATATTTAATGATAGCAATCTCATCTGTGTTGTGGACAATTTTTAGGGAATCTTTTCTATTTTGTTCCCACATCAGATGAAAAGTTCCTTTTTATTTTCTGAAAACTGAAACCACATTATCTGCAAATTTTTCTGAAAGTTTTAGTGACTTGCTTACTATTCATAATCCTACATGTGATTTTCTATTCTTGAATATCTACTTTCCAGATTATAAAAATACTCAAGGAAAAATAGCTTGCAAAACTGTTGCACATACATGTAGTGCATAGTTTTGATGAAGCTGGGGACAGACTGGGGACTGATTATGTCTCTATTATGACTAGCAGACTGAGGAAATCAAATGGTCTTAGCTCCTGGGTTTTGTAACAATGTGGATGTTACTGCCAGACTGTATACAGCCCTTTAGTGGAGGAGCACAGTGGAAAGACAATACAGACTTCCTGATTTCTCCCTTATGTTCCCATTGGGTATCTCAGCTGAAAGGTCTAATAAACATCTAACACCCTTTAGTTCTCTGTAATGAGAATTTATGGATTATGGATTATGATTAAAGTACCCTTTAGTGTCTCTGTAATTCTTTTTATGGAGAATGTTGATGGCTTTTTTTTGAAAAACAAGTTCACGTTTGTATCAGAGGAGATGTGGTCTTGCTTAAGAGTTGAACCAGAAGAGAATGGAAATGTGAAGACCCCAGATGGTGCTTCAGCTGCTTTTCAGAATCCAAACATTTATGTTCTGGTTGCAAATTTGAAATTTTCCACTGATAATTTCAGCGACTCTTCTTTTTCTTTACATATATTGCATTTTGTGAAAATTGCATTTTCCGAACTATCCAGAACATTTGCATGTCAGTACTTCACTGAGTCTCTGATCATTTGTATCTGCTAATTTCTGCAATAAAAGCCCCTAACTTGTTTCATAACAATTATCTTTCAGTGTAGCAATCCTCACCTGAGACTTAAAGGAAGTTTTTGACACAATCAAATATTTTTTTCGTTAGCTAAGAGGTATATGTGAGGGATATGTTTCAAGCCTGGTGCCTACCAGCCATAGTGGCTGACAGGATATATACTATAGGATATATGTGTTTTGACATAGATGAAAAATTTATAGTGCATGCATGAGAACATACAGACCTTAAACAATGTGCATGGCTGGGACAAGCAGCATTCTGAATAACCGAAAATCAGATTGTTAACTTTTTAGCTTTATTTGATCTTTTAAATATATTCAATACTTCACAATCTTGAACTTTTACAACCAAATTTTGTCAGGCAAAGTAAACTGAAATAGATGCCTTCACGTGGTCACAAACACGTGTTGCTTCTGTACTCACTCGAATGAATCAGTAAGCCACACTACCACGGTCACAGCCTTTCTTAAAGAGAAATGTATTAGAAATTATTACAGTGATGGCAGTGTCCAAATATCTGTTGCTGCTGTTGCTTTGCGTAAATAGTTTCATTTACAACTCTGCAGTGTTCAGAGACCTTACCAAGTTGTTCTCTTCCAAGCTGCTTTATTGAACATTCTGTGCTCCTGTAGAAAATGTTTGAGTCTACATGTTCTGCTATGGATCTCAGCCTGCTGATGAGGGGAACAGAAAATCACATAATCACTCTCCTCCTACCCCTTATCTGACAGACCATGTGCATATTGCTCAACACCAGTCCTCAGTCTTCTCCAAGACCTTTATCAGACAGGCAGAATCCTCCACAGAGGAGGAAGAATGAGATTCCCAGCTCCTCTTACCCTGAAACTTAGCTCATTCTTTTCCTATCTGTCTATTCTCCCCCAGTCATGGGGATTTTTATCTTTAATTCTTAGGGCTTGCAGATGTTCCAGACTCCACCAGAAGGGAAGTATCTCTACAGCTGTGTCCCCTGTAAGAACAAGGTATTTATCACATCTGGGAAGAGCCATCCTTTCTAAACAGCACCTAACTTCTCGTAAGCAGTCACCAAATACTGGGAGATGAGTTGTCCCGGCCAGTTTCCCACACAGCAAATATGCAATCAAGGGTCTTTAACATATTTCCATCTCCTACTTTGTTGGATTTTCATTTATGGTGTAACAAACCCTGGCAGAAATCCTGAGCAAGCACACAATCACTTGAATTGAGCCTTTCCTTGGTCTGTTTTACTGTAAGGTCTGATGCAGGATGTTCATTCTTTTCCCTCAAGCTATTTCATCTTGGAGAACCACTTGGTGTTTCTCTGATTCAGCGATGATAAAACCCAATCCATCTATCAAGATGAGTCAGCAGACTAGGTCTGCTCACACCCCTCTCCCCACACACATACACAACATTTAAATGCCAACAAGCTACATGTTGAACATACGTGCAGAACAGCTATGATAAGTTAGAACAATCGTTAATTTATTCACAGTGCAATTCAAGTACATCTTGTACATGAGTTTCCAAAATTATTTTAATAACAATCATCTTTGACTACACAGTTGAAGATAGTTGGATCTCTTCCTGAAGGCACGTTCCCACAGTAATATCCATGGCACATCCATTACAGACAGTGCTGTTAGTTCTTATTAGCTAGGACAAACAAGGCACTGAGTCACAATCTCCCTGAATAAAGGATCCCATTGTTTTAAACTGATAAACCAGAGATTCTGCTCTGTGCTGGTGTAAACCTGACATTGATTAAAGTTTTCTGGGATGTCATAAAGGCAGCCTTTGAATGGACATGGACCTGAGGTGTCGGGGAGAGAATTCTGTTACAATAGAGACGGTTTGTATCTTTTCCAGAAAAAGTGACTTGGCTTCTCTCATTGTTGGGAGAATTTGCTGCATGTATTTTTCCAAACTCCATTAATAGGCTTAAACTAAATAAATTGTACCAAATATTTCCAAAGTTTAACCAGTAAAATAAGTTCTGTGTTTATCCACTTTTCACTTAATAGCCTATTTCTGGTAGGTGGCAGTTGTTTCCAAAATATGCTGAAGTGTATCCAATTCACTCTACTATGAGAAAGTATTCTTCCTCTTTTGCTTTGGCTCTTCTTTTGTTGTTAGGTTTTGTAAAATCTTAGCACTAATGGTGAAAGCCAAACACAGAAATATTTTTACCTGCCCTTTGCCAGTAACATCAAAAGAGGAGCTATTATCTCAACAGCAATTTGGACTGGTTATCAAATGATAATCTTGGAATAAGTGAGTATGATTTGTGATGGTACTTATCTTTTGTAGGTGTGGTTGGCATTTATTAAAATGTTAGGGCTTTTTTTTTTTTTTTTTTTTGGCAATAAGTAATTATTCCATGTAAAATATTTATTCTCTGCCAGTCATATGTCTTTCTGAAAGACCTGACTTTGCAGCAAGCATTTAAAACCATGTAAAAGCTTAAACCGGGGGCCAGAATGAAATCTGATGTAAGCAACTACAACAGAGATAGTGTTGTGTGCGCTCAGAAGCTCTTGTGAGTAGAGACTAGTTGTAATTATTCTCTGCATTTATTTGGAACCTTGGGATTAGATCCAATATTGAGCACTCAATTTTTGTTCCAGACACAAAACCTGTGACCCAGCTAGGAACTCACTAAGGTTTCTGATGAAGAATTTTGTGGTTTAGAACTGAAAAATTAAAGTTCTTTTCATATTCATTCTGTTATATGTTGTAGGTTATTCCCCTCCTGAAAGTGTTTTCTGTGTGTGAAGGGAAAACTCCAGAATACATGCACAATATAAAAACAGATTGACCACAGTAGCTCCTAGTAGATGCTCTGCTTCTGAACTACATCCCTGAGCTCCTCTGCAGTCACAACAGCTCATTGCACACAGGGATGTGTACTGTGTGCCGTCATGTACCAGAAAGGCTAAACTGAACACATTGGAATAAATTGTACTAGTCTGAACTTGCTCTACTTCATTTAAATGTTTATTTTCCCAAATCTAGTGCTAAAAACTGAACTCATAACCTAAGACCTACTTTACCCTTCCAAAACCAGTGACACAATCAACAGAGTAAATTGCGTAATAAATGTACATGTACAGTCTGTATTATCTGCCTTCTATAAGAAAAAATTTCACTTTAGTATTTACATGTTTACACCATTTACATCCTCTTTTCCTGACTCTGACTTAGCACCTAGATACAAAGCTGACTTATTTTTCTCTAATTTCTTTAGTGAGTATGGAGCCAGCTGCTGCTGCACTGGTGCTTGCCTGCAGGACTGGCAGGTGGCTGCACTTCTGAGAGGTTTCAGGGCACGTCTCCCCCTTGAGAAATGTTGGAGGGCACAAACCTCTCCTTAAGTACAATGAAAAATCAAAGGAAGAAGCTTCAGGAGGTTAAATAAACTTCTGAAAGAGTCAAAACTGTAAAGTAAACCACAGTTGCAGCAGCATCAGACATTGCTGTTCACTGTTGTATCTCTTCAGTAAGCTATTTTCTACATATACATGCATATAAAATACCTATCTATTTATTTAAATTTTACATTAGGGAGCAACTTTCTATTATGTTATTGTAACTCCAGCTACTTATAGTGTTACCGCTGGCATATGCCAGTGTGACAGATAATTCAGACCCTTGGACATAACTCCAGTGGTTTTTGTATCTCCTCTGTGGTGGTTATGGAGGACATTCACCAACAATGGATGACATTCACCAACAATGAAATCTTTAGATAATTAGAAGCCAATCCCTGTCTTTATTGCACAGTTAATCTCTTGCTAAACCTTTAATATGCTATTGTATTTCAGCAAATTCTTCCAGTGCTGAAAAACACTCTGCATAAGTAATTCCCATTCATAACAATATATCGGTACCAATTATTTATAAAATCTTTTTGCTTTGTAGACACAGCTACACTGTTAGAAATTTCACCTTTAACTTTTTCACTTTCTTAAACGGCTAGTTAATGTTTATGGAGAGCACTTGGCTAAAACAGCACCTCAATCACACAGTAACCTTGGCCATTTTTGGACCTCTTATAAGACCCATCTTCAGATAATTTGCTACAGATAGTGGCCAGTATCAGGCACTTCACAAAGTGGTAAAATCCACAAAATGGTAAATACATGGCACTTGCTCTCACTATTCATCCTGCAGAGGGAGAGGTTCCTGTGAGAGAATAATTATGATACCTAATAAACTTCTAAAAAATGTTGCTATCTGGATATTCCTGAGATTAATATAAACACTGAATGACTCTAGTAAGATATAAGAACGGAATGGTTACTGCTGGTTTAATGATATTAAATGGGGTGTGAAACTTTGTAACTGTTGGAGTCTAAAGGTGGTGTTCACCTATAGAAAGCAATAAAGGTTTTCCTCACACACACCAAAAGAAAAAAAAAAAAGGAGAGGAAAAAAAAAAAGAGAGAAAGTTTGGCTTTATATTTATATTGATACCTCTAATATCAAACAGACAAAAACTTTGTCTTTTTAAGATTTTGGTCAGAACATACTCAAGGTCAGAACAGCCAAAGGAATTGCAGGATACAGCATACCCTCAAGACAAATCATTGGATAACATCCCTACTATTTTGTTTATCATACTCAGAATAAAAGTAACTGTTTATTCTTTAAATCTCTCAGAAATTCAATATTTCTCCAATACAACTCTAGTAAAGACTAAACTAGAAAGTCAAGTTAGAAAAAAGGCTCTTACAGAAGTATTAATATGGCGTAAAGATATATTGGCATGACTTGAATAATTTGACAGGCATGTATTACACTGATCACCTTTTTGAACTGGTATTTATCTTGGAGTTTTCACTGATATGCTAATAGCAGATTGTGATGTTAAGTTGATAATGCCATTTATATATTGACACAAACCCGGTAAATTGACAAGACCTAAATTCTGAATTGCACATAAGTAACAGTGGCACTACACAGCATGACTTAGAGGGGAACAGAAGGAGTCAGAAACATGGTCAAAGAGAGGGTTGGGGCTAGATCAGATTGCATCCTTGGCCTTACTAGGATTGTCTGTTAGCTTATTGCTGAGCATGCAGCCTTTACACGAACAGAAATATTTAATTCTTGAACTTGCTGCTTCAGTATTACAGAACTGAACATTTTCTATCTGCTGCTAAATTACAGACTTCCAGTTTCCAACAACTTAAGCTACCCAACATATTGCTGCTTCAGATCCATTTTTGTACATATAAAGGTAACAGGCCTGTACTTGCTTAGGAACATGAAGGACCTCCTGAATTTGTTTTTACTAGGAGGACATCCTGAATGTTTGTCAGCATATGTGACTTAACCATCGTGTGATTGTCACTGCTGTATAATTCTACAAGGAAATTACACTTTCACAGATCAGTCTGTATCTGATTTGGCCTGAAACCCGTCTATTATCTCTCACTTCTGATCGCTTCAATGTGGAACATTTCTGGGCCCTGAACATTTTGAAAGGGATTACATATGAACGCAAAAAGAAATATTCAAAGTGGAAAGTTTCAGCCTGACTTTTAAAAGTGTTTGGCAAGGGACATTCAGTGAGTTAAAAGGGTTGGGAGTTCCAGACGGAAGGAACAGGGTATGCAAATATTCAATTAGCAGCAGTATGAGGGTGAGACTTTGGAAGAAACAGAACAATCTAGAGATGAATCTCTGGGAGAATTGGCAGGAATGTAGGTGACAAGGAAGTCTTGTAAATCATGTCATGAAAAAAGCATGGAATGTTTGATAGCAAGGAATGAAATGTCATATAAAAACAGTGCAGTACATTACCCAATTAGAAGCAAATGCAGTGAGAACATTTCAGGGTAATACAGGGATCGGCTTACTTCTAGGCAAGAGTCCAGCTCACACATTTTAGAATGGCTACCGTGGAAGCAAAGTGTGTATAGGAAAGTAGGCGTGAAGATGATTAAAATAACCAGGCCTGCTCATGATTGCATGGGATGAAGACAGTATAATTAACTTGGCTAAAGGAGTGTCTTATCCTTGCGATATATGTAAACTGATAAGAGGCTAAACAAGTGGAGGCAGCCGAAAATTGAGTGAGATGGAACGGAGACTTCAGAACAGCTCCAAGAAACTTGACTCATTGTGTTGCTGTAAAACATGTCCATTTGATCTGCAACATGGAAATATCATTTAGCCTGGTCTCCATCCTGAAGCAATTCACATTACAGTGACATTTGGGTACAAGCAGGACTTTCACAATGTAACCTTGTCTGTGCTCAGAGCCAACTAAAGATTAATTTGCAAGAGATTACCATGGAGTATTTGGCAAAATTTTCTTGCAAAAAAACTGATTTTCCAGCAGACAGATAGGCAGGATAAAGACAGTAAAACAGTGGTTAGAGGGGGAAAAAAGACGTATAGTATACATGCAGATCCTAATATCTGAACAGAAATGCAAACTCAACATTGATCTACTAATATAATTTTTAGAAAAGTTATAAGGAGCAGACGTAAGGAAATCAAAATTTATTTTTTCCATTCATCATCAATAATTCCATACTATATTGTTGCAGTTTCATTTGGCTTTTCCAAATGAAATTTTACAACATGAGGAAAAGAATTATAAAGCTCAAGCTGACCCTTGAAATTCTAATGTACTGAAGATCAGAAAGAATCTACAAAATAAAGAATAAAAACAATTGCCAAGAGTTTGAGGAAAAACTGAGGAAAGAAATGTTTAGGACACCCTGAATAACTTTTTTGTTTGTCTGACTGTTCAGATGAATAAAAGAGTTAGTCTAAACAGAAATTGATTTTTGTTTCATATTTTCTATCTAAAATGGATAAAACCCCACTACCAAGCTATAAATAAACAGAAAAACAAAACCAGAAGAGTTTGTTTTACACTGAGCAAAAGCTTTCATGTGGTCTGGAATGCAAGTTTTACTCTGATCACTTGTAGTAAACATTAATGAAACTAGACTTTCAAAGAAAGTCAAGTAGGATATCAGCTGACCCTCTACACAATGTTCTGAGCAGCTGAAGTACTCAAAAGAAGTGTTTTGAGTTATGAAGGCCTATCTGTGGTAGCATGACCTTTCTCATTCCTACCACCGTTCATAGCAATGTCTTGAATTTTTCTGAAGAATTCTTTAAAATAGAAACAGCCCAACAAACATCACATTATGTCTACAAAAATGCCTATAGAAGCAGCGTATTTTCGTGTCCTTAGGCTTTCAGTTAAAACTCTCAGTTAATAGTAATCACCATTTTAATAATCTACTATTTTCAGAGAAAACTTTCAGTTCTTTGTAGCTTGTCTTAACAGGGGATGAAAAAAGTAAAAAGTGACTTTGTTTTTGTACAGACAGATTGTACTTCCTATTTTTGTTTCTATCATTGGCTGTTTTTTTTCTCTGAAGTGCTTATTTGATGATTTCTTTTCAGAAAGCTTGTATCTAATGCAACGCTGACATACCAGGCTGAGAAAGTGAAGTATGTTTCTTCTCAGAGCAAGTCTGCAGTCCAAATCTTAAGAAGTCCTTTTATTTCATGACCCAACACAGCTGGTCCTTAGAGTTTTTAAGATTGTTTAAGCGAAAATGAAACGACAAGACCTATTTATCTCAAACCATCAGGACAATATTATGCTTCCTTAGAACCATAATGCAGAAGAGTTACAATCAAACTGATAACTTTATTCTGGTAACAATAATACATGTATTTTTCAGTAATTATGAGGTGTACTACTGAATGGATTAAAAACTGGTGAGTTCACACTACTTGTGCGAGACCAGCACAGATAACCTGAGTTCACTCCTCCAAGATACCAGCACTTTCCATTTGAGTAGTACTACTTGTGAGATACCCAGTATTACAGACTACAGTGATTTTCAATGCTTTTCAAGCTTCCTGACCATGAAAATCTACTGTGAGCTCTAAAAATTAATGTTTCTCTCTCAGACACTTAGATCAATTTTAAACAAGACTGTGCATCTTCCCTTTTCATATTCTTTCTGGAAATGAAGCAAGTGGAGGTCAGGATCTTGGCTTTGTTTCAGAATTTTTATGACAGCTACTGAACTACTTGGAGATTTAAAGGAGTAAATTTCCAAACCTGGGAACAAATAAAGCCAAATCTACTGGGAGAAAGAATTTAAACAGAAAAATATGAATAATTAGGAACTGATTAAGAAGATTTTACTAGATGTCCAAACCCCACAGTCAATAAGGAAGGACAACTCTTCTTGTAATAAGCCAACTTGGCTTAGAAATTAAATTAAATCTGTTCTTAAAACTACACTGATATACAATACATGTGTGTGTGTGCATATGTACATAAACTAATCAATACATATAAGGACTAAAATGAGGAAAAAGGAATGACTGGGTATTTGATAATGAAAGCAGAAGGACAAATATTAAGTGAACCACTAGAAAAGTTGAAATACAGTGCTTTATAATACACAAGCAACACTTCACTGTGCTGAGTAGAAATTACATAAACCTGGAACACAGAGAAGGGGATGAGACAATGATACCACATAATTTCACTGGTTCAATAAATTGGATACAAATGAAAAATATGGGGTTTCATACAGTCAAATGTTAAGACATTCATCTCAGAATAGAGAACATAAGCTACAGGAGCATCCTCCCTTTGGGGACAGTGCAGAGCATAAAGCAGAAGAATGCAATTCTTGCTTTGACAGTGACCCCTGTCATAATTAATAAAATTATTAATTGTAATAAGGAAAAGTACTTCCTTTCCCTTATTGTGATATTACTAAGGTATCAGAAATTATTGCAGCTTGAAACATGTCCAAGCCTGGTATTCATAATTTAAAAGAGATATTTATAAATTGGAAAGGGTTCTAAAAAGGTCTATAGGAAAGATTAAAGGATTGGAAAATGGAGAATTATTGAGAGAACCAGAGTTTTCTTTTTTTTTAGTTGAAAAGTGAAAAGGTTAATGGACAAAAAAGCTACAGTATATATATTTATAGACATAGCTATACACATGTGGTGGGTTAACTTATCTTTAGTTTCCATTCCATCTGCTCTTCCCCTTCCTCCAAAGAAAGTATGGTATAAACTCTACTATACTATGTATATTATACACTGATTCAACTAGAGAAGTCAGGCTACACATTGGTTTCTTCCAGCTTTAAATCTGTGGCTGCAACATGAGTTCTGCCTGGGCTTGAGAATCATACTGGGAGCAAGGAGAACGTCTGATCTGTAGGACTGCAGTGGAAATCCTCGCTCAAGAACCGAAGGTATTTACTGTCACTGGCTCTTTCATCTAAAAATGGACCAGCTCAGGAATTTGTACACCCACACTGTGAACAAGATCATGGAACTGATCAGGTTAAGATAAAACCAAGGCAGGGGGAAATAAAATTTTCATCCATTTCCCAAAAAAACATGCTCATCCCAATCAAGCAGGACAGCACAGAGTGGGAATGATCAGTGTCAAGTGGGGGCCAGAGTGCTGGCAATGCTGGTTACTTTCAATCAAGATGGACAGAGGTAAAAAGACTTATGTGGATGGTCTGTTCATGAATGCTTATTCATTAAGAAGAAGTTCTCTCTCTATACAGAGGCATTTATCTTTTGCCAGAAGTCCCCAGGAATTCCTGTAGCCCTAACTTCCAAGTTGAAAACCCTAATCTAAAACATCAATGCATCAGTGACAGAGTATTTTAACTACAGCAAAAAGGTAACTGTTAAAATTCCCATCTCTGTTCTTAAAATGTGAGTTCTTTTCTAAGTTCAGAAGCCATCAGTAGTTACAGGCAAGCAATGCTATTCTCTCTGAAAATCCCTCTATATAACTTGCATTATTGCCATAATCAGCTTTTGTACCATGTATTTTTGCTTTTAGATTTAAAAGATAATATTAAAACCTTGAGCTCAGGAATATCATGATTATTCTTGTGAAGTATTGAGTATCTTTACTTCTCAGCAAGGTCAATGAGAGCTCAGTGTTGGAAACATCTAATTGGTAAATAAAATTTCTATTTTATAGAAAGAGTGCGTTGTGGTTTAACCCCAGCCAGCAACTAAGCCCCAAACAGACGCTCGCTCACTCTCCCCTCAGTGGGACAAAGGAGAGAATCAGAAGGGTAAAAGTAAGAAAACCTGTAGATTGAGATAAGAACAGTTTAATAATTGAAATAAAATAAAACAAAATATAACAATAATAATAATTGTAATGAAAAGGAAAATAACCAAAAAATGGAGAAATAAAACCCAAGAAAAACAAGTGATGCAAATGAAAAGAAGTTGTCCCCACCAACTGACAAATGCCCAGCTTGTTCCCGAGCAGTGGCCCCCCTGGCCAGCTTTACCCCTAGTTTACACGCTGACCATGATGTCATATGGTCTGGGATATCCCTTTGGTCACTTGGGATCAACTGTCCTGGCTGTGTCGCCTCCCAGCTTCATGTGCACCCCCAGCCTACTCACTGGTGGGGTGGGGTGAGAAGCTGAAAAGTCCTTGATTTAGTGTAAACACTTCTCAACACCAACTAAAACACCAGTGTGTTATCAACATTATTCTCATCCTAAACCCAAAACACAGTACTGTACCAGCTACTATGAAGAAAATTAACTCTATCCCAACCGAAACCAGGACAGAATGAAAGTCTGGAACAAAAGGTGCACATTTAGCAGCAAAAATATCTTTGAAACAAGATATTGAAAGATTTGTATTTGACAGACCTGGAAAATTATAATAAGCAGCTTCTAATTCGTACAGATTTAAACTGAGTTTAAAAAAAACAAAACAAAAAAAAAAAACAAAAAAAAAAAACAAAAAAAAAAACCCAAAAAAACCCCAAACACTAAACTTGAATTACTTATTCCATTGTTATTCAAAGGACATTAATTTTTTATCAGCATGTTTTTCAATAACAAAATAGTCCTGCAGAACATTCCAGTTTCACAGAAAGAGCATTTGAATGGAAAATTGCTTCATAGGAAATTAATTCATCATCTCTGCCTTTCCCATGAAATGGTTATGCCACTTAAATCAACTCTGACTACACCTTAAGAATTGTCATATTCCATTAACACTACAATATTGCAAACAGGGTACATATAAATCTTTAATTTTATTTGACAACTGTCATTCTATTTTTTCTCTGGCCAGATGCTATTTTCCATTTGCACAGCACAATATCAACCAGAAGAAAGTAACTTTGAAGATACTTAACACAAGATAATTGTTGGTCTAATCAACTTGTGTGAAAGTGGTTTATAGATGCTCCATGTTAGAAGAGAGTCTATTAGGACACTGGTGGCTCACAAGAAAGATGCTTCAGCTGAATCTGATTCTGTAACTTTTCATTCAGTCATTACAGAATGCAGGACTTCAGGACTCTTACAATACAGAGTTTAACAGTAGGTCAACAATATTGCCTGTTTCTTCTTATGTTCAAGTCCAAAAAACCTGTGATTTTCATCTTTTCTGTAACTGAAGACACAGCAAAAGTGGAATGTGTGTCTTGCAGTTGAATTTCATAAGTAATTTGTAATTTAGAAGTGACTGTTGTTTGTTATCCTATACTCAACAGCATATGAGAACCTAGCATCTGACTGAAGGCACTCAAAACCTAGCTGATTTTTATAACCATAACCTCTTATTACAGAAGAATAACTGACCTGCTACAAGACAAAAAGTGAAACAGTTCTCAGAAATATCTTCAGCACCAGAACCAGAAAGCAACACCCTCTGCCCTCTGCCCTTATGAGTAAAGCAACAAGAAAACCAGCTATTATACATACACAGCCATTGAATTCAACAGCTTTTTCTTTAAGTTTTCCTGTATTAATCCTTCCTTCGGGTCTGTATAGACAATACATATGCATGTATGTATAATGTGAGATGCTGAGCTATCAGCATCAGAACATCAGCAGTTCCTTACAGCTCTCTCCTACCTGTATTGCTGCTTCCTTCCAAAATGACACTGCTCAGTTTCCAACTATCCCAAAGTCTCAGCTATACACACCCAAAGCTATTTCTTCATATCTGCTAGAAGGTATCACTGTGGATCTAAGAAAGGGAAAGAATAGTGTGGCTTGGGGGTTGTGGGCTGCAAAGAGCAGTCTGAAACTGAGAAAAAAAATGAAATAGACAAAGACTTCCAGAATAAAAAATAAAGGTTAATTATTGACCTCTGAATTCAGTTCAAAAATAAGGGCAGTTCTGAGAATTTATTTATACATCCTATATTTTTCTGGTGTCTCTACTACAAAGCCAGGAGTCTAGACTCCATTTATCCCTGGTAGATCCTTGGAGTCGGGCTAAGCGGGTTTGGAGATGGCTCTCAAATCTCCCTGAGTCTTTCACAATACCTTGGAGACAGGAGTCAGGAGTTCAGAACTTACCTGGTACTAACCTGCAGTTCAGTTCTCATGACTTAGAAAGTCAAGAGACCAATTAAACCATACACTAATAAAATCCAGAAACAATGCTCCTGACATACAGTCTTCCAGGCAAACTGGCAAGGATTCGGGGAGAGAGCTGTTGAGAAACTTAGCTATCCGAAAAGTTTCCTATCCAAAATCTATGTAGGATGAGAAATTTGTCAAAGGCAATGCATTTTGACAAACTCACATTTTCTGATGGAAAATATTTTCATCACAAGTTTTTCCAGTTCTCTTTAATATTGTACTAATTCAACTTACTTTTACATATTTCTCACACGTACTATGCAACGATCTTTCAACAAGCAGACCTTCTCCCAAGATATTCTGACCCAAATCCGGTATTTTTTACCAGATGCAACTCAGTGTGCAACTACTGAAACAATTCTTCTGGTCCACCTCTTTCACCCATGCTCTTTCTCAGGTGATAACTTAGATGTATGACCAGAACTTAATGAATTGTATAGAAGCTTATCCCCAACGATAATATTTTCTGGGAAATCCAGAAACCTTCTCCATCATATGATAGGGTCATTACTGCAAGGTTATATAGTATGACACTTCAACTATCAACATGTTAATGAAACTGAGCAACTACTTTTCCTACTTTTCAATTAATTTGGTTTTCTTAAAATAAAAATCAAGAGGCTTACTTTTAAAGAGCTTCTTTTCATATTAAAATCATATTGAAGTAAAAGGATTTCACTGAATCACCACCACATTTTTTGTAGTACTTAGTTTGACATCCTTTCTTTTTTTCATCACTCAATATAAATCCAAAAGATAAGTGGCTGAGATCATACCTTCTAATAATCTTCCATTAATCATTACTTAGGACAAACTTTTTGTTGAATTAGTCTATGACCTGCATCCCTGGAATACATTTGCAATTCAGGCTGTAGTGGTTAAAATTTCTCTTGGAAGATTAGGCTCTTCCAGGAGAGTCTAGGAGAAAGGAGTAGAAGACTTTAATGCTAGAGGATATTCTTTCTGGGCAGACTGCTAGATAATGATAACTGAGAATATATGATGGAGTCTGGAAGAAAGTGCAATAACTAAGGGAAAAACAGCAGGAAGCTGGAGACATCTTGGCAGAGAATATTTTAGTATTTTTCCTTGCTGACTTATGAAAAGTTCAATATTTGAAAAATAGGAATAAAACTATTAATCCTATTTCTACTAATTAAATATATTGTGAAATGACTAGCATATACATTGAATTATAACAAATATAAGTAGAAAAATATTTGATACTGCCAGTGACTGACAGTTATACAGCATAAGAAAAAGTGAAGTTCAGATGAAAATACATTTATCTCATTTCTTGAAGGTAATATCCATTATCTCATGAACTAGTCTTTAAAGTCAGGGGTGTCATCCTCCTTACCTGGACTTCTGAGATATAGACAACTAGGCAATACTGACAGTGAATAACTGGAACAAGCTCATTGGTATTTCCTGTAATACCCTCATTCTACTATGGTATACTCCAACATAGCAAATACCTCCCTACAAGCAGCAATTATTATAAAACTTAGTGTTAGGTAGATAGTTACCCTAGAGCTCACTCTGTCAGGGACTGTCTAAGCAGGGAAGAGTTATCTCTCCAAGGGGGCCAGTTATGTGGATTCCGGTGAAGCTAATCAATCTTCATCAAAGGGCTATATCTTTCAGAAATCTGGCTAAAACCAAACCTATTCAGAAACAGATGGCTTGGAATGAGGTTATTAAGTAATTTTTTATTTTCATGATAACATTTGAAAGGCCATCCAATCCTCAGGAATAGGTGATGAAGTCATATATGAATAATGGGAATTGTTATCATATCATGTAGCACACAAAGCCAGTGTTAGGCTAGAGGCTGGACAATCACATAGCCTTGTTCAGGTTCCTCTCTTCAGCAGTTACATTTCATTCATGCTAGTTGAATGGCATATTAAGTGTCTAGTTGTGAGAAATGCCACCCAAGAACCTTGAGAGGATGCAAACTGGTTCAGGGACTATATGATCTAAAATATACTTGCACATCTGTGGAGAAGAAGCAGCAAGAGACTTAAGAGCACTGGACAAAGAAGATGTCACAGGAAAATAGGTTATGGCTAAAGCATGCTTCTGGGAATAGGTAAGAGGCAAAGAACATGGGCGTTACCTAGAAATAACACTCTGAGCAAGGTGTTCATGCTCTTTCCATTCCTGATACTTCTAGTGAAATTGGGGTGTATGCATCTTCCTTTAACTAAAAAATCTCATCAAAAAAGTATCTAACCCCATCATTAAACTTCTCTTCATGATATATTATTATTATTAACAATAACTTTTTTGCAGTAACACTCTCCTTTCTGTATACTCCCCACTATTCCCACAACTTCTTTCCCCATCTCTGTACATTCCATTCCAAGAGCTCAACAAAATCAGGGTATTCAGCACATCTGCCTTTCCCATGGCAGCTGGCGAGTGAGATAACTTTTCTCCCACTATGGTAGAATCCAATTCATTATTTCATGCCTTTCAGATTGGAAAAAGTACCTCAGGAAAATCAGGCTACCTTAAGTAACCAGACTCCAGATGTCTAGCACCTACATGCAATGAAGGATCATAACCTATGCAAGTGCCAAAAGCAGTCAGCAAAAACATCACAAACTGAGTTTGTTGCAGAGTAATGCCAGATCTGACAACAATAAAACTGCAAGTAATATATAACCTTATCAGCAGTGAAGCATTCAGCAGAGTCTACATCATTAAGAGCTTCTGAGCGCAGCTTTAGAAAGTAGGCTAGCATTTTAGCAGTTTTGAATCACTGTTAATTTCCCCTTCCTCGTTTGCTATTGATCTTTCTGGTGTGCTTTTTTCTTAGCATATCTGCACTCACTGACAGTCCTGTGCAACTCCTTGCCATCCTCTCAAATGTGATATCATGGCCTCCTTAGTAGTTATAATTAGGTATCTATATGCTCATACAATTTAGCCCCTATTGTGACAGGTAGAGAAGACTTGGAGCAGAAACCTGTAGGATTTAGAGTAATCTGATCAGCGCTGACTGTCCTGTCTTGCACAAGGAATAAGGTGTTGCAGTAAACAGTGCTGGGCAGGATGCAAGGTTTCCCTGCCCATGGCATCTGATCATTGATCATGTTTCTGCTATCTTGGGCACCAATAAATCCTTTTCATTTTTTAATCCACCAATGCTGCCCTTTTCAAACTGTAGATTTTGCTGATATTTATGCATTTGCCCTTACTTTTCTTTACACAGCCTTATGTATCTGAGTTCCTTAGGAAGAGCACTGGGTACAGAAGGGGCAATTACAAATTGGACTGTCACTAGTATTTCAGTCCTGTTTATTATTATTCTTCTACTGTAGGCAGGACAAAAACACCCAAACCAAAAGAAACAGGGTTTATCAGAACAGATGGGCAGTTCTTCCTTAATTACAATATATTTAAGACTCAAAATACGGTAAGACTTAAGCAGTACAAAAGCAAAGTTTTCCTAATTATTGAACAATTGACAAATTAATTACCAAGTAGATGGATCAGCTGGCAGTCCTCACTGCCATCTTTGAGTTTCAGTTATTCTTCAGCTTTTCTGAAAGTGTCTTGTATGTGAGACAGCAAGTTGTGTTTTGTCAAAAAACTTCTTTTTTGACAGACATGTCTATGTCAATACTGTTAGTCACCTCTAGAAGCACTTTGAAAGAGCTTGTGTCATTTCTCATGGACAAAACTGAACCAGTAACTCTATCCTCCCATCTACAAATCTCGCATTTCTTGATTCTCAATACATTTCTGCCTTGAGATTTAATCAATCAATATGGATCACAGGGCTAGTTAGAATCAAAACTAATGTTACATCTCCTGATCATGAAATAGAAAAAGCAGTTTTCCCTGTACTCCCAACAATGAACTAGATAAGCATCTTTCTAAAGAATAGACATAATTCACATATGGGTAGATGCAGACCTTGACCAAATGGGAAGGGAAAGGAGGAAAAACTCTGCAGTTGCCCGTGTCTCTCACAAAGTTGACATTTGCTATGTATAGCACTGAAGAGGTGAGCAAACATCCCTTGGACTCTTGTCTCATGAGTGAGCAGTGCAGATAAAACAGTGAGAAAACTTCTGATTTAATTTTGTTGATTGTTTGTTAAATATTTGTAAGTATGAACACCCAGTCAGACTGAGACATGGAAAATTGCCAGTAGTTGTTCCAGCAGAAAATGAAAATACATCAGTAATTCTTCTGTAACGTCTACCTGATCTAGGACTCCAGGTAAACCTCACTCAACAACTCCAACTCAGCCTTACTTCAGACACTCAAACTGTCAGAAGAAATGACCTTGCATGTTTGTGACTGGCTGAAAGATTGTTGCCAGCTATGAAAGAAAGATGTGGTAGCAGTGATTCAAGAAGAATACTATTTTCAGACATGATATTACCATTTAATACATTCCAAGGAAAAACAAATCATGGCCAGTATCATAACAGACCTCAAAAGCTGAGACTAATACAAAACTCTTTTAAGTTGGACTACTAAAATGCATCTGTGGGAAAGCTCATAAAGGGATTTTAATTTTTTTTCATGGATAGATGTATCTATATATTTCTATGACTCAGGCTAGCAAAGCTGATAAAGATTTTTACCGAATTATCAATGCCAAAACTCAGAAGACCTGACTTTAAGAAGAGGCAAGTAATAATGGTGGAAGGAAGGAAGGAAGAAAGGAAAAGGGAAGCAATGAGAGCAGCACCAGATGAGAGTGGTGCCTAATGTACCTATGGAAGTGGCATGACAGTCAAAACCAATTTCAACCATTGTACAACAAAACAAAGCTTTGAGATAAAAAAAAAAAAAAAATCTCTTCAGGAAGAACGTAAAATTAGATGTTATCATGAGTAACAGAAACATGGTAGAATAACCAACATCAAGGGAACACAAACTGCAGAGGGAAAAGCTTGAAATAAATATAAAGGTAGTAAGGTGGAATTGTCTAACATTATATGACAGGCTATAAAGGAGACAAGAATGTGGGGTGCATAATCGTCAGCTCATTTGAACATCCTTTTCAGAAGACTGATGAAGTAGACTCCAGTAGACAATTCTCAGGGGCAAGGCTGTCAAGCTGTTACACGGGAAAGAGAAAAGCGCATTCATCCAGAACCATACCCCTTCCTGGTTAAAGCACTCTCTGGAGTCGAGGGCTGAAATTCCCATGGGCCCGGAGAGCCAAAACTGCAAGCAGACACACTTCTGTCTAAAATTTCTTGGGAGAAAAATCACAAGGAAAAATAAATATTTTAACCATAAGAAAAATATATATTGATGCTTGAAATTAGAAGGTTTCTAGTCATCAGATCTTCAAATCAAAAGTAGAGTTGAAAAAGTAATCTGAATTTTCAGGGTTTTCCTTCTTATATTAGCTCTCATTGCATGTCCTTTTTTCTGCCCTTTGAGATATTAATTATGCTGCAATAGTGAATTTGCTGATCAAGAAGTAATCGGAACTTTTTTTTTTTTTTTTTTTTCCCCCTGAAAAAAACCCACCTTAAAAACTACTGCTTCTGGGGATTTTTGCTTTTAAAAGATTCTCTTTCCAAAGTTTCACTTTGGCTGAAATTTACTCCACAAATTTTCTGATGGATTAACCAAATGTAGGAAGTAAATGACATGTGAAAAGGGGCTAACCACTGTCATTTGATAGTGGTAAATTACTTCAGTGTTAGGAGAAATGATTGAGATAGCAGCCATTTCAACCTCTGTGGCATTAACAAGGCAGCTCTTACAAGGGACTAGCTTGAAATAGATTCAAATAAACATGACAAAAAAATGATTCCAATAAAAATAATGTTCCAAGTAACTGACACACCTTGAGATTTGGGGATAATTTATCTAAATATTCCCTTAGAAATCCTTTCTTCTCTGCAAGCCACATGAAAAATCATGGTGTCACTTCATGGGGTTTTTTTACCTATAAAATATTTTATTGTTAGTTATGTAGCATGTAATATATAGTCTAATTTGGTTCACATGGTAGTGACTATTCTTTTCTTTTCAAATTGCAAAGGCTCATTACCATGAAGTTAATGAAATATAAGCAGCTTGCCCAGACTCCAAAACTGATGGATCCATATCCCACTCCAGAGTCAACAGGAATTTTCTCAGCAACATCAGCAAGAAGCAGATAGCTGGTGATCAGATTTTCCATGAGATTAGATGTCTGTTTTAGCCAGAATTAACCTGTTCTGAAAGCACAGCTCAGAGAACAAGTCAGCAAAAGTGGAAATTTCAGAGCGGGGGCAGGGAGGGGGGGAATTTCTTGTCTCCAGCATAGAAAGTATTAACATAATTCTTCAAGTGCACAATATCTAAGATACCTGTGAGTTATTTATTAATAGTTAAAGAAGTTATTTGGCATCCAACATCAAATATAATTCTTGAAAAGGGCTGACAGCAGAATGCATTTGTTAACTAGAGACATGCCTAAATTTGCCAAGAGAAATACTGAACTAAAGGTGCACTCACGGAAGCAGAGTGTGTCTTTTTTAAGTTTAAGTCCTTGTTTATAAAGTTTCCTTTTTAATCTTGTCATGTTTTTCTAAGTTTAGATTGATAATAGTAGCAACAGAAATAAGGTAAATCAGACTAAAGAAGAGTTTTGACTATTGCACCATTCAAAGCTTATCTCTTTCTGCAGTATTTTCTTTATATTGCAACAGAAGACTACTCTTGTGATACTCTAAATCCTTCACTTGTTTATAGTTTGTTCATTTTCTTTAGTTTAATGAGGTGATAAATAAATAAGCTTCTCAAGGAATGAAGGACTGTCAATGCTAGAAACTGAAGTTCTGTTTTTATTCATAGGCCAGGTATGGATGCTGACAGGCACTGTGCAAATAGGTCTGTCAGTAATCATGCAGTTGGCCTGAGGGAACAAGGCTGCTAAGTGGTGGTTATTAATGTGACTCCTTGCTGCTTCCCATATGAGACCCTTTCCTGAGCTGAGATGGTCAATGCTATCAACCCATGGTTAAGTATGTGGAATTCAGACAGGAGAAACTAAGATAAGGATTGACGAGTAGCCTGTTCTCTCATGAACTTCACGTACTCCTCTCTTATAATGTATTTTCCATATGAAATAAAATAAATAAAGCAAAATATGATATCTGTGACACAGTAATTCATATAAAACTTATGGTATGGTAAAATGACTCAGGAAGAGCCGTTTCTAGAGTACCCTGAGCAGAGGTGCACTAAAGTCTATTTAGATCCTCTTCCTTTGGCTGCCTCTCAGACAGTTGGCTTCTCAATCAACCTGTAGGCTATTTATCTGGGCATACTTGGTAGGGAATTAGTCTGCCTGGCATGTTTGTACATGCAGGGTCCCATATGCTCCTAAGGGTACCCTCTAGCATGTCTGAGCCCATGCTTACATGATCACTGTCTTGTCTTGATGATGATGATGATTTTGACTCCTGGAATGGCCATCAAACAGCAACACAGATAGTCTCTTGGAGTCTATCACTACTGAAGAATTTTGGAAGTATTCCTGCTGACAAACTAGCAGATAGAATCACAGAATCATAGAATATCTCAAGCTGGAAGGGACCCATAAAGATCACTGAATCCAATTCCCTGCTCCTTGCAGGATGATCAAGAACCTTGAGATTTTTGTGTGAGTCAATGCAAGTATCCAGAACTATTATGTATAATATGGCAAAGAACAACAGCATACTCAGGAAATTTCACAAGATTTATCCTGGCTTTTAGATACTGGAAAAATGCTTTAAAAACTTCTGAAGCAGCATCACAGATGTCAAAGGTCAATATTTTCAAATTACATTCTCACAAATCAAATTAAATAGTCTATTTAGTTTTCTGTGACATCCCCTTTCTTAAAAAAAACCCTATTTTTGCAAGTCTACTGACAGTAGATTGCATTTCACTTGTAACTGCTCTTTTGCTGGTGAAAAAAGGAGATCCAGATTAGGAGGAATTCTGTATACCCACACCCCCAAATCTTCTTTGTACATTTCTGTAAACATTTGTTTATTTCTTCCCTAAAAATTAGCAGTAATTATAGCTGCATGTGAAAAAAAAATCCAAATATTGATGAAAATTTGTCTTAAATTAAAGAAAAATATATTTGGACAATAGCACTCACCTGGCCATTTCTGCAGGACTGGTAATAGACATGCTACTTGGGGTATTGCTAAGGGAGAAAGGGAGACAAAATCATAATTATATCTTTTAATATAAAGTTGTAACTTTTTCAACCCCATTTTATTCTGCAAACACTATAAGTTACAGTGGCAATTCTTTACTAATCAGGTGTTGCAATTGTAGTGTTCTTTTTTACCAGGACATTTTAGTGTTAAAAATTATAAAAGATGTCAGTCAGTTTTGAGTGTAGTGCAATTATTTTTATGGCTGATAAACTGCATGAATAACTCCCTGTGTGCAACATAGGCAGAGCAGGTTTGAACAATCCTTGGTCTGCTTTTGATTTACATGTCTATACAAAGATGTGCAACTCTTAAAAAATAAGGTATTACTGCACAATAAAACAATTGGATTAGACGGGATCCTACTGAATATTTTCGCTATCTTCCACATAACACTGCAGTTGCAAAAATATCTACACACGTTAGGTCAAAACTGAGTGCACTAATACAGCTATTAAGGTTTATTTTTAAGATAAACTGATGAGATTGCAATGATTCTTGGAAAGATAACAAAAAGGGGGTGTGCTATGACTGGTCTTGACGTCATTAAAAATAATGTGGGCAGATAACTTTTTGTTGGCACCTAAACCCCTAAAAGTAAAGATAAAGAATCTTTGAATGACAAGAGGCAACATCTCCTTTCCTGAACCAGGATTATCCTACAGACCCTCAAGAAAACCCCAGGGTAAAGGTAAGGAAGAAACAGTTTTAGTGCAACATCCGTTAATTATATACAGATGTTTACTAAGAAATGTAGCTATATCATCTGCATGGCAGAGAAAAACAGGGATTTTATTTCGCTGTCTGTTATCAATTAAATCATCAAAACAAAATTATCATTCGAATTACAATGTATCATTTCACTTTTAGAATGTATGGGGAGGAGGCAATCTATGAAGCAGAAATCTGCTAACCATCAAAGCAACAAAGAAACATTAAAGTTCAATGGACAGTTTGTTCATGCATGTTTTAATCTAGTTTTTTTTTTAAAATGGAAACCACGTTCACGTGGTTAAAATAACACTTGCGTCAAAGAAGCCTTTGAGGTTCAATCCAGTGAGACAG
This sequence comes from Athene cunicularia, assembly GCF_003259725.1. Classification (NCBI taxonomy): domain Eukaryota; kingdom Metazoa; phylum Chordata; class Aves; order Strigiformes; family Strigidae; genus Athene; species Athene cunicularia. Next base: position 138,116,587 of record NW_020799095.1, on the reverse strand, counting down.
TCTTTTTTTTTTTTTTTTTTTTTTTTTAAAAACAAGAGGGGAATATGATCCCCGGAAATCCCAAGGTGGCACTACTAGAGTTTCTATGTGGGAAAATATCTCCTGTGAGGCAAGTTTGGCATAAGCATAGAATACCAAATACTTAAATTCTAGCTGTACTCCCTTGGAAAATGGTTGCAACTGGGAACTGGTTTCTATTAATACTTACATTCTATTGTCTTCTACCATACATGTGTTATATTTGCTCAGTGCTACATTTTATGATATCTATGTTTTAAAGTATTCATCTGATTTAAGAAAAGGGATGTTTTCCAAACATTACTTTTTACTGTACATACATTTTGCATAAATAAATGAAATGCTAGGTAAGTAGTTTCCTTATTGTTTTTAAGCTGGGAAAACTGCAAAAACAGTAATAACACTTTTTTTAAGAAAACAGATATCTTTTTTTTTTATGGGAACAGGTATGTTGATATGAAAAATTAAAATCCCCAACTAATAATCCTCTGGGATGTTAGATACTATATCAGGATGCTCCTGTTTATTTCACAGTTATTTTCAGAAACCATTCCCTCCCTCTCTTGCTGTGAAATTTAAAACCTTTTTTCCTTCTAAAATTAAGCAACAGGTATGTCACTGTACTCTCTGATGCAATACTTACCTGGGACAAAGGGTCATATTCATAAAAAATCTTTCTGTGGTCAGGGCTCTTTAATACTTTCCTTATAAAGCTGAAAACAAAGACACGTGATTTTATTAGAGATACCCAAAAAAAAAAAAAAAAAGTCATAATTACGTAGTCTGAGAGATTAGTGTCTCCTTAAGGTAACCTTTAAGCAAGGATGGATTTTTCCACCAGGTTCAAACACAGGGACTGGAAAGAACCCTCTGCCTATGCCCCCATGCGTGTGCACCAATGCATGGTCATCACACAGTTAGCATCTGAATTTAAACTAAGCTTTGCTTAAACTACCATTTATACTTACCATTTTTGGCACTCCGTGCAGAAAGACAAAACAGCCTGGAAAAGACAATCATTCTTTAGTATGCAAATGCAATCTCCCCACTGTCAACTGTCCTTTTCCATCAGATCAGGCTGCCTTTTCCACTTTTAGAGGTCTAGTTCAAATGTTTTACATGAGCACAGCAAATACAAGGAGTGTCATGAGCTTGGAAGAATAACTAACATGGGATTTATTACAGCATTTTCTCTTGAAATTTAAGTGTATACTACATTGTGTAGTTCAGGTTGTATGTATGTATTTACTGTTTCTTCACTGCATGAAAACATGCATTTATGAATTGAAATAGCTATAATTTTATGACAGTATCTAGGTGCCTGGTACTAACAGCAGAGATAAACTTTTGTTATCAAATTACCTGTCCCTTCCATCCACATTGGTATTGCAAATCGGCTCAAAAGGGAAAAAAAAAAAAAAAAAAAAAAAAAAAAAAAAGGCTAAGAACTCACAAAGTTTGGGGGGGTTGTTTGCTTTGAGTGGCTTTCCATTTGTGCTGCATAGCTGAGCAATGTATTGCCTTCGGTAGGAATCGGCTGTGAGGCTGCCAGGAAGATGCTGCCCTGCTGCACAGCAGCCTTCCACTGCCCACCACTCCCAAAAGTAAATGTCAGTAGGATCATTTTAATTCAGGAACTACTTTTTGGCATAACAGGTACCTTGTACATACACTTATCTGTCACCCTAAAAAGTGACAGTGGTTTGTCACTAAGCAAGTATCAAATGCACCGTACAGTCTACTTTGCTCAGTAAAATGGCTCAGGAAGTGTTGCCACAGGAGATTGAAAGGAATTTATTGTTTTACTGATTTGGAAACAGTGCATATGTGGGTTGTGGAGGTAATATGCTGCTGAGACAAGTGTGTATTCCAGCTGGCTCAAACGCTAGACATGCCTCCTAACTTTTATGTTCCTTAGCACGTAAATGTGCCAAGAGAAGCTCCTGGGCATCCTCAGGAGCAGGCCCAGTCCTTTGCCTGCTGACAGCGTGTCTAAACCTGAACCTGGTCCTATTTCGAACACACAGAGCTTGAGAGCACACCTTGAGACTTAGCTTTTAAATCAAGCTTTCCACAGACTGCCAGCAGCAAAGCCCTGGATGATAAGTTTACTGGCGAGGTTTCTGTTTCTTTGCTGAACTCAAAGCCTCAGGGCGGTAAGACAGCATGAATTCTTGGCCCTTTCATCCTGACTGTTAATTGATCTTCAGGCACCTCGTGCAAGATATGCCACTACAGCTCCACGAAGGGCCATTAAGAACACTAGTTGTGTTACATGATAGATCTATGCATTTTTCTGTGATACAATATGAGCCCCAGCTCTTCACAATACTTAATTCCTGTTTACTTCAGTTCATTTTGCCTGTCATTCTATTTGCAGGTTACGCCTGAGAACAGGTAGTTGCTTTCTCTTACATGTATTTACCACTCAAACTCTGAATAGCTGCTTCATTTGTACCCACACTAAAAGTACTTTTACAAGAAGCACCAAGTTATTGGAACTATTTTCACTGTAAATGCACAGTAATCAAATTGTCACAACACTTAAAATCAGACTCATGGGGTAAATACTCATAATTATGAATGTGAAGTTCTGCTTTCCACACATTTTCTGCAGTGATGACTTGAAATGTACTGATGAATATGCTCGCCATGAAATCATTCCCTAGAATATTTAATATACTTACCGAGAGACAAGCAGTGATTTATGAATTAAGAAAATGCCTTTTGCATCACTCCACGACAAGGATACAGCAAAACTCAGATTTTGGAAAATCTGGGAAACAAAGAGTTAAATTACATGGCCCAACAACCTAATTGTTCTCTCTGGAAATTGCATATAGCTGTTGGGGATTCCCCGGGGGCTTTTCTGCTGCACTGAGTGTATGAACGGTATGTGCAGAGATAGGATAGGATGGAGCAGCGCAGCATGACGGTGACTGTGGTAAGAGATGACAGGGGAGCGGTTGTGTCTCTCTGGGTGTGTGTGTGAATCCCTGTGAGAGACTCCTGCTTTCATAATCAAATGACAAAGATACTGATGCACCTGGGAAGAGCATAGGTACCTAATTTCTGCACTGTCATATGTATATTATGTTAGTGGTAGGGTACTGAGATCGTCAGCAGCTAGATGGGAGTTGTGTGTGGTCTGTGGGTTTACAGGCTGGTAAGTGAAAGAAAAGTGTTAGACTGAGTCATCTGCAGAAGGATGAAGGCGCTGTAAATAACAATTTTTAAAAAAAAATTGTTGATGTGATGCTCTTTCTATGGAGCTGAGTAAGTGCTTGAGCGTTGGGCAGATGGAGGTAAATTAGAACTTGAATTCCCCAGATTTCAGAAATTTAAAGAGAGACTTGCTTTTCAGAAGCTTAGGATTTGCTACACCTGATCTTCAGAAAGGGCACAAAATACTCCTAAGCAAACCTAAATCAGTTTGAACAAAGACTTTTTTGTTTTGCTTTGGTTTTCTCACTGGTTCTACTTGGGCTGAGTTACTTCTGTTTTTTAATGAAAGAGAAATCTTTCCATCAGGAATGCATAATCATTTTGTGCAATTTTTCTTTTGAGCTTTATTATGCCATGACAGTTTTGTACACTTGAATAATTTAGTGTATTTGTCTTGTCCTCTGGTCACTCTGGTCCACCCCACACAATTTTACCTCCCCTCACCATTTGAACCTTCCTCTCTATCCATTTTACTTTTTCTCTTATTACAGCATTTTGGAATATATAAGCACCTAAAAAGATATTCCCAAATGTCTGTCACACTCTGTTGTATACATATAGGTTGAAGTCCTAGTTTTGCACTTGCATACACAAACACATGATGTTCTCTGGGATTTCAACTCCTTTAATAGGAAGACCTGTCTGGCTAATGTTATGCCACGTCCTGCTTTCTTACCTCTAAGCGATTCTTTCCCAGCATACAGGGTAGTTCAACTTTCACTGAAATTGGGCTGAAGGAAGGACATTGTTACTGGCTTCTTCATGAATTGTTTTGGCCACCCCACCTAAATGGAAATCACTCATATCTGTGCAAGATAGTCCTTCCCAAATAAACATGCTGCTTTGCCAGAAACTCAACTCTACTGAAACTGTTTCTCCCTTGAAAAAAAAAAAAGAAAGAAAAAGAAAAAAAAAAAAAAAAAAAAAAAGGGGAACCACAGAGAAAACACTGAGTGACTGAGGTCACTTAGGGCATAATTGTAGCTCCAGCATCAACTTCACGTCTGTGTGCATGAAAACACCCTTCTGAGTGTTTCTCTTTTCTTAATGAATGACAAAATCTATTTTTTCCCCTTGAGGCCAAACACAGCTAAATCTTTAGAAATTCTGACTCAGGTAGCACTACGCTTGAAGCACTAACTGCATCCAGTAGTCCTATTATGGTTGTCTGAATTTCAGTCTGATTAGAAAACTTGCATAAGATTTAAGGGCATGTAGATAAGTTAGAGAAAAAGGTAGAGTCCTAGCTCTAGCTTAACTGCCATGTTTATATAAAGAGTGAAACAACTATAAAAGTGAAAAAAGCCTACAGCTGAAGGTATTGCATTTCTAATTTGTAATACATCATGTCATAATCACGTGGGATGCTCAGCAGGACAAATAAAGACAGATTACCTGGCCAGAATAGTTTATAAAGTCCTGATATTTTAAACACTTTCATAGGGTGTGGTGTTTACACTATGAAGAGTGCCATTAACTGCACTGTAACTACTCCTGGAAGAAAGCAGAGTCATTGACTTCAATGAGACTACTCATGGTAATAAGCACCAGTGGTGAGTATCTGAAGACTATTATTATTACTAGTTACATGCTCTTCATGTTGCAGGAGCCTCTAGAAGTCAAGTCATGGACCTGGGCTCCACTGGGTTAATCGGTATAAGGTCCAATGTTAAGAATGAGAATAACATGGACAGCAAAGAGGTTAAAACTAGGATGGAAGTGAGAAGAATAGGAAATAAGTGACATGGCATTGTTTCTTGGCAAGTTGCTGCGTATATTTCAGACTTACAGCTTTAAAAGTCTAATAATAATGGCTTCGTTTAATCAGAGTCACATTCAGCACAAAAGTTACTTACATCTTTTAACAGACTCTGAAGGGCTCCTCCTATCCTGGCTTACTTAAGCTTTTTTTCCTGTCCTTTTTCCCCACTGTGAATTTTGCAAGCAGGATCCACAGCAATCTGTGCATTTTTTACAGGAATGAAAATTAGAAGATGCACATTTTCTTCTGGTGGTGGTATACAGACTTTTTTCTTTGACTCCATTGTTTGAAACTTTTCTGGTTCCCTTTTTTCTCACTTCCTCTTACTTACATTTGTAGTGTCTGAGAGAGGTTAAATGGTTTCCGTGTTTGATCAGTCACAGACTGCGAGAGTACCCTGGAAATCAATGTTTTCTACAAGTTGAGTTTTGTGGCTATGTGCATATGAATGTGTGAATAAGCGCATATGAGTAATTGCTGAGAATGTACAAGTGCGATGTGGTAATTCTTTTTCCTTTATTCATGGCCTTTTCAAATGAGAAGACATTAAATTGATGGGGG
>NW_020799095.1:138086667-138110971 GCF_003259725.1 Athene cunicularia | reverse complement strand
GGGGGGAAATATATAATGAAAATATCCTTAAAAACTGTAATTTCCTAAACCAAATACAGAACGAAATATTGCTGGGGGTGGGGGGTTAACAGTGCTGTAGCAGTTACAAAATTGAAAAAAAGCATAATTCTTTACAAATACATGCAGTGTGGGAGGAAGGAAGGACTTGTGGTTTTGGCACTTGACTGGTGCTCACAAGAGCTAGATTCTGCTTCCAGCTCTGCCACAGACTCTGTTCATAGATGCTATCACAGTGCAAATAATAAATAATAATAGCTATGAGCACTTCTGCAAATTATTATCATCTTTCTCTGCTTGTAAAAAGGGAATAAGAACAGTACTTTGCTCCTAGTGCATGCTTTTTTAATCTACTTGTATTGTAAGAAGACTAAAGATGTACAAAGCAGTGCTGTGCAGGGATCCTCTAGTGAGCTCAGATACCTGAAGCAGCATGAAGCATGTAAGTCCTGGTGCCTTGCCCAGCCCAGATAGCCATGTCTGAAGGATGTTTCGCTTGGCTGTAGCTATGAGGCACAGCGTTACGGCAGGTCAACATCAGTTAAGTGATTAAGCAGCATGCATCACGATGGAAATTAATTTCTGAGAGGGTTCAAGTAATAATGCTCCTTTCTGTAATTTTAAAGGATTGTGAAAAGAGTAACAGGATATGTCAAATTGTATGTTAAAGTGCTCACTTCAGTGATTTTAGTTTAAAATATTTTCTGTGCTACTAAATGAACGGGGGATCTGATTGCCCTATGCTTCTTGCAACTATCTGGCTAGGCTTATTTTCACTGATTCAAAGTGAACATATGAGCTAAGGAAGAAGAAAATTCCTCCTCATTGAAGAGAAGGGTAGGGATTTATAATAATTATCACAAAGAACTGCTTTGGAAATTATGATAGTCATCCACTACTGCACCATTAAACTTGAAAAGTTTTTGGGTAGTTGACTCAAAAGGTTTAATTGCCATAAATACTTCTCCCTGGCCTAGCTTTGCTTCCATTAAAGATTATTTTCAAAAAAGCACTCCATTTTTCTGCTGGTATCGGAGAGAACAACATTGGGCCAACAACAACAACTGCCTTTGAAATTTCTGCCCCAAAGCTCCCCATCTAGATCTCCACGGACTTCTACTTCCTACTTTATCTTCAGTAAAATAGCTTGTTCTAAAACTTTTCCTGTCTTCATCTCATAGTAGATCATCTTCATTAAGAAAACATGGTTTTATAAACGACAGTGACGAAAGAAGTGCCAAGCGGATTTTCTAGTGGATTACAATCTCTGAAGAAAAACTAAATTGTAATAAAAAAAGGATCCCCACTACTTTCCTGAAATTGAAGTTGATTTTTCTTTCCTTTGCTCACAAATGTTTCCTCAGCATTTGGAGCTTGAAATTCCCTTTCATTCATCAGTTTTGTTTGATTTATTTTCTCTTTGGGTGTTTTGGGGTGGGTTTTTTGTTTGTTTTTGGTTTGGGGTTTTTTTTTCAGAGATTGATGTACAATAACTCAATTTTCTGATTTGTTTGCTATAGAATATTGTCCACAGAGTCCATCAAAAGCTATTTGACTCTTAGTATCACTGAAAACCAAGTGCTTAAATAATAGCCTAACTCTGGACTCTGGTGTCTAACTTTACTACTTATATAGCTGTAATGATATTATTTCTACCATTACTATTATTTTTCATAAATGTGAAGTTCACACAAAATCACTATGATATCTGCTTTCCTTCATAAGTTAGACCATACAGCTCTAGCCAGCTCATTTCTGCATTAGGTTTAGGGATTTATAATAGAGTTGGAATATTCATCTTAATAAGATATCCAGTCTTCATTTAAAGATCCTTAATTATGGAAAATTTACCACATCCCTTGGAAATCTGATTCACAGGATGGTTATTCTTACTGTTATAAATGTGTCAGTTTGAACATTGCCAGTTTCAGCATTTTTTTATTTATTATTCTAAAACCAGAGTCTAATACTCTAATGTATCTTGAAACAGTGACTTTCTCCATGAGGGGAAAAAAAAAAAAAAAAAGAAAAAAAAAAGAAGAAGAAGAAGCTGTCTTATTGCCAAGCACACTACTTACTGAGAAAGGTGGCATTCTGCAATAGGACTGTAATCCAAATTTAGCCTTTTTGTGAATTTTAGACTATGGATGTGTCTATCATTGACAGATAAATAAACTATAAGTCTACTGTCTTATGGCCTGAGAAAAGATATAATAAGACATGATACCTGGCAGAGTAGAAGTAGGTGAGTGACTGAGATGGGGAAGAGAAGCGATCTTGTGTTCATTTCTGAAGTTATGTTTTTGAATGCATGCTATTGACTACATTCTCATTTTGTATTTAATTTGTATAGTTTAACTTCAGTCAATTGGCATGGGAATGGTGGTCAGGGCTGAAGAGAGTAGAACTGATTCATATTCATCATAGATCTAACATGCTGAGCAGTGTCTGGTCTTTAATTTTGCAAAGACTCCTCATGATATTTGATATTAGGCTACAAGTCACAGAATGTACTGTTGTAACTTGTACAACATCCTAAATAATTTTGAATTGGCTTGTGTTCAGTTCTTATGATTTTTTGGGCTTCCTTTTTTCTGATGTACATAAATTATTCTTCCCGATCCCATTAATGTTAAATATGCTTGCTGAGTTGTCTTCCAAGAACATTTTCTTTAAGCAGTCTACCTGAGATAAATTACTTTTTTTTTAAAAAAAAAAAAACTTAGAACACCTGAATAAAAGACCTTTGGGGCTTGGTGTCTTTGTATTATGATTTATTTGTTGATGTAGAAAGATCACACTATGTAGCAGGTCTACTTTTCTTCCTCATGTGCTAATACAGCTACTATTATATACCAAGAAATCCTGCCCCAAACAGCTGAGAGCAGAACCCTGACCAGTTTCCCATCTACCTCTTCAGACCCTGGTGCCAATCACACCAGTCAGTTTCAGCTGGGATGGCTTTGAAGAAGTGGAGGGACTGCTAGGAGTTTCAGTGCTTACTCCCACAGTAGCAGTGACTGGAACCAGAAACACACCAGCTCATCACCCATTCCCACCTTCCTTATGCATAATGATTCTGAGGGAATTTTCCCCTGCAAAAATACCTTGGTCCTGTATCTGCACACCTATGGTATTTTATCAACATGTATGGCCACTAAGAGCATCCAACAGTTGTTGGTCAACACCAGTCACTCCAGATCCTGCAGAGCAGCAGTGCTGGGGATGGGGAATACCAGTATAAAGGGTCAGTGGAATAGGGAGCTACAAGCTTTCTTTTCCTCATACATGAGACAAACCTGCTCCTTCCACAAAGAGAAACAGTTCTTTCCCTGGAACTGCCCCATGGATTTTCACTCACGTCTCCTTGATTCCCAGAGGAAGTAAATATAAAGGCATAATTTCCTAGTCAATGTTCTATTTTATTCTTTCAAAACTGCTTTTATATCATTTGCTTTTGCCTCAATGAGGATACTGTGTGAACTTCAGGATTCAGGCTTTTGCAACTATAATTATTTTAGGATCACATTTATTTAGCTCAATGTAGAAGATAACAGGAACACACAGTTTCTGAATACGCAGCTTCTGTGATAGACAGACCTTAAATACAGACTGTGCATATGGTGATCTGAATATGTGTTAATCTCAGAGATGAGCAGGTTTGGCTTTTTAATAAATCTGAAATAACATCATGTGCACTTGTTATATAGATCAGAGATGAGAGACCTTGTGGAAGAAAGTGGATTTAACAAATACTTCTGGCAAAGACGGAAGTAGTTACAAGTAAAATATGTATTGAAAATTTTTATCATGTATAGCTGCATATTTAAATAATACAGAAAGGAAAGCTCATAAATTAGAGAAAACAGAGTAACATGGAATTTGAGGCAGTAAAGACTTTCAAGACAAAAATTCTCAAAGGTTCATTTGTTTGGCAGTAAATCTGGACATGACCTGAACTCAGACAGGAACAATCCAATGCCACGTTTGCCACTGGTGATACACAGGCTAGTTCAGAGTGGTGAGTTGCACAACACAAAACTGAGAAATGCCACTAGGTCCCATCACTATGGTCACTACTGAGGCTGAAACTTGCTGGGAAGTGGGAAAAATATTTGTGAACCCCTAGAGCTATTTTGCCCATCTTTAAGTCAGAAAAAGATTATTTATTATTTAGTAATTAATATTTTTCTGTCTGTGGTATTTTTAAACATCTCAATAAGATTCGTAAATATAACTCCTATTCTTCTGTAACAGTGAATTATTATTATTGTTATATAGATGGCTACCCAACCTGCAATGCCCAATGTACATGCATAGAATCATAGAATATCTCAGGTTGGAAGGAGCCCACAAGAATTGAGTTGAACTCCCTGCTCCTCACAGGACCACCTAAAACTAAACTATATGACTAAGAGCGTCATCCAGATGCTCCTTGAACTCTGACACACTTGGTGCCTTGATCACTTCCCTGGGGAGCCTGTTCCAGTGACCAACCACCCTCCCAGCAAAGAATCTTTTCCTAATGGCCAATCTGAGCTTCCCCTGATGCAGCTTCATTCTATTTCCCCGTGTCCTATTGCTGGTCACCAGAGAGAGGAGATCAGCACCTCCCACTACACTTGTCACAAATTTGAGTATGACTCCATACAGGGACTTTCTGGCTTTCTTCATAGTGGCTTTACTACCGTGGAGCCTCCTGAGTAACCCGAGTCCCCTCTGTGGAAGTGAGCTGTGACTGAGACCAGCAAATCATCTTTGGACCCCACATTGGACCCAGTAAGTCCAGTGCTGGGCCACTTGGGAAACAGTTGTCATCTCTCACCCATAAACTACTCTCAGGGTCTCATCATCCACCAGGTCTGTGACAGAGGCTTTAAATGTCTTGTGGCTCTGGGTCATAAGAAGTTTTATGTATCTTATCAGATACATATCTTACTTACCAGACCAGGAAGGCTGGCCATGTATGACTGACTATCAACTTGTGTAAGAGTTACATCAGGTGTTACTTAGAAATGTATTCAATTCCTCAAAGAAATTTGTCTCCACCTGAAGCAGCTGGTATCGAAGAACCTGCTATCAGGACATAACTTCCTTTAAGAATGTGTAAGTTGTTTCACTCTAAGGCTATTTAACTTCATAAAATAAGGGTCTCTTAGAGAACTGGGAAGGAAGGAAAGAGTGAGATGGAAAAATTGAGCAGACTGCATGTTTTTAGGAGATACTTTTCATACTGTCCTCACCCATTCAAAAGAATGTAGGTGTGGAGAACTGAAGGCTCTTTCACCTAGACGATTAGATTAGAAGTTAAATCCTTAAATTATAACTGAAAATTTATATATTTCTCTACAAAGTGTAGAAGCAGTATAAAAGCTGTAAACTATAATCCTGTCCATTTCTAATGCAGCCAATAAAATACAGTTGAACTCTTTTTTTTTTTTTTTTTTTTTTTTACACAGCACTAAAGGTATTGTCTTGGTTTTTTTTAAATCTTATTGTATGTGAATTTACATTAAATGTTCCTTCCTTAGTTACAGGAAGAAGCTTGGCTGCCTTTTGCTGCCAGCTACACCATTATGGCTGCAATTCTTTTATTGGCTGAAGATGTTTGTTCATCTTCTTGATACATTCTCTCTTCTGATACATAAGGAGGGCAGAGCCCCCACCTAATAAAGAGAGAGGGACTGTATGGACAGGGTGAGGGAACTTCTGTGGGTTTTGTTTTGTTTTGTTTTTCTTTTTGGTCGCTGGTAAATCTTTTACCATTAATTACAGCAGAAAGAGACGGAAAAGTTCTAATAGATCATCCAGCCCAAGTCCTCCTCAGTGCAATATGATTCCCTGTGCTACACTTCATATTTTTGCTCAGGAAAAAGTTTAAGGAGTTTGCATTAGTTCCCATATGAGCTTATTTCATAGCACTGTTTCATGCTATAACTTCTACTCAGGGAATCCTAAATAATTTCTGCCCATTCTTTCCATTTTACCTGCCAGATATTTGTAGGGTGTTATGTTTTCCCCTAAGTCACTGTGTCGCCAGTTTTTCTCTCAATGGTATAGGTCAAGCTGTTAGACCCATCTACAGTTATGGCTGCCCATCACTTCTTGTTATAAAGCTTTGCTTCATGCTGCTAAGTTGAACTTTGATCATTTGGACAGAATTTTTACTCTCTACCTGAATGTCTTGAGCTTATTTCTTTGGAGACTATTGAATACCACAAGTCAGCCTTCTCTTACACTAGGATTAAGGGGAGAAAATCTACCACAGGAGAGAAAAATCTACATTCCTTTCTCTTGAGAAGCTGTAACAGACATATGCCTTGCAGCACCCACTTGACTTTTGGCTTCTGGGGAGGATGACCCCTAGCACTAGGCCTATACTTCTTGCCATCTCATGACATCCCTGTCAAACTATGCAATTCCAGGGAAAAAAAAAAAAAAATCCACTACTTTTAGACAGAATTAACAGAACCGTGTTATGCTGATTACATTCTTCAAAATTTCTACCTTAATTCAGCAAGCTCAGCAACAGAAGAGCTCTGACACAACTGTGCCTCCCCTTGAGTGACTGAGATTACTTTAAGAGGGCTGGAAGGTTAGAAAAAGTCTTTATAATTTTTGTCACAGCTGTTTATGCCTTTGTGGGCCTGAATATCATGCATGAGAGCAGGTATTTGGGCTTTTCTGTGTTCTCAGCTTTCCCTTTGCGAAGAGGTTTGTAGGAGGTAAAGAAGAATGATCTAACTAATGTGGAGAGATGAGGAAGGTGGGAATTGCTAAGAGAAGACTAGAAGAAGGAAGAGGTACAAGTAAAAAGAGAGGCTTAAAGAGTGAGGATTGAGGGCAAACAGAAGTCTCAGGCAGCAGATAGGGCAGAGATAAGAGAGAGGGGAGGCAGAATCTGTGGCAAGCAGAAGACCAAAACAAGAATCAGACAAGAGGAGGTAAACATGAGCCAGGATGTGAGCATGGAAAAATACATTGTTGATGGATCATACAGCTACAGGCTGTATCATCATGAATATTCACAAAGGGACTGAATTAAAATTGCACAGGCATTTCCTACCACTTGAATGCTTGATTTTGCAACCTGAACATTCTTTTTAACACAATTTTTTAAATGTAACTCTCTGTAGATATATAGTTCAGAGTTATGCATTTACATTGTGTTGTATACATATAATCACACTTAGCTTCCTTCTATGGAGATGCAATGATACAACTTGCTCCAGGCTCAAGCCTTGAGCTTTTTTCACGTGTCTGTAGCCTCAGTCTTATTTGATCAGCATGTAATCACTTTTGTCACTCTTCTCTGAATTCCTTCTAAATTACTAAGGAGGTGCCCAAGACTGAATATAATAATTCGTCCATGGTTAGACCAGAGCTATAGGTAAATAATCTTACACTATATGTCCCCTTGCATAGTTGATACTTCCGTCAGTTACACTCTTCTGCTGCCACACTACAATACAAATTCACATCTAATTATATGTTCTGTATCATACCTCTGTTTCATTAGTACTTCCCTAGGTTTCTCCCTGCTGCCATGTGTGTTTCTACATGGAAAACAACCCTCTGTGTTTGAAGATGGACTGAGGATGGGTGTAAACAGAATACAAATAATAATTCAGAAGAGGCAGTAGAAGTTGATCGAGAAGCTGTTCTACTGACTGAATCTACTAGAGGTTCCACCTCTCGCCAAGTTGAAATAGAAGTCTAGAGGATTAGAAATACCAGTCTGTCTTAAAAGGAAATCTAATCATCTGTAAAGATTATAACAAGATAAAATACTCTGCAATTTTTTTTAAGCATGTATGTATCTAAAGCTGTCTGTCTGCTTATACAAAGAAATAGAAAGATAATAGCAGTGACAATAAAGTTAGGAAGTATACAAATTTGAGATGGAGAGCAAGAGAACGCAGGAAGAAAATGGGTCAGCACAGTTAGAAGGTAGCAAAAAGAATGTGTTAGGAGTGTTGAGGGCAAATGGAATAAAAATAAAGTGTTAATTCTTTATTAACAAAATTTGACCAAGAAAGATCAAAAGTGCTAAATAAGTGTGTATGATTTATGTTTGAAGGAAAAATATGTATTATATATTAATGGAATACTTTCTACTTTGAAGAGTGAGGAAGAATTATAATAGGCATTTTAAAATCAGCAAGTCTAAATAACATGTATATGATAACTTTCAAAGAATGGGCTAGGGGAAACTGGGAAAAAAAGAGAAGACTAAAATAAAGCTAATACTGTACTAACAAATCAGGCAACTCTGAATTTACTGAATCTCTGCAACAATGAGATATCTTGGCCCGCTGCTTATAATGCTTTTAGTAATTTCTTGGGTGGGATATAAAAGTTATACATTTTAGATGGTGCAAAGATTGGAAGGAAGATAAATAACACAGAAGACAGGGCATTGGTACAGAATGACCTAGTAAGCTAGTTGTGGTGAACCAAAATGTTTCAGGATGGGAAAATGCAATGTTGTGAACACAAGAACAAGGAAAGTAATCCATAAAGAATTGAGGTCAAGGTCTAAAAAAGTCTTAGATGGTTGAGTTGGACAGTCAGCTTAATATGCGTTGGTACAGAAATGTTGTAGTCAAAAAGCCATTTTAGAAATTTTTGTTTGCCAAGGTTAAATTACCACTGCACTGGAATTACTGTGTCCAGTTCTGCTGCTCATGATTTAGTGGAGAGAAAGCTCAGGGTTCCTAGGGTATTTCTTAATATATGGGAAAACATAAAGGGTCTGATTTGATAGAAATATATGTATACAGATGGGAACAAAATTTGATAATAAAGGGTTTCTCAGTCTAACAGACATAACACGATCTAATAGCTGGAAGGAGAGGCTAAACAAATTCCATGAGAAATATGGAACACGTTTTTAACATTAGAACAAAGTGCCAAGTGTTGTGGTATCGCTTCTATCACAGGAATTACTTTTATCGGGGTTGGACGCTTTACTAAACCACAGCTGTTGGAGATGAAGCAAGAATTAAATCAGAAAAAATACTTAAGCCCATGTTGCCATTGTATATTAGATAATCACTTATTTAATGCTGTTCTTAAGTTCTATCAATATTTTACCCTAGATACACAAATTTTCCAGGTTTAACATTTATAGGTGATTTCTGCTTTTGAGTCTCTGACTCTAGAAAATGGGAATAGAGTATATTTGTATTCTTGTGACAACTCTGAGATGTAATAGTTAAAAAACTCAAATATAGGCATGATTCAGGCATATATCAGAAGGACTTTCCCAGTCCTTAGGAGGCTGGGTAGAGTTAACAGCTTGAAATCAAGTCAAGTCTTATTTTAATTTTTAGTGTCCACTTCTAGAGTTTCTGAGTTTCAAGCCCTGATTGCTACCTCTTATAGTTGCAGGATCATTTTTTCACATTTAAAATGTTTTTCTTTCCCATATATGAAAAAAAAAAAAAATGTACTGTCTGAAATTCCAGTAGTTTAGTAAAACAGATGAGAATAAGCTTATCTGTAAATTTAAGCCCATATGTACTCCTAGGATGAAAATGTCCATAATTATACAGGAAGTACATTCACGTAAACACATTGAAAATGTATTGAGAAATGCTTACATTTACTCTTTGAGGTATAATAATATTAGCTACAATGATTATAGGCAAACTCACATGTTATTCTTTTAATAAGCACATCTACATAATTTGATACCCAGTACACAGCAGCAGGAACCCTTTCCAATGTCTCTTTAACACACACTCACGTATATCAGATAGGCACATCACAGTGCTCCTCTGTAAAACCCTGATCAGCTATTTCTTTTTGTGAGTTGCAAAATCTTGCAGTGTCTCATTCCTGACTCTGGAGCAAGTCCTTGTATTTTCTAGTTCATACCACCACCCCCCTCAGGAAAAAAAAAAAAAAAAAAAAAAAAAGATAACAGCAATTAGAGAACTCTAACCAATTCTCTATCCAGTTCAAGTTTGACTATTCACTTAAATAAGACACAAGCTAAAACATTAGCAGCGGCAATGTACTGTATTTGACAAATGTAGGAATGTTTATATCAGCAGGACACCATAAATGTGCCCATTCCAGGACATTTCTAAGAAAGAAGAATACAATAGGAGGGTGATGATCCACTTAAATTAACCTATGTGAAGCATACACAACAAACCAGTTATTCAACATGCTGTTGCTTTTTGTTTTGACGTTGGATGCTGCATGGCCCTTACTATCCTGAGCACTCCTGAGTGCAGATATCCGTTCCTCCCCTCTGAAAGACTGTGTGCAAGTTCTGTTGGGGTGGGGCACTAAAGGGTAAAGATATTGCAACTTGAAAATGGTGATAGCTGCTGAGCTGGCATCACACACTTGAGATGAGTGTCCAAACCCAATTTATCAACCCTTTGCTCTTCACAGTTTAAAACATTTTAAGACGCTATGATTAGACTCAGGTGTGTGCCCCAGATCTTTTAGGATCATGGTTGTAAAATGGTTCTGGAGCATATTCAAGCATTTCTAATTTAGAAGTGTCAAAGATGGAGGCCACCCGCTGCTGAGCTGCCGGTTTTCTTTGTGGAAGCAGATCCCAAGATGATTGTGTTGAGGTTTGTGCTTTTCTCCCAATCTTCAGAAGATTGTGGCACATGACCACTGACCAAAAAATTTGCAGGTTCCGGCCCTCCTGTACTAACACCCACTAGCCAGTTTCCTGTAAATCCTGCACAGCGCAGAATCAGCATCTCACAAGTCTTATCTCTTGTGAAGGTCTTTACAAGCTCATTCCAGTATCCCGTGGAGGTGCTGAGATCCAATCTTTGCCTATGAGGAACCCAAGGCAGAGACCTAAATTTAGCCCTTTCACTCCCAGACCTGGTTTATCGCTTTCCCAGCATGGAGGGAAGTCCACAAACATACAAGCCTTCCCCAATTCCTACTCAGAAGCTGATGAGTGCTGGGTGGAACTGGCCACACAGCGGGTGCGGCCACGGCTCTACACAAAAGAAGCTGATTCAGCTCATTCCCAGATAATTTTCACTGTCTTTCCCTGCTGGAATTCGTGGGAGGGTTGCAGCGGCAACAGCAGCAGCATCGGATCTTCCTCCAGCTTGCCGAGTTCCAGTGGGTAGCAAAGGGAGAATGGTAACTCCTGCACCGGCGGGAGTGGTTTGGGGAGCTCTGCAGGAAGGATAAGTGTAGAGCCGTTTTGGGAATGCTGGCCTCCCCACCGTGCTACTGTTACTCAGCAATTTCACAACGTTCCTAATGGTCTCGTCTCCTGAGGTCAGAGCGAGGCTCGCAGCTACTTAGTGACCAGTCTAAACAGCAATATTGCACAGCTACAAATTAGACTAGAGGAGGCTCTGAAATGCTGACAGATCTATGCCTATGGTCTCCAAGACTGGCCCTGACTGTTCAGGGAATAAGTGACTGTGACTAATAATCTCTGGGGAAGAATTGGTGCCGAAATTCCTACTGTTCATACTGATGTCAAGTGATAGTTTCTATGTTCTCTTCACTTGGGTCTTAGGAAATCTGTGGATATCCCTGATGCCTGAGAGTCATCTGTGAGAAGGAAAGCCACAATGAAGGTTGAAGTTAGGGCTAGGTTGTACATAGCATGCATATGAAGATGCATTTGAGTGGTTAATAGAGAAATGTAAAATCAAAACAAAGGGTGTTGGAAGAAGCCATTGATTATGATATCTCTGTACTCTAAGAGCCAAAACCACAAGGTCTGACAAATTCTGAATCCAGTCTGTTTCTTTGAGTTGAGAGAAGATGTATCAACACTGAGGATAAAGCAGGTGAAAACATGTCATGAAAATTAGACATGAAGAGGAAGTGTAAACAAATTTAAGAGCGAAGTCTAGTATTTTGTCAGGGAGCTGTCTGAGGCAGGTAACAGGGAACACAATTTGTGCAGTTCTTGTTGATGTTCTTCTGGTTCTTTTGTACTTATGTTCAGCAGAGGTTATCACGCTGTGCTTACAGACTCAGCTGCTTTGCCTCCTTTTTTCTTCTAGTTACTAAACTGCATTAAAAAATCACAGATAATAATGTGTCTTTTCTATTGTATTGCTTGTCCATGTAAGCAACTGTAACAGTTTTTAAGGGATTGGTATATGACTTTGAATGGGAGATTATTTACACTCCCATAAAGAGAAGTAGGTCTGAAGGAATATTATTATTATTAAATGGTGATCTGCATGACAGCAGAATTCAGTAATACTATGTTATATAGCACATTTATATGTTCCTAGATAGTTCCTACAGTGACTATGCAGACCTTTTTAGTTGACAACTTTCTCAGTTCAAAAATTTTGCAACTATCAGAGAAGCAAAGCTTCGGTATATGGAAGACCTGTCAGTCCAGTCTAGCAGGAGTAAATGCATTAAATTATTTACGAGTAAACTTTGCTTCCTTCTAAAACAGGGGTGTGAGAATTGTTCCCAGAGGGAGTTTGTTTTCTAATTCCATTGCTTCAGTTAACATTAGTATATTGTCTCACATAAAACAGTAATTTACTGTATTTATTGCCTTCATTGTTTGTGAGGAGTTGTAACTTCGCTTTTTGTTCTGCTTCAAGCAGGTTGTGAGACAAAATATGCTCTTTTTAATGTCAAAGAGCTGTTTGAAACACACACGTTGTTTAAAATAAGTCACATTTTATATTTGACTTTAAAGAATTCAATTTTTTTAAAGTTTCTTAAGATATTTGCTCAGACAAGCAAACAAAAGCAGAAAAAACATGGAAACAAACATGCCACTGAATGTGTCACTGTGCCAGTGCGGCATGCTCTTCACTGATCAGATGTTTGTATCTGTTCACTGCAAGAGTTGTCCATTTTGTCCTTCGTGTTTGCAATTCCCCTTCATTGTCTGCATACATGAATGCCTTATGGTCTGACGTGCTCCATGGGAGACACCCAGGGCTCCTGAATGCCCAGTCATCCCAGGAACCTCAGTACCTTCAATCTCTAGTGCCTTTAAATTGGAGTAACAGTAGCTATACTCTCTGAAAAACCACAAGGAACTAGAAACACGCATTCAGTCAGCACCACCCAAGCCCCTTTTGTTGTGCATAGGTCTGAGACTGACTGGTTAACAGTAGAGATGGCAGAGGCCTGGAATGAAACCTGGTGGCACAGTGACATGCTTGTGGTTTCTGTGCCACCCACAGCTGAAATTTCATGCTGTGGCACATTTCTGTTGGCAGACAGATGTTGGAAACCTACAAGGGGCTGGTCTGTGAGCCACGGGGATGGCTGGGAAGCTGTTCTCCTGGCACCCTGGGCACCTATGTTGGACCTCCAGTGGAGTGGGCATGCCAAAAATGCTGGCCACCAGCACACAAAGGGGTGGCAATCTGCTGATGCCATTGCACAAATGGGTACTTCGTTTGTGAAGCACCTCAAATCCATGTGTAAGAGGAGTAAGTTCTGTCTCCATCAAACCGGCACCACCCTCCAATGCCACACGCAGTGCCCTGTGTGTGCCCTAGGCAGCTGCAAACCTGCTCTCGCTGCAGCAAAGAGATGCACAGGCTGACTTTTCATTTCTTTCTCACTTATATTTCCTGGCTTAGAAGCTCTTATGGTGAGAAAAGCTGTTCAAATCTTACCTTTGGCTCCTTCAGAGGGCTAAATTACTTCAACTCACTTTGGCTTGAATGAAAACTAAGATTCTGTCACAAGTTTGTTATCACCTTAAAGGAATGGTTTCTTCTGCTGTTCAAATATTCCCCTCAGTCCCCCTCACACCTGCCTATCTATCATATTCAAGATTAAATGCAGAGTGTAATAGCCACTAACCTAGTTAGTGCCTGCAGATTTGTCTTGCCCTGGGAATAGTTATTAGCTTGGCTTCATTTGAAAGATTATAACTTGGTGTCTCAGCAGGCAGAATCCTTCCTAGGATCTTCTCATTAAAGCCCAAGTAATAATAGCCAGTATAAAAAAGTGACTCTGTACTATTTAGTGACATTGCTGCCCAGGCTTACAACAGAAACTAAAACTAATGACTGATTATTTCTTGCCATTAGAAAGGAAATTCTTTATTTTTAGAACCACTAGTAAATTAGGCTAGAGTGACTTTTGCAATGAGAAGTCCAAGGATGAAGTATTCTGTGCTTATTTCAGTAATTTTCAAAGTCTTGAAAGATTTTCTTCCAATTTCAACATATAAAATAAAGAATACAAATCACAAAATAAAGAATACAAAAAAAGCGCTTCTTATTGCTTTAACAAAAAAAAAAACAAAACAACCCAAAACAAACCAAACAAACAAACAAAAAACAAAAAACAAAAAAACACCAAAGCCCAAAACACAAATCAGTATTCTACAAAGAGTGAAAAGTGATTTTGAAACATTAATTGTTGATTGGCAAATAAGCCTACATAAAAAAAAAATATATAAAAAAAAATCCCTGGGCACTTGCTGGAACAGATATGTTTATATTAGTGATATGTGAACCTCAAATACTTACGAAGTATAAATAAGCGCTAAAGTTTGAAAGCTAACAGAATAACTTTAACCTTTGACCAGTTGTAGTGTCTCTACTTCAAAAAGTATTTAAAAGAATGATGAAAGACTCAGTAAAAATAAGTGAAGCTATCCATGATGAAAGAAGAAGGAAACTTCGCCTGCTTACTTTATGGGAAAGAAGGGTAATTGGTGATGAAACTATGGTCTGTAAGTCCATACATGGAGGAGAGGGTCTCATTTGGACAGAATAGATCAATAAAATAAACAAAGTAGAACTGGAAGTTGAAGTTATACTAAATCAGGTTAGGAACATTTGTAGGAGTGATGGTAATTAAACACTGGAACAACTTACTTAGGAGTGCAGTGAATCCTTCATCACTGGAAGTCTTTAAATCAAGACAGACATATTTAGAAAGATATACTATCTTCACACTGCAGTTATAGCCCTGGCACAGCCAGTATTGAGTGTTCTGTGGCCAGAATTATGCAGAAAGGCAAACCAGAACTTGTAATGCTTTCCGTGTCTTTAAGTTCTGTCTTTGTGAGATATATTTTCCCTATTTTTAACATTTATTTAGCAAGTATCATTACAGTTACATGGCATATCAAGGCAAAACTCAGACTGAAGTTTTGAAGCAGAAAGGTGGGGAGATTGGGATTAATCATGTAACTCTGGGGGTGTATTCGTATTACATGAATAACATCCACAGTTTCTTAAACTAAGAGGCTGGGCTTCTTCAGTAGTTAGGGATGAAGAGAGAGAAACTCCTTCAAAGGGCAGTTGATGGTAGTCATCACTCTTTCTATTGCCTGCACAGGTGGCTCTGGGGACATGCCTCCAAAAATTGGCTGTTGTTTCATGACAAAGTCCCTATCAAAAAAGGAAGTCCCACCCTCTTCCCAGTCCCAGATACAGTATTTTTGAACTGGCAATTTATAAAAGACAGAAAAAAGATCATTTTTCTAGTGGATCAGTTCCCTTTTATGTCCTACAGTGCATTTGCATGAATTTTGGCACAGCACAAGCAAAGGGATATGAACGTGTGGCTCAGAGAAGGACAACATGGAAGGTCCAGCCTTTGGGCATCAGCCCAGATTTGGACAGTCACATGTAGGTCCAGAACTTCAGTCTTAAGGGCTCATGTCTGGACATGTGATCACGATTTCTCATTACATCTGAGGATAAGGTAGGGGTATAGAGCCATGCTCTTCCCACTAACTTCAGGGTTTTTTTACCAGACCATAAAAGAGCATAACCTGCAGCTTCATTTTCCAGCGGTCAACAGAAAATATCTTGATTTGCCTTTTGGGTTTCCTAAAGCAGCCCATGATCTGGGAACCTCCTGCAGTTTGAAAGTGCTGGATGCATGGAAAATAGGTGAGAGATGAATGCGGCCTCCATTGTTATCATATAATTTCCTGTGCTTAAGATACACCTTCATTAGGAATTAAAATAAAATTCCTGTTGCTCTGAAGAAGCTGATAGCAATATTTGGCTGGGAGTTTTAGAACAGATAAGATTCTTGAGGTTTCTGTGTCTTCTGCGTCCATAAAGAGATGTAAGTGCCATCTCTCAATTGAAATTAATGAGAATTAGGCACCCGAATATCTTTGTGGATTTGAGCCCTCATGTTCTAATTACTGTGGCAATTAAATATGCTGAAAAACAGGTTCATCTGCACTGTCTACACTAAGGTCTGGTGAAATATTTATGCAAATTTTCTTTCTAGACATGGCTTGAGTTTGCCCTGATGACTGTGCAAAACCTATGATTGTAGAGGACATGCACAATATGGAAGGCCCTGAAACTAAACCTGTGCACTTGGCTTAGAAAAGGTTATAAGATACATATTTATGAAATGTTTCTTGCTGAGTGAGACAAGATAGTTACAAACAAAATAATAAATGATAAAAATAACCAACTCTTACATAATGCAAATAGCAGAATATAGAAAGAGCCGATTTTTTCCTGATCTTCACAAATCAGCTGATCTGCTCACTGTACTGATTTCTGAAGGCCACAGGACTATATATCCAACATGTTATGTAACAGCATACACATCTAATTTTTTTTTTTTCTTCATAGAGAAAGAAGAAAATAAAATGAGTACCTGTTTAATTTGCAGACTCTTAACTGTTTGGGGCCAATATAATTACTAATATTATTCTTATGAATATACACACTACTGAAGCACTAATGCTAAAGGAGACACCTTCATTCTGAATTTTCTGACTTCAAAGTAATGAAATCCCCAACTTCAATACCACAATAATGTACTTTTCAATGTTAAGTACCTAGTCCTAGTGTCAGTGTGTAGAACAACCTTGGCCAAAAAAAGCCCAATTAGGCCATGTAAATGAAGTGCGTTTTCAGCCAGTCCTACTGGGAAAACCAGCTTTGTATGAATGGTTGTAATTACAGTTGATGGGGAAGGGGGAAAACAAATTTGCTATGCATGAGCCCTTCCCAAGTAGCCTTTTTTTTTTCTTCTAATGCTTGCATATCTCCAATAAGTCATTACTGAGGAAGGGAAAAAACGACTCTCTGTTTACATAAAGTGTGTTAAAATGCATCTCTTCAGGAGTCTGAATGATACTTGAAGTTTGCTATAGGAGAGGTGCTACTTTCTCTGATGCATCCTTTTGTTTACTTCTCTTTGCCTGAGAGCCTCATTGGGCTGCTTGTCATAATTAGCAGTCTAGGTGTACACATGTCCCTAAAGCCACCCTTCACAGCTTATTTCAGGCAGGCACTTCCATTTTTGTATTTGAGTCCCTTTTGATTAACACTGTCGTCTAGGCCTGTGAAAGACAAATCAAAAAGTGACGTGCAGCATTCCAAAAAGTGTGTTTTTTCTACATTTTCCAAGGTGTTATTCTCTATTCTCCATGAGAACACACACCCCATTGCTGGTGGTCTTGATTCACTCTGTGTGTTGTGTCACCTGCATTCATCAAAAAATAGGAATTCATTTTTCAGTGCACTGAATTTACTCATCTGAATTTGCATCACAGTGTGCAGCTTGCTTGCTGCATCTCTGGATTGCTAGTTGGGCTGTCTCTAGCTCCTGACAAGGAGAAATAGGGCACCAGTACAATTACCTCCAGGGATGTTTCCTATGTGCAAGCCATTCTGGCTTCTGTGTCTCAGGGCTCATGAAGGTCACATAGCCCTTTCTTATATGTGTCTTTCGAATTCTCTTTGTTTTTACTGCTTTGATTCCTAAATTGTCCAGATTTTCTGCCCATATCCTACACACCAGTCATTCAGAAAGATGCTTCTTTCCACAAATACAAAGCTATTAATCACAAATGTTCTATTTACAAGTCACTGTATGAGTGACTCTTTCATGTATTAGTCATAATGTAGTACATAGCTTTATTTCCTTTATTTAAAAATAGCTAATGATCCTTAGTTCAACCTGTATGTTAATGTCAATAATATCAGTGTATTTTGCAATGTTAAAGAACTAAGGGGGAAGGGTTGGTTAGTGATGAGTTACTTGGTTTGAGTTGGGTTTTTTTTTGGTTTGGTTTAGATTTTTTTGTTCCATTGATGCATACACTGAGCTGAAAAAAAAAGTAGCAATACAGCAAAATTGCAAAACCTGACCAGGTTTTTCACCAACCTATAAAGGATATTTCTGGCCATTGTTAAATAAGAAGTCTAACACATAAATATTTTAGTATGTCATAAGGTAACTGTCTGTTTTATGTGAGCAATGAAAGGAACTAAAAGCAATGGAGTCAGGAAAGAGGAAAAAACCATTGAAGTAGTAAAGACTATTTTTTTGCCCTCTGTGGGATCAGTTTGTCCAAGCAGTTGAAGTAGACGACGACACACGTTTTCTGGGTCATGATCTGTACTCCACCACATCAAGATCCCAAGTGTAAAGGAACACTGATCCATCAGCATTATTTTTGCCTGATTCACACTGTGCTGAGTAAAACCTTGTGTACAGGCATGTGATCCAGCTCCTGAAGAGTGAGAGAGGTATGAACAGATGAGAGAGGTATGAACAGAAATGAGGTTTCTAAGTGAGAGAGCAGAACCAAGTGATCTAAGGCTGATGCCACTTGTGTAGGTTGATGTGCTCTTCCCTAAAGGAATTACTATTTCCAAAGAAATCCTCTTTCAAGACTAAGCAAGCTCTTGAATAAGTTTAAAGGGTGACTACAGTTGTTTCATGTTTTTCAACAGAGACAGTGGCACTGCCATTTCACAACTAAAGGACATGGTTTATATTAATCTTGATGTCGACAAGACTCAGTGTTAACCAAGGTGGCATTCTTGTTAGGTTACCCTGTTTCCAAAGACTACACATTAGAAGAGGTATCATATTTAAATTTCAGAGCTGTGGATGTGTATTATTCCTATGTAGAGGTCAGACAGAAAGCAGGTCAGGGTGCACTTCTCACTCATATTAGAAAGCTCCTTTGAGTCGTCTCAGTTCAAGAACAAGTTACAGCAGTCATGTAGACTATGGATCTAGGAATCCTATGTAAACTAGGAATCCTATGTAAACTAGGAAGTCTCCAAATGGAGGAACTAAGTCCTGGGCAACTGGCTGTAGGTGGCCCTGATTGAGTAGGGGTATTGGACAAGATGACTTCCGGAGGTCATTTCCAGCCTCAGCCATTCTCTGATTCTCTGATTCTGTGAACACACTGAACTTTCTTCCTTTTGATCTAAAAATCTCCCACTCCAAGTTCAGGAGCTGATGCAAGGCAAACTTCTGCCTATCAGTAATCACTCCTGGCATGCGGTGGTTCATCAGATCACATCTTTGCAAGATGGACTGGTTTATGATACAGAGGGCAAGGCCAGATTAAGGTCAAGCCCTTCCTTACACAAAGCATTGCACGCTTTGAAAGTTAGATAGATTAGTTTGGTTGGATGTAGTTATTTGTGTGTCCTTGTGTGTGTGCTGGAAAGAGCTTCATAGAAGACTGATAAGGACCACTAAAGACCATGTGTTACGTTGCCAAGTTTACTTTAATTGTGCGACTTTCACTCCACCTGTAATTGGAAATAGTGACAACATCTTGGTAGTTTTACCAATGCATCATGTGTCTGAGATTCTCGATAGTTATTACTGTACCTCCTGGGCCATATATTGTGGGTATGCATTTGATGTTCATATTGGAATGGAAAGTGCACTTTTTTGCAAAGTGAAATATATATATATATATATATATATATATATATATTTGAAAGATACTTCCTTTTCTTAAACTTAATCTGAGACCTCGCATCGGTATCTATGTAAATAAATATTTTCTGCAATAAAAACATGTTGCTTGTAGTCTGTCACATTAAAATAAAGATTTGAACACAGTGAGAAGTCATAAATGGAAAAAACTATTTACAAGAAATTAAGTTAAACTCCTTTTGAGCCACACACCTCACTTGTACAGAATTGTTGCTCTATATTAGAAGATACTGTAGTGAGTTTTAATATTGTTATGTCCAGAACCCTGCAATTTCATAGCAATGAATCTTAGGAATAAGACTGAGAAATACTTGCATATAGGACCTAATGTAAAGATGACTAAACTAATTTATATATTTTTTTCCATTGACTTCAATGCACTTTGAACCAATACAGACTAACTTTCCCAGAAATGCTGGAAATGCTAGAGGGAAGATGAATATGGAACTGAGGCAGGGAGAGGTAGTGGCTCTGTCTGGCAGGGGGTGATGACAGGACAGGGGGCTCAGGTTGTTTTGATTTGCTGAATTTGTGGTTGAAATGTGGGAAGAAATGCTGCCACCTCTTTTATTGATATTTGTTGGGAGACACTCATTATATATTACTCCATATGTATGTGTATGTGCATGTGAGGTTTTTCAGAGCTTTGGATGAATGCCTTTTACATAACATTTTTAAGATCAAAATCTATACAATTATGTGGATTCCTGCATGTAAATTATTTCAGGGAGTCTGATGTTTTAGCATTTTTAATTTTCTAGTAGATTTTACGATAGTGTAAAGTGATAAATTATCTTCTGCGGCTGCCAGAGTTATTTAACTATCTGCAGACAATGCCATTAGCAGGAGCAGTCTATGCCCGGTTGGTGTTCCTCATCCCTTCCCAGGAGACCGCTCACAGGGAAAAGAGTTTCTGGGCATTTCCGTGCAAGGCCCTTTTGCCAGCAGTGCCACCGGGGTGCTGGGGAGTCCCGGCCAGCTGTGGTGTGCTACAGTCAGGAGGACATTTTTCTATCACGCAGTGGAGAAAGCTACCAAACAAGCATCGGATATTATTGACTTTCCATCACTACTGGCCTGTGTTAAAACCAGTGACATAGAAGAGAAAGGTTCCATTTCCCATTACCAGATATCCAATCCCCCTAGAAAACATCTGTTGAATCTGGGATGATGCCATGGTATTAGCTCTTCTGTTGCATGCTGTTTCATTGGCTGTTCTCAGCACTGCCCTGTCTATCACAACGCATAATCCCTTTCCAGAGAAGTTTCAACCACATCGTTAGGGTCTCCAGTCCCGTTTCTTTGAAAATCCGTGGTAGTTTTTTGCCTTTGGCGCACAACTTGAAGTTTAGAAACTTGACTCTGTGCAGGGTGTAAGAAAGGGAACAAAAGTTTCCTGATGATTTCATGTGACAAAAGTTGTGCAAGGAAAAGAAGCGGGTCTGCAGAAATTCTGCAAGTTGCCGTGTTTATATTCCCAAGAAACTCACACTGGAGTGCCTCAGACACATAACTAAATGCTCCTCAGTATGCTCATTATTGAAGACAGTATAAGAAAATGGTCTTTAGAATTCATGTGATATACTACCAACTGGAGGGAGAATAATACAGAAATAGTTTCTTGATGATGTGTGCTAAAGCAGCAGGCATTTAAGAGCAATGTATGTCAATCTCTGAGTTTTTTTGTGAAGAATTGCAATTTATGACGTGTTAGGGTAAACAGTTGGATTATATTTCTGAAATGCATGTTCCATCAGGTAAAATCATTGTGATTATAGGCTCTAGTACTTTAAGTAAGTAAGTTATGCACTAAAAGGCTGAAATTGTAAAACAAGTATGCTTATGCTTAACTGTTAATCCCTCTTTGTATCTACACTGAGTAAACTACAAGAAAAGAGAAACTGCATTAAACAATAAAGGCATAAATGGCATGTTATGTCATCTTGATAAACAATGACTGTTATACTGTTTTCCTTCAAGAAGCAACTGTGACTGGCCTCTGTATTCTCCCTCAAAGAAGAATGTGCCTGAGTGTAAAAAAAAAAATGGAGGATTATTTAGAAGTTACTTTGTTCATGACTCTCAGTGAAAGCAGCACTTTCTCTGCATCTTCTCTTTTTGCTGCTTTTCCTTCATTTCCTCAGCTCTTACCTATTATGGAAAGCTGGACTTGTTATTTCAAAAACAACCTACTACCATGTAGAATATGAGTTTTGAATAAAGTGAAATAAAACTTGCTTTAAGTGGTTTTGCAAATGTTTGACAGCAGAAGATAATAAATGAAAATAAATCTCCAATATTTCTCCTAATGCAATTTGTGGCATGTCAACGTCAAAGGACTCTAACAACAAATCAACAAATATTTGAATGAAAACAATATACATAACTTATTTTTCTATATTAGAAACAACTGTCAAACAATTACTGTGTGACTTCATGAATTAGTTGGTTGTTTTGAAATATTCCTGCTAGGATTAAAAAAAAAGAAAAAAAAAAAGCAAAAAAAAAAAAGCAAGCTACACGGGCCTTTGAGCCTGAACATATTGTGTCAATCATAAGCATATGCAATGTATCTAAGCCATGAGGTAAAAATTTTCTTTGTAAATTATTTCATAAATAAATAATTTGCCTGAAAAAAGTTTATGAAAATATTTTTGCCTTTAATAAGTTCTCTACAGTTCTTTTGTGGCGAATATAAACAGATTGATATTGACATCTTCTTGATCTGCTTTATTTTAACTTGAAATGCCGAATGTGTCATGCAAGCATTTTTTATAAAGATACGGTAACAAACTTTTTCTGAGATACAGTATTTCATTAGAGTTGTCTACTTGAAACTATGAAGACATATTTTGTCCTTCTCATCTTTGCTTATGAATGGCTTTTGCGGTTTCATTTTAAAAGTACATGCACAGAGAAGCTTACGTTTCTTAAAAATACATCTCTGTAATATTGTTCTACAGGTGAAAAAAGGTGTGCTTGTTACAAAGGTTTGCATGTGTTGAAACCTGCGCTTTCACTGTTACGATCTTCTTCACTGTTTGTCTGTCATAATGGGAATAAAATATGTGAAAGCTGCAGGCACACATACGAACTGGCTGGGATTTAAGGTGTGGGGGGCATAATTTCCTGGTTTAAAATAAAAAGACATTGATAAGTCTCACTAGAGCAGAGAAGCAAAGGGGAATAACCCTTCTTTAAATATTTTCCACTCAAGTCCTGCTTGTAAGAGCTTAGCCAAGTCATCAGACAAAATACCTGCTGATTTTAACCCTTCATATGCAAGACATCTGCCAAGTGAACAGTCACTTGGGGCTGACATAGTAACAATAATAAAATCTTAATTGTAGAGAAGAACAGGTTTGAATCTGTGCAAACAGGACAAAAATACTTGCTTTTCAGAATTCTGCATTCATTAAAATTAGTGAAAGTGGTTTGCCTCTTCGATTGTGATTCAGCCATGGCATTTGCAGAGACTTGAGAAAAAGTAAAGGTTTACAAAGTCAGGAAAGGTTCTCTGTGCACCTAGTAGCGAGGTGCTACCGAGCATGGCCCCAGTACTAAAAGCACAGAGGCAGACTTTGTAACAAACTTTAAATTCTGATATAACTTTTCTTTGCATTATATATATAAACATGTCTGCTTCTCCGAACCGATTTTCTGCTGGTGGGTATGGAGTGAGTCTCACACATAATCTGTCAGTTCTCCTCTCCCGCTCTTGGGGATCCTACTGTGTGCCTCATCGTGCAACTATATTTTACCTTCCATTTTCAACATGACAAGTTCACCTCTTGTATGTGAATTATTGCTTTTCTATTCATAAAGCGCTTTATCAGACAATCCTACAAAAGAACTTAAGGGGGAAATGTGTTACTGGGTGATTTACATGAGCAATTACTTTACAAATCTGCCAGTGGATTATACTAAACACATACGAAGAATGTTTAAATTTGGAGAGAGGGCTGCAAACGCCATACGTTTTACAGTAGGGTTTCATTTGCGTCAGTGTTTATCTCTGAAGATTTTACTCTTTACATTTCACCATGGATTGGAGAATAAAATTGCAAGGAAAAAAGTTTTATCATTTCAAATATTTGGAGGGGAAGCAGCTTCATCTCTCCCACTGTCATGATTTAACTCTTTTCCAGCTTCTCCCTTGAATAACGTGTTGGCAGTTGCAAGCAACCAGAGTGCATCTATTTTAACGTGAAAACGGTTTAAAATGACTTGCATGGGACGAAAAACATGCCATATAAAGTCACCTAACTGCAGAAAAATTGTGTCCAAATGCCCCACAAATGTTTACATAGTTTTTAACGCCTACTATATTTGGGATTTAAAAACCCTTCCACAGGAACCTTTTACGTACTGCTTCTCCTTAAGAGAGTGTTTTTACATTAACATGCAGACCTCTGGCAATTTGTAGCATGGGAGAAATCGGGGTATTTTGACTTGAAAAGGTTCTGCACGAGCGGGAAAAGTTGTAAAGGTTTTCTTGGAGCAGCTAGGGACTGGCTTGCGATTGGTGTCAAAGCGCAGGCAGTAACGGGGAACGTTCAGCCCCAAACCTGCAAAGTGTCTGTTCACCCGCCTC
>NW_020799095.1:138068688-138086617 GCF_003259725.1 Athene cunicularia | reverse complement strand
TTTTTTTTTTTTTTTTTTTTTTTTTCCGCAATCGTTTCTGTTTTCTGTCTGCAAATGGCAAACTTCTCAAGTGCACTGAGTGAGCTGTGGGGATGAGTGATGAGTTGGAGAGACGTCTCCCCTCCATCACTCCTTCCTCCGCCAGCGCCTGGCAGGGCTGGAGCCAGGGGCACCTCGGCACACTTGGGGAGCTAAGGCGACAAAGCCCCTCTGAGGGAAAAATACTTTTTAGTAAAAGGAGTGTAAGCTAGCTGTTAGGCGGACCGTGCTGCCTTCACTGCTTTTACAGCACGCAGCGCATTTTGAATGTTGATTGAAACAAACAATAATTTAATACGCTTCAGGTTTTAGTTAACCGAGTTCAGTAAGTCTCTCAAGGAACCATCAAACTTCTTTGCCATGCAGGCTGTCTTCTTCAGCTGCGCAGCTGAATGCTATGGATGTTGGTGGCATCATGTTACTTTCCTGTTGGTTTTAGGAAAAGTTGAACATTTAGAGAAGACTGCCAGAGTTAAAAATGCAAGGGGCAGCAAAGGAAAGTAGTGGCAAGAGCCAGTTCCTGACGTGGACAAAATGAGAATAAAAGTTACAGTAGTCTTCTGAACTGCAGTTTGTGTTTGCCTCATGTTCACAATATGTGTTTTAGGCTAGACAGCTCTCTCAGATATTCCACCAGAGTGACATTTAAAAAAAGCCCTCCAAAGGAGTGAGGATTTTTTTTTTTTTTTCAAGTACTCTGGGTCTATGAGTAAATACAGGGTTTGTTTGAGAACATCAACTGTTTCCTGTAAATTGTGATGCTGACAAGACTGTCTGGAAATGATATCAACACTTTGAAATTTTTTTTTTTTTTAATTTTTTTAACCACTGAATGAAAGTGTGTTAATAACATGGTAAAACCAAACAAATGGAACCTTTCTCTGTAGAGGGGGGAAAAAAAGTCTTTTTCTTTTTTCCTCTTGAAAAATATATACCTGCTTGAGGTTTGCCACCAGAGTCAATAACACTGGAGTTCAGTAGTAAGTGCATCAGTGCCTATATACAAGCTAATCCTCAGACTGTGGCAACATAAGTCTGCTTCACCTATTTCAAACCAAGAGAGATTAGATATGAAAATAGTCAGTTTGTAATCCACCCTGATTATCACTTTTTTTTTTTTTTGTTACATGTAATAACTTTTCTCAGTTTGAAACTCTGCATATACACAGTCAAAACAAAGTAAGTAAAGGGCAAAGTTGGATCAGCTTTTAAGTTCACATCTTTTGCCTGTGATCCTCTGAAACGTACTCCAAATAACGCTGGGCAATCTTTGCCTGTGAAAGTATGGCTTTTTATTTTTTTCTGTATTTCATAGTAATGTTAATAAAGGAAAAAAAATGTAAATGACAACTTCAGAGATCTGAGACTTCTTTGGGCATCAAACACGATTCAGCCAGGTTATTCTCTTATATATTTAATGCATTTTTAGCATAATTTATACGGTAGCTTTGTGGGTTGCCTTATATTTTTATCGGTGATCAAGTAAATCCAGTGTTCTCATATGAACCCCTAGCAGGATTATTTTTCTGTTACGTGTTGTCTATCATTTTTAGTAAACTTTCATAGTACACTATTATCATGCATGCTCTGGCTGCGTGTGAAGAGTTTTATTATTCACATATCGTGATTGTGCATTAATAACAGCATAGTACTGTGTGTGGACTCGAGTGTCCGTGAGATGCAATAGTGCTTGTTAAATCTCTGTATTTCAGTCATACTATATTTTAATGCTAGTTGACACATAGGGTTTTATATTTTCAAAGCGTTGTGCAAACAATGACTAATTACTTTCTGTTCATGCGAATTACCTCTTTTAGCACTTTATCAGGCAGTTGCTTTTAAACAAAACTACTTTACATTACAGTGTGAAAGAGTTAAAAAATTAGCAAAGATGTTTAGGAAAAAACCAAAATTTTAATTACAAACAGGCAACTCTGGGTATGTATTTAAATTTCTCTTTTTATGTGGAACTTTCTTTCTAAGTTGGTGGGGGGCGTATGTGTATGAATATTTATGTCTCTTACAAACTCTTGACAATATTTTAATGTAATAATCTTAATAGAAACATTCTCAGATCTTAACTGCAGCCACACTGGCAGTATCGCTTTAATAAAGGTTTGTGGGTAACACCAAATATAACATTGTGAGAAAGTTTATGGTTAAATATTTTTGAACATGACAGGCTGGGAATCTGACAACCCTTTTTGTTAGCTGAAAGTAAAGTGGAAATAAATTACATTTTTAATACAGTTTCAGTTAAAACAAACTGCCACCTGGTAGTAAAAGTATTGGCCTTGAACAGAAATATATTCCGATTAAGATATTCTAACTGGTGTGTAAAATGAAGCCATTCATTCAGTAAACTGACAACTTTCCAGTTGGTGTTTGCCCTTGCTTAATTTAGTTTCCTCAACACAACTAGTGAGGTAGTCTGGGTCTGTTTTTGGCAGTCCTGGGCGACTGTATACTCGGACATTTTTGTCCCAAATATTACAACCTTATGAGTTAAAAAGCAATTGGTTAAAAAGAATAGCAGGCAGGTGTTAGGAAAAGAGGTTTGTTTTTTTGTTTCTGAGAGTTTCTGAAGTTCTTACCTAGTGAGAAAACAATGCTGTTTTCAAATACTGGTGATTAATACTATAACCAGCGTAGTCTGCACCCATCTATTGTATAAATACCATTGCCTGCTGACCTTTGGATCCATTAATTACAGCATATCTGGTCTAGGTTCTACTATTTTTGTCTGTCCAGAAGATAAATAAAAGTGCCCTTTTCAGTCCTTCTGGAGAAGAACTTTTTTTCTTGTTACAGTCATGAATTACGGAGTTCTCTTTCCTACCCTGTGCCAATGAAGTTCTCTTTTGACTTTAAAAAGATAAGCCTGCATCCAAAGAGAGAATATTTGATTACTTTAAGACTATTTTCGCTTCAGTTTTTATGGTACGTACAGACTTTTTGGGCTTTGCTTTTTTTGGATTGTGTGTTTGCTAATTAGAAGAAAAACACATAATGAGTTATATCAGATGATGTGAAGGATTAAAGTATGATTACACCGTTAAATAGTAAATGTTTACAAGGGCAAGACATGCAACTACATTTTTCAGATTATGCTTATTATTCACTTCTTGATGTTGTTTTGCACCTAATCAATAAAAGGCCTTCCAGAACACAGCTCCTCAGCCAGTTGTATACGTGCCCAGAACATAAGAAATGTTGCTGGGGCAGAGGAGCATGGAGGGGGAGAGGAGCGGTGACATATTATTCTGACTTCTTGTCATGCAGACTCAAGGCTCAAATGAAACACCGAGCAATGGGAGAATCACTACCATGGTCTCGATGTAAGTCCACAGTTGACATTTTGTCACACCCCAGAAGTGTTGCACAACTGAACACCATTCCACTTGATGTGTCGTCTGGAGTCAGAGGAGTCTCTGATTTGGCGTCACGGGGTTTAGAAGACTCTGATTTAGGTGAACTGGCGTAGCTGCGTGTAAGAAACTTTGTTTAATAGCCATCTATGTTTTATTCATGTTCTGTGCTATCAGTTTCTTATTTTCTAGTACCTTTAAAGTGGTTCTTTAAAATTTAATAGTAACACCACCAGTGGAAAATACATCTAAAATGTAATAGAAATTGCTAATCTTTCTATCAGTGATTTTTATTACAGTCCTGCTGCGTTAACTAAGGAATCTTATTCCTGCTGTGGATCTCTGTATGTGGATTTAGAAAAGCTATAGAGAGAAAATTCTTCATTAAATTGCATAGCTGCCATGAGTGGCGCTTTCGTAGGATATTCCTACAGAACCCAGTTGGTTCCAGCCTGTAAAGTTCGGTGGAACTTTTCCGTGCTTGTAGAGAATGCCTGTGAGTACAGCAGCTACAATAGGATTATTTCTGCCTTGAAAATAGAATTATTTTAAATTACAAGGTTTAGTGCTAATAGTAGTTTTTACTTTCTCAGCTCCAGTTCACGTTTGTCTAATTTCTCATAAGTCTGCTTTCTTTCCAGGCTCAGATGGAGTCTTTTTTTTTCCCCCCTTAAATTTATTTTAAAATATTTAATTTTTAAAATGTTACTAGCCCTTTAAAAACCTGTAATAAATGCTTTACAAGTGGCTAGACACCTTCCCTGGTGGTTTAATTTATACAAGCAGGAAACTTTCTCTCCTTCTTTCTCTCTCTCTTTCTTGTTTTCTTTAAACCAACTGACGTAATGCCAAACTTTGCTTTAAAAGAACAGACAGAAGTAATTGGTAGCTTTTAACTTTTAATAATGTTCTGGATTGGTTTTAGTGGCCAAACTGCCATTTTTTTAAAATTCAAGTAAAAACGGGCTTGTGGCCTGAGGAAGAAAGGCCCTGTTGATGCAGTTATTTTTATTCTTGTTTTTCAATCTGTTATTAAAAATCTTTCCTGCTGAGCTCTGCTGGATTTCTCCAATTGCTCTTTGTGATGGCTGGTGCATTTCAGGTTACGGTAACTTAAACTGTTTTGTGAATTTTATTTTTATTTTTTTCCCATGGGCATTTTGAGATGCTTTATCCTTTTTCTTTTTTGTTTGATCTCCCCCCCCACCCCCCCTTCCCTTCTCTTTCACCCAGCACCCAAAGCCTTTCGGAGAAACAGTTTATTTTGATTCAGAGAGGAATATTATGTTAAACATACCTTTGGTGGTAGTTCAGTGAATTTTATTTTCCTAGTATGAGAGCATTTTACACCTGTTAGTGACGCTGATTGGGAAGATATTCACTGCCCACTGCAGAAGACGGGAGAGATCGTATCTTGCAGAGCAGCTACTTTCTGTGCGCTCTCCACCCCATATTTTAAAGCTAAACCAGATTTTAAAATATGTTTAGTAACAGTCTCTACTGATCTGTATCTATTTGTGTCAAGCTGATATTGGAAACAAGAAAACCCAACAAAAGGATTTTTAAAAATTAACTGTACTTAGGAAAATACAGTCTACTCTCTTTTCTTTCTTAATTTCTTTATTTTGTTTAGTTTTCTGGCTTATTTCATTAATTTATTTTCTACATCTGCTGGGGTGTTGAACATAAGCAAACTTTCTATGGTAAAAGATGGAGTTGGGCAATAGACTTTCTTGACGAAGTTGACGTCAGGACGACTTCATAAGTTGGCAAGTAGGGAAATCGTTCAAAGACCAAGTTGGCTTGTGCCAGTTTTCCCTTCCTTTAGGGAAGACACTCCACCCAGTAGGAGGTTACCCCACCCAATGTGGAGAGCTATAATTCAGTGGCAACAGTTTAAATGTCAATCCTCCCTAGGGTTTAAACCCCAGACTTGTCTTGCCTCAATCTTTATATTTAATCTAACATTCAATCTGTTGAAGTAACATCTCATCTTCATAAGCGCTTTTTGGGCCTGATCCTGCAATTCTCATTCTTGAAAATACTCACTGACGTCAGGGGGACTTTTGAATTCCGTAAAGGCTGCAGAATTGGTCTCTGCAGAGTTGTGTGTATCTGTGTCTGTCTGTAAGCAAGATTGTGTCTGCCTGATGAATATTGTATCATCTGTGTTGTTAAAGATGAAATTGTAAAATACTTCCTTTGTAGTCTTAAAAATCTGAAGAAGTCTTGGAATCGTAATGCTGTAAAACAGATTTTTCTCTGTAAGTAAAGTGTACTTACTTTTACTTAGCATTTTCTCAGAATAAAATATGAGTTTAAAAAGTTCCAACTCTGAAGAATTTAAGGTATTTCTGCCACTTCTCTATATTTCTCTGTATCATGCTGTAGACATATTTTTGAGTGCTGCTTTTGGCAGTTTTTTCATCTCTAATGGAAAATGAATCTCACAGCCTGTAGCTTAGTGCCCGCAATAAACATTGGGGTACTTGGATAATACTGAGAACTCCCAAGGAAAAATTTACTTTTGAGGTATTCTCAAAGTCAACATGTAATTTTTATAGGTACGTTTTACTTCATTGTGGCGTCTGTTCTCAACCATCCTTTTCAGATCCCCCATTACGTTTAGTGAGGCTGACAATGCAGGAGGAAATCTATAATTTGATACTGTAAAAGTGTTATAGAAAAAGCGCTGATGTGTTCATCTCTCTGCGTTTGAATGCTGTCATTTTTAGTTTACTAATACATCTGAAAAAGTCTGTAAAAAAAAAAAAAAAAAAATTTTAAAAATCATCAGTGCGCTTATGCTTCTCAGCAAGATTTACTTAAACAATATGCTTCAGTTTTGCCTCAAACCATTTCAAGCCACCTCTGATCCAAGAATGTACCAGTTCTTGGTTCCTGGAAGATTAAGCATGACAGTTTCTATTATATAATGAACAGCAGTATTGTTTGAACAAAGGTAACATATTTTGATTTGTGTACTTTTTTTTGGCAGCTGGCACTAGTGTAGGTCTAAAATGAGTGGTGATCTAACAGTGTAAATATCTGAATGTTCTTGAAACACACAGTATAGATGTAATGTGTTTAAATCATTGAATCTATCTACCTATATTATATAGAATGTATATGTATGTGTATATACAAACCCGTAAATGGTGTGTTCTGCTATCTGTAGCCTTCAAATGTGTATCCTTTGGGTATTCCTGACCTACTTTGCAAAGTCTGCAAGTCTGAAATACATACTGAAACTTAAAACATTAAACATAGAGCTTGGTGGTTCACAAAAAAAGCAGGGGGAAATTTTTGCTAGTAGTTCATTTAAAAAAAAAAAAAAAAAAAAAAACTCTGCATAGACAGATACCTTGCAGACTGATTGTGATATCCCAGTGACTTTACTGGGATTATTTAAAAAAATTCTCAGCTGATCTAAGAAAAGTTTGAAGTAGATACTGAAGTTAAGTATTGCCTAAAATTCCTATGTGCAGATGTGGTTTAATGTTTAATGGGAGTTGAATGAGTTAGGATAAAGCAATTTTCTTTGGGGGTAGAAGGTTTTCAGTGTTTCCAAAGTATGATTCTTTTTATCTTTCTTCACACACTGCTCTTCAAGCAAATGCTGTAAGTTATGTGGAACATCATCCAAAACTTACTATTCAGATGAAATGTTGCTTCATGAATTCAGTTAATGAAACAAAGATACCTATGATTTCAGCTTCCTATCTGAACATAGTTTGTTTTTCTAGTTAGTGTTCTCATTTTTAGGTATATTAAATATACTCATCAGACGTTTGTTAGCTGCAGTTACAGAGTATAAACCAAAAATGCATACATGCTGATTATTGCTGAGCTTTCTCCTCCTGCATGCATAGATATGGACACACACGCACACACACAATTAATAAAGTAAACCTTGCCCTAAATACCTGAGGCAAAAGCTTGTGAAAATAGATTAGCCTTACCATGTGCCTTGCAGGTAAACAGTATCTGACTGTCTTAGAGAAATGGGAGAGGAGAGCTCCTAAGTGGAGGCTGCCTACCCATGCCACCCTGGCACCCAGCTCTGGATGCTCTGGTCTAGGTGCTGTCAGTAAAAATCCTGCATCTCATTTCAGCTGTCACAGAGGTAGGAAGGGAAGAAAAGGTAATTTAGGTCTCCCATCTACTGTGTATACTGTTTGCTTTCTGGGCCTGCTACAGACATCTGAAATTCATGCCATTTAGTCTCCTTCCACGTTCTTCAGATCAGGAGTTTTCTTCAGAATTAAATCCTATTTGCAAATTATGTCTGTCATTAAAAAAAAAAAAAAAAAAGGATTAAATTAATCCTCTAATAGTTGTTTAAGCATACTGTAGGAATGTAAATAATTTTGTGGCATTGAGCTCATATTTCCAGTCTTATGGGGGGTAAGATCAGAAGTTATCAACAACGTATATCTGAATCATACAGCTACAATAAATCGTCTAACAAATACCCACCCTTTGCACACGCAGAGATGCTTTCCAAGACTGCTGAAATTCTGAACACACCTGTATCTTATGTGTATGTCCATAAGTATGAATAGGAGACTTATCTTCAACTAGCAGCAATCATAGTAGTCCACGGACAGAAAGTTTGATATCCACTTGATTGCTGCTGGCTGTGTTGTCCTCAAGGTTGTCTTCTCTCTGGAAGAAGTCCCAAGGAATCATTAATTGAAAAGAAATGTGGGATATGGCTCTGACTCCAGTGCTGCTACAGTTCAGGATACAAAGCATAAAGTGCTTCATCTATATCAGGTCAGAAGTGGTCATGCATAATCCACTTTTATCTAGGTATCATTCTGTCATATGTAAGGTATGCTCTGCCTTGTCTCTGTTACTCTGCCCCTCTGCTTCTTGCTCATGCATATTGGTCTCTCTTTGGCTGCTATATGCACATACATACATTCTAAAGATACATGGAAATTAAAGTCCATCTGTGTTGCATAATTTTTTACAAAAACGCCAGTGTTTGTATTGTTCTTCTTCTGAGCCCTTAATGAGTTTAAAGAATTTAATGTGACTTAATGAGGGTTCTTACTCTATTTCTGACACAGAGACTAATGAGGGAGAAGTAGAACAAATTGAAAACCAACTTTTACTTGTGGTTAGTTTCATGATGTCATCAAATGCAGAATATTGCAACTCCTGGAAGAGTTCATAGATCTAGGCAAGAATCCATTTTGCATCACTGCTTTTCAGTTGCTAGCACACTTCATGTCATAAGAAACCAAAGTTTAGCATAACTTGATTTTTTAATTTTTTTTTTAATCTTTGGGCTGTTTTGATTTTTTAGGCAAATGATTTTTGTGAATCTAACCTGCTTTGCCTGGCAGAAATTTAGACATGACCAGATTGATTAAACCCCTCTGATTATGGCCCTAATCTCCCCTTGTACTTGAAAGGGACAAAACTTCTGCTGACTTCATCTAGAGTAAGATCTGATCCTCATTGGGAAACTTCCTAATTACGTTGCAGCTTACTGCGAGGGAACTGCGTTTTTCAGGGATCCATCTTACACTTTCTTACAGTTTGCTACTTTAAAGCAGTTTCCCTGCACTTAGGATACAGTGACAACACTTTGTAAGACTCCATCTTGCATTTTTGCTGCTCCACTCAGGATGGTCAAATGGTATTTCACCGCATGAAGCTGCCCTTCAGTGGGACCACGGTTTGGTCTGTCACCTTTAAAAGCGACTCTTTTGGTTTGAAATTGCTTCCCGAAAGGGAATGAAAATAAAAAATAGGTTTAGGTAGTGCACCTGCTTCTGAGCCCTGCTGCTGTGCACTGGCTTCACAGCCACACTTTTCTCTTGTTCCTGACCAGCTACTCTCCGAAAGGCTTGTAGAAATAGCAGTGTAGTGATTGAAGCTCCAGTATTACGGGTCTATCCATGCGAGCAAGCTGTAATGCCCTCATAAAGTTGTGTGCCATGCCATGGGTGTCAGGGTATTTTTGACAAGCCAAAGGAAGCTGTGACTTTCATTGCCCACAGATTGTGATTTTGATACAACCAAACTGCAGAAAATTTCAGCATAGTAAATAGAATTATTTCCTATACCATCTGATTTTGTTTTTTCAGCAGTTGTTAGTATTTTTAACAT
Source organism: Athene cunicularia (assembly GCF_003259725.1). Lineage (NCBI taxonomy): Eukaryota > Metazoa > Chordata > Aves > Strigiformes > Strigidae > Athene > Athene cunicularia. The sequence goes on along the minus strand of NW_020799095.1, from coordinate 138,077,084 downwards.
ATAAGTTGCACAATGGTGTGATTTTTTTTTGTTGTTTTTTAGATTGATGTTAACCCTTGGCTCTTCTGCTGTTGCTCAGCATATCACGTCTGAACTGTAATGGATTTTATTGCTTTGCATTTTATTTTTTTACAATTAGTTGTTGGTTTCATGTTGTTGACTGCAACATGAGATAATTCAAATAATAAGAATTTGAATTGGAAATACGGGCATTTTTATCCAACTTTCTTGAGCATTATTATGCAAACAGAAAAAGAGTAAGTTGTTTGGTTAGTTTTTATATATGTATATATGTGTGTTTGTTTTTTTTTTCTTAATGAAGGTCTTCATAATTTGGTAGTTCAGCAAATATGTTCTGAAAATATTTCTCACAGGTGGCAGGTCTGAGTCGGTAACTTTTAGGTAGACAGTTTTGTTACAACATACGGAGTCTTGAGCTGAGAAACTGTTTTCTGGAGTTTTAAAACCATTGGAAAGTAAGATTTATTGGACCTTAAATATCCCAGTGGTGCAAATTTATTTGGTGTTCATGGCAGTCTCAGCTTAACTTTCCTTAGAGATTTGCTGTGGTACTGCATTATCTAAGGAACATTTAAAATGGGTTTGTCTAGCGCTTTTTTTTTTTTTTTTTTGTCAGTCGTTTCTCAATATTTATTTGCACATATGAAAATCTTTACTAACAAAGATGACCTGGCCTGTCAGCTCTGCTAAACTCTCTGGTGCAAAACATTTTACCTGAATGGGACAAAGTTAAGAAACTGAAAAGCTGGCATTTTAAAAGATTTTTCAGTAGGGGAGTGTGACAGTGGCTAGTTGTCAATGGGAAGGAGCTTAAAAAATAGACACAGGAGAAAGAAAAAGCAGCTGTGGAATTTATTTTACTGGGTGAAAGGAGACTCATAGTTAAGCAAGCTTTACCTTCCTGGGTTTTCAGAATTTATTGCCCAAAAGACACATGCCTGAATAGAAAGAGAACTAGGAATTGTAAAATCCACTATGACATGAAGTGCTCTTACTGCATATGAATGCAATTTATTTATTTTTTTCTCTCCAGCAAACTGTGACTTCCTTTGTCTTGTCAGAAGGAATTTCAGACGAGACCTTACCAGAGTAATGCTGACATAAACCCTGCGCTCCTCAGCTGTAGCTCCGTGCGCGATATGGTCCGTGGTAGTTTTCACTGAGCTACTGTGTTGCTTTCAGGCATGAATGGGACTGCATTGACTTTACTTTTGCAGAAAAAGTACGTTTTCTTAGAAAATGCACTACATGAAAGAAGGAAGGGCAAGAAGGAGAGCGGAGAGAGCACTCTGATATATGAGCTGAGATTAGGGATGTTGTAATGCCATTTATTGTAGGATATTATTGAAAAATCACATGGGGACCAAAGTTCCCGTGGATTACCATGCAATATTTATTACCATTTTCCTGTGTTTTCCCTGGTTAGGATCTAATCCTTCAGTGTCTGGAGCTGCGTGGAGTTAAGAATTTGTCCATTCAGAGAGGAAAACCTTGCCAGCTACAGGATTTCACCGTTTTATTACCTGCATTTATTTATTCCCCCCCTAAAATATCTGAGAGTGAGTGGAAGGCAGAGATGGGGGAATAGGTAAACTGAGGGAATAGCAGGGGCATGTATCTGCTTAGTAAATAGTATTTACTGACTACTGTTTACTGTCAAGCAGATGACTGCAGTTGTATTTCTGTGAAGCAACCAGCGCGCAGTCAGTGCAAAGGACTAAAGTGAAGTTGTGTGCAATTCTGAGGTGACTAAAAGATGGGCTTGTGACATACTTACAGCAAAAGCCATTTTCGGTTGCCTGGTACCCTCCCTAAACGCTATAATTTTGCGAGTGACACATTTGATTATGAGCAGCCATCAAAATGCTCATAGGCATCTTGTTTGAAAGAAGAATGTGCTTGCATTTAAATATTTGCAGGTCTGAGAAATATGTTGTTCTTTTAATCTTTTCATAAGCTTCCTGCCCTTTTTCAGTTTGTTCGATAGCTATTCAATTTTGGAGTTTATTTAAAAGAGATGATAAAGTACACGCTTTTACATTCCTTACTTGGACAGAGCTTCCATTTGCTTCCTTGGGAGAGCTGGTCTGAGCAGGACCTGGTGCCTGCTTTTCCCTTCATAGGGTGAGGATGTGGTTAGTACAGGGGTCACCTCATCCTCAAAGCTCCTTTACTGTGATGAGCTCCTTGCTTCCAGGGGAAGAGATTTTCAATCTGATTTTCAGTCCCTTCTGTCAAGTTTTAGGGAACAGTATGAACTCTTATTAGAGATGGCAGTGAGGAAAAGAAGTGGAATCTGGGCACATCTCATCTCCGTGTTAGGGGGAATAAGGTATAAAAAGCCTCTGCTGAGCTTGACTGGTAAGTCTTTGGTTATCATCTCATGATGGAATACGCACATAGAAAAAACACAGAAGTTAATGTTTACTTTGTGGATGCTTTATCTTCAAGCAAAGAGAACTGACAGTTTCATGGTTAAGTGCCTAAAGTTGTTTTTGGCTTTGCAGTTGTTGAATTAATCACTGCAAAGCTAACTAATTGTGTACCTTTTAAAGCCTCCCCCCCCACCTTTTAATGAAAGGGAGATATTTTGCTCTTTCTGACTTCGGAGTCGGGTTATCCCATTAACTACTAGAAGCAAGCTCTTCAGTTTTTATTTTCTTGAATTAGCTCAGGAATCATTCTTCTAGTAGATGGTGAATTTGCTTATTGATCCAGTTGCTTATGACTTTCAGTGCCTATGCTATAGAATGGGCAAAGGCTTTTTAAAACACTTTTAAAAATTGTATTGAAAACACTGGCTCCTTAATTGAAATATACAGATGTTACTACTGCTGCTGTTTCGATTTGTGAGACATTATCTTTGTGTCTTACTGAGATGTTTCTTAGCCAGAATAATGTTTCAAGGCATTTTTTTTATTTTATTATTTTTTTTCCTTTCTTAAATGTTAAACATGGGCAAAAAATGACAAGGATCTCATCTTCATAGCATGCTGTGCATCAGGGTTGATAGAACTGCAGGCTAGTTACTCCCTAGTTTTAAAGGAAGATTAAAAGGTCCTTGCAAAGATTAACTTTATTTCTGGCAACATTTCCATAGAATTTTATTATGGCAAAGACAAAATCAAAGGATGAATGGACAAAGTTGGGATTTTTGCCACTTGGTTATTTTTTCTGAGGCTGTGTAAGCTTTTTTTAAAAATAAAAAATTAATGTAGAATGCACTGTTTCCCACAAGAGCACCTTCACAGATTTAGCATAAAGAAAGTGCATTTTAATTCAAAGACAGACACTGGTACATTTCTTAAGGCTCTGAAAGCAGTAATCCAACAGGTATATAAAGCTGTAATGATAAATATGATTATTTCTATCTAGCGTTGTTAAAATACATGATTTTAGTGTGTGTTCAGATTAATGTTATTTATTTAAGATATCCAGCTTATTCTGCATTTTAAATACAAGTCTCTTGGCTTCTCAGTTTGATTTTTTTAAATGTCAACTGGTTCATTTCAAGTCATAAACAAAGGTTTCACTTCAAGAACTTTTTATAATTTAAAAAAAAATCTAATTGCAGTTGGAAATATTGTATATATAACTAAACTAACAAGTGTGTGTTTTGTACGGGAGAGGCTCTAGCGATACTATTTATCTTAGGGTCCACATTAGTGAAGGCAGGACTAATGACAGTGAATCATGCACACTGTATATTAATGTAGTCCACTTTCGGCACTATATAAATAGTATTGTAAATACACACCTGCAAAGTGTCTGCAGTTATATGGTCATGGCACAGAGTCCCTCTGTGCTCTCCTAAGTACATATCTCTGCGTGTATCACATTGCTCACCAAGGCAGCATACTGCAGCTGCTGTTCCTCTTGAGGAGGTGTCTATAAAATGAATGCTGTGAAACCAAAATTTTGGGATGGCTTTATGCAGAACATATGGGTGTACTATTACTGGGTCTTTTAATACCCGCCTGGTCCTTTTCCCTGCACAGGGCTACCCGCACAAGATGAGCTGGGTGTTGATCTGAAATGTAGGCTGGTCTTCTGAGTGGAGCAGAAGACTAGGTGTGACTTAAATCAGCGAGAGGTTTCTTGACATTCGCGAAGAGGAATGTAGTGAAGAGCTAGTCAGAAAAAGCCATTATTTCTATCAAAAGTCTAAAAACATGGCAGCTACTCTAGCAGCAGGTTCTTCAGTTTTCATCTGCTGCGGTAACAGGGCCAATGTCCTAACTTACTTTATTGTCTTTTTTGAGCAGGCGGCCACGCCGATGCTGTCAGTCCCCGCATTGCATTAGCACACACGTTCAGGGTAGCCCGACAACTCACTGGAGCTTCTTCAAGCCTGTAGTAGAGATCCTGTGCTGGCTGTGGGGCCTGATCCTTCCATGGGGCTATAGAGGTTGCTGGCTCAGGCGAGACTCATGCATCCCTGGGCCACCTCCACAGAGGTGGCTCTTGTCTGAGCAGCACCTGCCCCTCCGCAGTGTTCTCTGGGTGACTCGGGCTGGCTCCCATCCCAGGGATGCTCCCCTGGGTTTGCCAGTGGCAGCTACTGTTTGTCCAGGAGCGTGGCTGGGAGCTGGATGCTCGGGCGCCCCTTGGATGTGCAAAGGGAGGGCGAGCGCCGGATCTGGGGCCCCCACCCCCGTCGCAGCAGGGCGTGCAGGCAGACCCCCCATTTTGGGTCGCAGCTGCTCCGTGGTGTCCGTGGGGAGGGAGGGGAGCCCCTGTCTAGCACCTGGAATGGCGGAGGACAGGAGAGACAGGGATCTCCTTTTTAAAAGGAGTTGTTTTTTTTTCTCACCCCTATTCTTTATTCATAAACCTAACGCAGTTCCACAATTCCCAGACATGTAAAGCTGCAGGGCTTTTTTTGTTTTGTTTAAATCTTTCTGAACCAGCCAAATTTTTGGGGTTGGCACAAGGTGCAGCCAGTACCCATGGCCTTCCAGGGCTTGCTTGGTCTAGAAGTCTGCAGATGTTTTCTGCTGGATCTGGCTCCTAATGAACAAAAAAGATTTTGGCATGCTTATTTATTTATTTATTTTCAAGGGGAAAATGTGGTTTAAAACGTTGATAATTATGTTCTACGTGAACTACTCAGACTTTATGTAACTGTATGGGAAAATGAATGCTCATCAATTTAAAAAAAATTTTCTTTATTCATAAAGCATTCATATTTAAAGTGATCTTTTTTTTTTTTTCCTCCCCTCCTTAATGAAAATAGGGTTTGAGGAGCATTACAAATAATTATTTTTTTTAATTACATATAGTTCTGCATCAGAGTTCTTGAAGATGGCCCACTGTGATCCTCTGGTGAAACTACCAGGGTTTTTCAAAAGCTTTTTAATTATCCATTCTCACTGCTCTTCTCTTTTTAATATACACATAGTAACTGAAAAAAAGAAAAAAGAAAATATTCCATGAGGGATCCACCTACAGGTGTGCATAGGTCAAGCGCATACTTCTCATTCAGAATGACTATTTTTCTTTACCAGCTATTGGGTAGTACTTCCCACTGTCAAAACCCAGCTCTCACACTCTTTTAGAGGGAATACTTATCACAAAGCTGCAGTGCATTTTAATCAAGGTTCCCAGAGTATTATACAAGCAGTAATTGCCTCTTAAGGACAGGAAGAAGTATTATACCCATTGTACTGACAGGTGAGCCAAGGCACAGGGAATCTAAGTAACTGCAGTGTTAGAGTGAACCAGTGGCAAAGCTGTGAACAGAGCTTTGGTGCCTTCACTCCTCATGCTGCTAAGATATGTCCCCCCTCCACCCACCAGTTTGCCTTTATTTTCTGAATTTTTCAGATACTGACTTTTTTCTTAAATATTATATAGCAAGTGTTGTACTTGCTCTTAAATTGAGGTACACATGCTCTTGTTTTATGTGTTTGTGAACTGTAAAGGCCTCATGTGGCAGAACTTCCATTTAATTCCAAACCTTATGTTTTGCTGCTGCCCTCTGTGGCACTGGTAGGCCACTGGATTGCCCCCAAAATAGCTCCTGTTATGTTTGTTACTGATGTATCACTGTGCCCTGAGTGACAAAGAATTCTACTTTTCAGCACAACAGTTAACTCACTAAATGATTCCCCAGCATGATACATGCTCTGTCTTGTATTTAATTATCTTGTAATTATCAAAGCAGTAATGAACTTGTGCATAAGAAGAGTATGGATCAATAAAAACAACTCAAAATTATGAAGGAGCACTGACAGGCTACAAGCCCAGCCATTCTTCAGATGTTAGTTTCCATTTACCTGAAAAGCTTTTGACTTTTTTTTAAAAACAACATTAGAAAAAATTATTTAAAGTTCTTACTGTTTGTTCCTAACCGATGATGATCACGCACATACATTCTCAGTGCTTTGCAAGAGGCGGTGTAAGTGCTAATGAAAGTTTGTATTGGAGTGGCCCCTAAGAATATGATCATTGTTACAAATTTATTAACACCATGAAAGATTTCCTGTCCTAAAAAGTCTGCCAGCAAACGTCATAATCCTGAGTGGGCAGAGCCATGTGGTAGGTTTGACTGAGCCCCTTTGACAATTATATCATTTATTTAACTGTCTATCTTTAGAAGTTGGGAGGCTGAGCTTGGTTTCAGAGGCATGCCGAAACTCTTGCGCTGTATGCACAGCAAGGGCAATGGAATACCAAGAGTGCTCGCTTGGGCTTTAACTACTAAATAATGTGGTTGCACATGACACAACAAGAACAGAGGTATAATCCTGCCCTGTGAAGCAGGTCACATGTTTCAGGTTCTCTCTGTAATGTATGCAAAGTAGCTGTTTAAATCATTACGAGTGTGTAAATCATCTTCTTCATAAACAATACCATCAAGGTACAGTCAGGCAACATGTCTCTTGTGGGTTGACTGGAGCTGGAATTTCTTTCAGACATTGAGGAGGTACGTCAATGCATGTGAAGCAGATTCGCCTGTTGCTGCAGTGTGGTCTCTGCAATGTTTTGGATTTCTAAGATGAATATTGCTAAGGCTGTCGTCTTCACATTGAAGTGCAGTGAAAGGAGGAGGATGTGAATGAGGCATACACAGCCTGTATGATCGAAGTCTTCCATGAAAAATTTGCTCCTTGTTTTTCCTCTGGCTTTGTAAGTCATGCAACAGATAACCCACTTATTTCTCTGCATAAGTTTAGTAAGTATTCATAGCTCCTGTATGTCATGCATTTGGGGAGGAAAAGATTTGTTGAGCAGTGTGTTAGACTCGTATCTTCTGTTTTAGCCATCATTTCCCTATATAGATTATAATACTGTTTTTTTTTCCGTCTTTTAACATGCCGATGTACTTTCTGTAACTCCTAAGTAACACTCCACACCTCTTTAATACAGTCTTCAAAGCTGACTAGTTCAGTGGTGAGTGAAACTGAAAGCGAGACCTAATCTTGTTAAGAACTCTGCTGTACTTCTGGATAAAGTATAAATATGTGCCGTTATCATCATTATTTATTTATTATTATTATGGGAGTTTGTGTTTTTTTGGGGGAGGTGAGAAGAGGTAGGCACACTGTATGGTCACATCCCCACCCCCAAATGTTGTATTTTGAATCACTTTAAATAGTTGTTTGGGATGTCTTTATTACGGTGAATCATGTTTTTAATATCTGCTTTAAACACATGTGTGTTCATAGGAAGGCAATGGAAGCCCTCTTTCGTTTGCTATCATGTAATGCTTCTGCAGCATGTAAAATGCCCCTGGTTTCTAAATATAGGTAGACCTTCTATGCAGAATCCTTTCCCTGAAATGTATAAGGGGTCAGATGGTTTTGCTTAAAAAGCGATTGCAGGGATGGTGACACCAAAAAAGCAGTATGTTCTCCTTTTGCTCGAGATGCTGGCTCCGAGTTACAATTATCCAACATCAGTTTTAGGAGAAATACCAGTGAAATGGCACTGGTAGACTTGCTGGATATAAGTAAAGAGGCCGGCAGCGGCCATCTGGTCTACATGCGCTACCGAAACATCGGTTTTCCTACTTCCTATATCTGTGCTGTGTCCTTGAGTGGTGGGAAGAAAAACACAACCAGCACTCATCAACTTTCAGCACATGTGGAAACAAAGCTAAAAGAGCAGGGGCATCCCCAATGCATTGGCAATTTGCTAAGCGCCTGAGGGCTGCATCTCATTTGCATTAAAAACGCATAGATTGCTCCTGCCTTTATCTTGGCTACGGGGACGTGGCTAGTGGAGGCAACAGGGCCCAATACGGCTTGTTTCACCTGGCTCCAAGTGGTTTGGATCTGGCTGGAGCGCCTCATGACGGGACATGCCGTCGCCCAAGGGGCTGTTGCGCTGCCCGGGCGCAGCTGCTCGGCGCCTTTCCCGCGGCCCGCCCC
>NW_020799095.1:138051718-138068638 GCF_003259725.1 Athene cunicularia | reverse complement strand
GAGGGAGGGAAGGGGGGGTTCCCCTGCCCGCCCGGGTCCCCGCACCCCCAGAAGCACGTTTGGCGAGAGCTGGAAGGGCTCTGCGGGTGTGTGTGCGCCGGGGGTGCAGGGTCACGTTTGCAGTCGCGTGAACAGCGCTTTACAACGCGCTGCTGCCTCGTGTGTGCGTGTCCGTCCCCGTGTCCGTGTGCCAGCGCCGGCCGCCTTATCGCAGGAAGCGTTGCGGAAGGCGGTTGCTCCCTCTCTCTCTGCCCGGTTCCCAGAAGGCGGTGATTAACGACTCTGCCCCCCGCTCTGTCACTCAAGTCCTGGGCAGAAACCAGCAGTCACGGCTGTCCCACTCCAGCTTCAGGACAATCTTCTCTCTCTTTTTTCCTAAATAAACTTAAAGCCCTTAGAATGAATACAGTCTTGTCTTTTTTGTTTTATCCCCCCCTTTGCCTTACCTTCTGAACGTCTTCATATATATATATGCACGTACATATGAGGCATAATTTTATATTGCAAATATATAAAACCCCGTATATAAACCCCAAAATTCTGTTCTACTTTCTGCAGTGATAAGCCTGACCCGAAGCAAGTAGAGGTTTTCCTGTTTATAGGCTGGACCTTTCTAGGACACCTTTGGAAATCACTTTGTTGAGCTCACTTTATGGGTACTTTATAATAAAGAGGATGTGTGTCTGGTCAGTTTGCTTGGAAAAAAACCCCAGTAATCTAGATTGAGAGGGAGATGTCAGGATAAAGTAATATATATATATTTTTTTTTATATATAATCCTCTTGGAATTGTCTCAAGACGTTTCATGAAAAAATCCTCTCTCAAACTGGTATTTTTCACTTGTACTATTTAAACCTCATAGAATGGAGGTCTTAAGGTATCTGCATGCTAAGATACTGTGTAGTATCTCAATCTATAAAATGCCGATTCCGAGAAGTCCAGAGACTAGTATTCCCTTTAGAAAATTAATCCTTTAATATATTTGTTTCTAAATTGTGGTCTGCAGACACGTATAATCATGGGATGATACTGATCTGCAGCATCATATCATCCATTTAGGGGTTTTAATTAAAAGTTTGATGTGAAGGCTGCGTAGTAGTTCCCTGTTACGTTTGAAGTTTGACAGTGGTCCATGATCCAAAGATTTAGGAACGTTTGTTCAAGAGAATTATGGTCCTAGATCATTACATTTTGCTTTCATTTCATGCTGTAATTTTTTTCTCTCCTTTCAAACATGATTAAAACCAATGAGAAAGGAAATATTTGAAGTGATTTGCAAAGTTATTTGATTTTTATAAAATTACATGGTGTGATGTGCTGTATGTGCCAAACTGCAGGCAGACTTTCAGCTCATAAATTAAGTATACTTTTTTTGTTCTGGTTTAAGCCCATTGAGACTTCTGCCAGTTAGGTTTTTCTCTTCTGTGATCATCCTGCATAATAGTCTGATGTTGCAGATACTTGCAGGAGCATAACGAAACTGGTAGCATCATGTATGTGGTTTGATTTTTAATGTATAGCATATTAAAGCATGTTTTCTATCCCGAAAGATGTTATATGAAACTACTGCAGTAATATTAAAACAGTGCCTGGACTGCTAACTAATCTAATATGAATAACAAAGGTACATAATAATTAATGCTTAAGGACAAAATATTTTTTTTTAAATAAACCCCCCTATATTTAAAAAAAGACATATATTTACCTTTTAAAAATAAGACTTTCAGATTTTGATTTGTGTTAAGGTCTAAGTCTACACAACTTGATGTGCTGTTTGATTGTGTTTATTTACCTATTTGCTGCCAAAGTTTTAAGTAAAGTCACACCACTATCCTGGTGGAAATGGCTAGCTAAACACCTGGAACCAGTTTGTGGAAGTGATTAAACTGACTTTGCCAGAGGCTTCCTCTGCTGGTGCAGTGACACTGTTTTCTCCATTTTACATTCTGCTCAGTGACTCTCATTTTCAAAACTAAGATTACCCAAAACCAGGGAAAAAAAAGGCAACAGAAAGCTTATTTTCCTTTTCTGTTCTATGGATGAAAATAAAGCATGAGATGATGAAATTCTAAAATGAGATAAACCAAAACAATTGGATGAACAATTGTGTAGTGAACAAATCACATGTAATTTTTTGTTTAAATTAGTTTTAAATGCAAAACAGGGTTTGTAAATGTCTTTTTTTTTTTTTTCTTTCTTGAATACCTCGGGCATCATTGAACTGATGAGCAATACTTTAAAGAGGTTTTTAATAATTTTTAATTTAATTCCAGCTTTCATAAAGCATAAAAAACCTTACATAGTAAATCGAAAGCATGGAATGAAATCTCTTAATATGTATCAATGTAAAAACTTGTAAATGCAAAAGATGACGTTGAGCCATGTAACTGCTTAATTAAGTTCATATAGGTATAATATCTACAAGTCATTATCCGAAGGAATATGATATTGATAAAACTACATTTAGTTACAGATGACATATTTTAATAATTATTTGCTGAGTTGTCACTTATAAGAAATAGAGTGAAAACACTTCTAGCCTCATTGTGTATGTTGATGTTTTTGGCCTGCCAATTTAATGACGAAAACTGGTGAAGTAGAAATGGCTGTGATTAAAGTAAATAACAATCAGTGCAAATAGTGTATTGAATTTGCAATATGCTGTATACCTGTTCCTCTTTACTTTTTGAGGGATTTGGCACAAAATCATACTATTTCATTAAATCAGTAATGTGTTGCATTTACTGGATGGTGTGTGGAAGAAATACTATGTGCTCTTTCAGATTACCTAAATGTTTTTGTATTTTCCCAATGTACCCTAGTCGGAGTATTGTATTAAGACAAGTTGATAGTATATAGTTGATAGTATATTTTTCCTTTCTCATTCTGAAATCCCGAGCAGGTTTTTGACCCTGATCTTCAAATTCTGTGACCTAGAGAGAGTCAGACGCAATTATTTAAGTAACATGAGTGAAAATGCTGGTGGGGACTGAGTCCAGGGACTGGAGTTCTTTAATATCTTGAGCTAAGGCTGTGGAAATATGGATGTATGTTCACATTCATTAATTACAGAGCATTAAGAGAATAAAACCAAATCTAGAACACCTCTTGTAATTAATCATGGTTTTGCCGGAATAAAATCTACCTCTTGACTTCTCTAGTGCTTCTTGCAATAAAGGCTGGAAAATAGCATCAGACTGAATGACCAAAGCTTTGTGCTCATCCACCTAAGGGCTAAAACAGTGCCAGATGAAGACCAGGACTACCAGGGACAAATACTCAGCTGAGAACTATTAAAAGAAAAAAACCCGAAGTTGTCACAGCTGTGTCCTTTTAAGGTCAACACCAAAAAGACTCTTGTCAAGTTGACAGAGGGAGATGACTTACTGATGTAACCCAGGGCAAAAGAGATAAGCAATAAAAATAGTGTTACATTTCTATTTGATAGAGTGACTTCTGACAGCTTACCGAGAGAACCAAGCAAAAAAAATGCACTGAGTTAGTTACTGTGACAGTGAAGCTGATAAATCACGTGGAAATTTGATTGTGCCAATTCCGCTGGGTTTTGGAGCCTGTATTTTGCTGTTTTTAATAAGGACTTAGTAAATTGGTCAAAATGTGGCAGAACGAAATATCACTGAAAGAAAACTCTGTGAACTACTAGTCAAAAGGGTAAACATAAACTGATAGTTTATTTCTAATAGTGTTGTTCTTTATTAGTAGCATTCAGATGTGGACATGGGGGAAAAAATGCAACTGACTTTCAGCATGCAAGTGGGCTTCTAATTTTAGAGAAAAGTATGCAAAGATAGGATTCTTACTTGTAGCAGGAGATTCCCCTGTGGAAAGGGAATGTATTGCCTGGTATGGACCAGTTTATCACCTTTACATCTGGTTTCTGTATGGTATAGCCAGTTTTTGTGTGCATTTTAAACATGGTTACAGTCAATGTGAACTAATAACTGCCTGAACTCCCGTGCTATACAGCACACTAAATTCCACCCAGAGCGTAGCTTCTGCTGTGTAATACAAAAGCTGAATATCATTAGCATATCTTACAGAAGTATAGTTTCAAAGCATTTTAATGACAAGGAAGGCATTATAATCCTGCCCTGCATGTTATTTAATGAATCAGTTTGCTTGCAATAATGATTTTACTTTTCTGAAGGCAGCACATATATTTCCTGCCAGATAGAGATTGTTTTCTCCTGAAATCTTTTATTCTGTCTTTTTCTTTTGAAGAAGGTTTTTTAACCACTCACTCCTGTATAGTATGGCTTATTTTCATTGCCCCACATCATTTCTTGATGGTTCTGCTTACCCTGTAGACTGGCAAGGAGGGCGGCAGATGTGCAGGAGCCTGGTCGCCTGGGTGGGTGGCAGTGCTTGGTCTGCATGCAGCCTTCTCACGGTTGGGCAGGTTGGATGCACGGTCTCCAGCTGAGGACTTTCATCATGGTGAACTGCCTGCTAGTGCTTCTGGGGTGAGGAGCAGGTAATGGTTTGATGTGGACTCTGCTGGAGGTTTTCAAGGTGTGTGACCCTTTCCTGGTTTGTGTGGGACCAGCCTTAGTACAGTTCCAGCGCTGGTGAAATTGCAAAGGTAGGTGAGGAGAGGCGAGCTGGGCTGGAAATGAGCGGAGGAGAAGTAAGCTTTTTTTAATCCAAGCCTGAGCCGCCATTGAAAGGGACAGTCCGACCAGCCTCCTGCCAGCCCCGAGGCGCAAGCAGGGCAGTTTTGGCCAAGGCGTGGGTGCAGGCATGGGGCAGGACCTGGGCGCGCAGGCGGCGGCGGTGGCGGGTGAAGGGAAGGGCAGGACTCCTTCAGGACCAGCGTGGCTTAAGCCCATCGTGAAATTGCACCTTCAGATCCTGGCTACTGGATCTGCCTGCGGCACCCCCTGCTAGACTTGGTGACAACTCTGCTTCCTCCAAGGAATGTCACCAAGCTTTACTTTGAATTTGGTCAGACTTAACCCTCTCCTCTGTGCTGTACCTATTTAGTAGGGGAGATCTTGAATCTCTGCAATTGTCACAAGCAGAAGAAAAATATTCAGTATATTACCAGGGGAAAAATGGCTTCAGGTGATACGTCAGGCAGAAATGAGATGCTGGAAAGGCCTGCCAAATCATGGGTTATTGAAGAGCTCTGGTTCTAGCAAACAGTATATACTATGAATAAATACATGTTGAAATGCATTTCAGTGTAGCAGAAAGAAAAAAACAATAGTGGTATATTGTGCTATCATGGAAAAAGAAACTAGCGCAAATGGCCTGGTGTTTACACAGCTAAACCAAAATAATGTTTGAAGGTTGGTCAGGCCCAAATGAACCCCATAAAAAGCTTTTTAGGAATTGTAAGGGTTGTGTTGGTCAGTTTAACCACATAAGACTTCTCTGCTTAGCCCTCTGTTGCCATCTTTGTTTTTGAAATGTGAATTATATGAAAACAGGAGTGTTGCAAAAAGCTAGGGAGATGGGGTAGCTCCAAGAATGAGCAGGGAGATGGATATCATTCTGTCCATGTTGAATTGGAGCAGAAGTTTCCATTTTCTTCATTAGAGAGAGCAGCAGGCATCACCTATTATTTGTTTGGTTTCATCCAAATAGATATAATTAATTTGAAAACTGTAGCATTCAGAATTGTAACAAGTGTTTTTTCTTACAGAAAAAAAAAAAAAAAGGCAATCTGTGTTTTTCAGATAACTGACAAGGTGTAGTCTCAAACTGCTGTAACTTGCTCTAGGTGCATCCTAGCTGTAGACCTCTGTCCTGCTTAGACTTTGTGTACAGTTTACTGAAAATAACTATATCTTTTTTTTTTTTTTCTTCCCACTGTTAAATGTAGCTCTGGTTGGGTTGTCCTGGCAAAGCAGTGTGGGTAACCCCGTGTATGTCTTTTGTGAACCTGTGTAGAGGGCTTAAGAATTGCCTTCTTATTGCCTTTCTAATAACTAAACTGTCTTTAAAATACAAAAAGAACTGTAGAATGCCTGTTTGGAATATGGCACAGTCACTATAAGTGCTTGCTAAGACAGATAGAAAGGATGGAAGTGGCTTTTTGACAAAAGCTTTGATACTGTTAATGTTACAGTTAATTCCTTCTGCCGGAGTAGGAAACATTACATATTTTGTATTTTCTTTGGAGGAAGAAGATACTGTCTTTTTAAGATTATTGGCTTTAAGGGGAATGCAGAAAGTCACTATGAATATAAATATTTTTAAAAAAAAGGATAGAAGCAAAGAATAGCCTTTTCCCCATCTGCTTTTGAGAAACAGTGCCCGCAGCACGTACGTTTTTAAGAATTAGTAGTAAGTCTGTATATAACCTGAAAAAGTGATTTTTTTTTTTTTTTATGTTGTCCTGAAGTTCTGTGGGAATTGTGAACAGTGGGTAGCTCTTTGAACATCAACCACTGTATGTAATCCATTTTATGAAGTGACCCACCTTCATCCTTAAACTAGGTAGGGTTTTTTTTTGCCGTGACTGCGTCTAGTGGAAGGATGTTTCATAGCCTCACTGCTTTGTCAGTTAAAATCCTTCCTTCTCATTTTCAGCCCAGAGTTAATCATGGCTAGTCTATTTGTTCTTATGCCAACATGATCCTAAGCTTTTCCCTCCTTAATGTTTACCTGCTACTAGCAATTGTGTTACTAGTCAGTATGAGCTACACTTCACATGTTCATATAGAGAAGAGTCCCATCTTTCATATTTTCATTAGTGTTAGTTAAAATTAATCTTTCTTGAACATTTCAAATAGTTTTCTTAATGCAGTGTCATCTGTGACATTATTACTTACCTGTTTCTGCTAAAATTCTTGCCTGGGACATCATAAGGCCTTTTGAAGTGTGATTTTATAATTGTGGTCAACTACTATGTTTTTTTCTTTCTCTTCTTTATATCATTTACAGTTAATAAGGTGCCAGGAATTGTTACTTCACAGAGAATGCACTCTTCTTCTTTTCTAATTTTCATTCCAACTTGTAATAAAATTTTCAATAGTTTTCTGTACAGTATCTCAGTACTTCTCTAGATTGAAGATACTGCAAAACTTTGTCATCATCCAGTTTCTTTAGTACTTTCTGAATAAACTCGCTTGGGTATTTGTCTTGTTAGATCATTCATGATGCAGCTGTTTCAGACCCCTGATGGACTAGTTCAAGTGGAAAGAGGTGACTTGAGACTGAAGTATTAGAGTTGCAGTCTGCTTTGTCATTTGGCCTCAAGACCAGGCTCACTTCTTGATGAGTGTTACAAAAACAGTATAAACATAGCTATGATATGGCTGTTTCGGAGTGGGAGCGGTTAGCGTATGATGCTGCTTTTCTGAGGACACAAAGGAAATTAAGAGACATTTCCCAGTCCTTGGTTAGTTGTCTAACCATAGGACTGCCCCTCCTCTCTTTTAATGATCTACTATTTTGTTGCAGGGAAAAAAAAAAAAGAAAGAAAGAAAAAAAACATTACTTTATAAGCCAGAGCAGAAAGTGTCTCTTTAATGCTGCTCATATGTGGAGTGCATATAGGAAGCATAAGCCAGCAATGAGCAGTTGCTGTATCTCTTTTGCAGGCCAGGCACCACAGTCCTGATCTGCTGGATGGCGCACGTTGCCCTTTGTCTCTTCACTTGGGTTTCTACTGATGGAGTCCAAAGTGCATAGGAGAATGGTGCCAAACCAGATTTTCTGACGTGTAGTCAGGATGTTGCCAGAGTGTGCATTTGGAGCTGGGAGCTGCAGAAGTGTATCCCACAGTGTAGATGTACCCATGGCCTGATGTTAGGTTTTTCCCATGTAGCAAAGCAAGTAAATGCCAGGCCGTCTGCTTCAGAAATGCTGTGTTGACAAAGTATTTAATGCTGATAGACTATTCTTGATTAAACTTTTGAGTATTCTTTGGGAATTCATTTTCTGTCAGTGCATTTTAATAATTTTCTCACTTTAACCTTCATATATTTCTTAATTACAAGAAGCAGTTCAACTGACAGTGAAAAGAAATCCCGGCCTAGTGCTTTCTTGTGGGTTCACTGTTTACAATTTGCACAGCATCGCTGTGGCAGTGTGAGCTTGCAAGATAAGATGGTCTTCCTTTTGCTCATCTTGATGCCTAAACCATTGGCATTTCCTCACTTCTTGAATCTCAGTTACAGTGTTCTCGTGCCATCTCCAGCACAGCCCAAGACAAATTTCCTTTTTGCCCTGTTCATGAACCAAATTGACTTGTGATGCTGTGAATTCAGGGCAAAATGTAGGGATTTGCAGAAGGTGATTAGCAGCTAGTTACCGGTATAAAGGACACATAAAGGGCCTGCGTGTATAATTAAAAGTGTGTAGTTGCCACATGAATAAAAGTCTTAGGCTTTGCTATATCTAAAATAAAGCATGGTAACTTCTGTTTTCTCAAAGCTTTTATAGTGAATGTGAGCAAAATCAACAGGTACAACAATGTTCCTGTTGTTTCTGTTCTCCACATCTGTCTTTAAAGAAAAGGGAAAAAAAAGGGTGGTTCTTTAAATCCAAACAAGTCTTAACTCCCTCTACCTGTGATGAGTGAACCACTGGATCTGGAGCACGTAATCGTTATTCTGCCACCCTCTGTAGACTTGCTGTTTCTCAGAGTTTTTGTTGCTGATTTTAATATTTTGGGGATGTTTCTGAAGTCCAGTCTCTCTGTAATGCACCCTCTTCCCCCTGCCCCCCAGTCTTATGTCTCGTTCTTCTGTATTTCCAGTGATGGTACAATCATGATTCAAATCAAAAACTAATGAAACATTAGGCATTGATATGTCAAGCGGTTAGAAAGACGCAAGGGGGATGCTAGTTTTTGGTAATTTTAGAGTCTAATCAAGTGTGTGTACGTTCCCCACGTTACAGCATACCGTTGAATTACACAACTACCCTTTAGCTCAGAGGCCAGAAGCATTCTAGGTAGACAAAGTTCAGTTTGGGCTAGAGAAGCCACATTTCTTTCTTCTGGGATTTGCAGTTTCCAAGCCCCTACTGTGTCCTGCATTTGTTCTCGGGAAGGGAGAACCAGTAGGTCTGTGTGTACACGACATTGCAGACGCCGCAGCCCAGGTGTACCTGCAGCACTGCTGGTGCCATTGGTGGTGTGGGAGTGTGTTGCTCCGCTTGCTAACAGCGCTACCACCTCCGTGCCCAACCTCTAATTATCCCTGATGCTGTGAGCAGTAATACAGACTTATTTGTGGGGTTGAAGTGAGACAAGCATGCCATCTTGTGTGTGCGGATGAAGAGCAAGTGTTGCGAGCATAGTTGTTGGGCATTTTTGTTTCAGACTCAAAGGAGATCCAGAGCTGCAACAACTTGGTGTGTAATAGGATGGGAAAGCAAATCAATGCTTTAGATCTGGGGTTCATAAAAAGTAAATATTTTACTATCAATGGGCCAGGGCCTGTCAAGACACTGTGGGATTCCATGACATAAAAGGTTATTTTTTGAAAAAAGGATGACCTGAATCCGTGTTTGGTCTGAACAGTAGTTTCTCATGCTGGAGAAGACCCAAGTATCAGCTATTTCACAAATACATGACTTCTCTTCATTGCAGTCACTGTTCTTTATGTCATGTATGCATACATATGCTCATCTTGTTATCTACGTACAAATGGCTGTACAAATGTCTCATGACATTAAGATTTTTATCTGTGAGATCTTGGGCTGTTCTCATTACTCACAAGAAGAGAAGCCATGGACAAGTTATGAAGATAATTTCTAATTCCTCTCAGGTCTTCTTATTCTTTCAATACATACAGCTTAACAAAAGAATTATTTAAGAGATGCTTAAATTTAATTGGCTCTGATTTCATCTTTGTCTTCTTGTAAAACAAGGCATCTTTGCAGCATAAATCCAGTTGTACCAGATTTCAGGGGATAAGAAATTTATAGCTAATACTAATCTCTAAAAAAGCCTATATCTATTGTGAAACATTCTCTACAGAATTATCACAGTTTTTGGGTCCTCTATCAGTTAATCAGGTAATTTTAGAAGCTGGATTCTCTCCCGACTGTTAATGGTCAGGAGATCCTTTTGCAGCCTTATGTCTTGTGGTTTATCAGATCAAACTGTTACAGGAGTAATTATTTACTCTTTGACTAGTCCCATTTTGGAAAGAATCTGCGTGCTGATGTGTGGATGAAACATTTATCTCTTGAGTTGTTTGAAATAACAATTGTGGATGTTCTGAAACTATTCCTAGATTGAAAAATTAGAAGCAACCCTAGTTCAGATTGATTGGCATGGGGAGAGCAAACAGATTATTGATTGGGCAGCAGCTAGCAGAGCAGGGTGACGGGAGGTATACTCAGCCAACTGGCTTACATTTGGCAGTCCTTTTATTCAGTTGTGGTTATCTGCCCCATCTGTGTTGGACTCTAAGCTTCTCCACCTAATTGGCTGTGTTAATTTGTAGCCCGCACCTTCAGATCTCAGGTACATCCCAAATTCCTTTGCACAAGTTGCAACACTACTTCAAAGAAGGTGCTGTTGTAGCCTCTGCAAATAATTTTGGGACTTTTTTTAGACTCCAAGATGCCAGTGAACCCAGAAGTTGCTTTAATAAGTTGCTTTCTTTATAAGTGAAAATATGGCAAAAGCTTTCCGTTTTTGTGGGATATATCCCAGTGCAACAAATCAGCCCTACATCATTGCCGGATATTTCTTAAAACTGGTGAGGTACCAGATTGGGATTTGAGGTGGCAAGAAGGCAGCTCTGAGGAGGAAGACAGGAGCAGTGCGGTAAGGCTTGCTTGCATATAGGGGATTTTTGAAAATGGAAGTACTGGCATAATCTGTGGTTGTACCTCTGTGTAACTTTTTTTTTTTAGAGAAGTTATTTTAGATTTTTTTTTTTAAAGGAACATTCAGATGTATTATTGATGGAAAAGAGATACAGTTAGTGTCCAACTCATTTAAAAATGTATCTTCAGTGGGAAAAACAACTATCCACTTCTGTTTGTTCTCTGCAGACTGCAGATTTCCACTCAACTTCTATCGGTAATTTTAGTGCCATTTATACATTGCAGCGTGTGGATTCTGCAACCTGTGTTGTCCTTGCATTTGTGGAAATTACATATTTAGCTCTCAGAAAAAAAAAAAAATCAATTTTTAAATCTTTATTGTATGTGTTTTATGATCCTGGCAGATTGCCAAGGTTTAAATTAAATTTCCGATGTCTGTATGGTCAAGGCTAATGTGAGGGCTTTTGGCACTACCCCTTCATGCAATAAAGAATCAAAGCCAGAGAGTAAGAAATCTTCTATCAAAAGCTGAAAGCTAGATTCATAAAATCACTTATGCAGGCATTATGAGATTTTTCCCATAGAAAGTTTATGTGGGAGTTGGGCAAAAACTGATTCAAGAACAGCATTATTTGCACTATATATATTCATCCAGCAGTCAACAGGCTGACGCTGGCACCCCTTGCCAGTTTTAAAGGAATGCTAGCACTTGCTATATGAAGCTTCTGCAAAGCCACATCATCACGTCTCGATGAGTCTTATTCTGTGCCCTCTTTCCCCATTTCCGACCAGAATTGAAATGGGTAAAACAGAAATCGTATTCCTCAGTGAATACATGCATTTGATTCTTATGGCTATCTGAAAAATGCTTCTCTGTTTTAAAGCAGTTTCATAACAAATCATTATGGTGGAGGCATTTTAAGAGTAGCTTTCTCATCGGCATTTCACTTCATTCCTCAGTTTAGAAAGAAACATAAATAAAAGATAAAAAGGGCAAATAATAGACAAACCACTCACAGTGAAGCTATTTGCATTCGCTTTGGTCTTTTATTTTTCTTTCTTCATTTTACTTTGTTTTCTTTTAAGAAAGTGTCTCAGTGTTTCTGAGTCTGCATGAGGACCATATGATATGTGCTGCAACAGAAAGTCTTTCCTAGTCAATAGGGATGATTCCAAAGGCAAGGTAATTCACCACTGCTTTGGCTGGAGCTAATATTGGGCTCCAACGTCAGTTCTCTAATTTCTGACAAATGGCCAAGATTTCTTGAATAGGCACAGCTTTCTGTTTTGTATAGAGAACACACAATCCACTCTTTTGTTGTGGTTGCCACTGCTGTTGTTTCTCCCCCATTCACAATGGAGAGTGGGGTTATTTGTGCTGAGTGGAAAATCAGTGCCAAAATTCTGACTTGCTTATATTTAATGTGATGTTAAGTTTTGTGATAGCCATAGAAGGTATGAGAGATTTTTATAATATGGTTCCCCCATATCCAGACCTCCAAGTCAAGAGGGTATATTGGTGATGAAAGTTTTATCTGTCACAGGCATATCAGGATGAGAGTTTACTGGATGATTCAACCCAAATGTATAGAAAATGTTTATATAGAGATTGCCAAACATTTTCCATTGCTTTTCTTTTTATCTAAATTCTTGAATATATTACTAAATAAAATAGTCTGTGTTTGGAATGTATGGCTGTGGGATATATGGAAACTCACAGCATGTGGGGGGAAGAGTTAGAATAGGGAAATACAATAGTTTTGTAAACTTTACGTGAATATAGGTACATCATATATAGACTCAAGATTCAATTTGCTGATCAAAGCATCCAAATAGCTTTGGATTTAATAATGTCAGCAATGAATGCTAATATATGGAAATTGAAAAGCATGGAGCAACAATAGCTAGCCACGCTTACCAGTATTACCCTGAAGCATATAGATTTACATTTTTTTGTTTTGTTTTGAAATCACAGTTTGGAAAATGTGTGTTCTTTTTCCCTTCTCCCATACTTCTGAATGTGGGTTCTTCTGAGCAAGCTTAGACAAGATTGAAGCTAAACAATAGGGCAACATCAGAACCTTTGAAGGCTCAGTTTGGATAGGTACCCAAAACCGAAGTCTGCTTTGATGTACATGGGCTCAACTTCTGTTGCCCTTGGTTGCCCTCTGTTACCTATGCAACTCGTGTCTGGAAACCCCTGCCAATTTTGTTCTTTAAAAAAAAAAAAAAAAGGACATTTTTGCAAACTCATGTTCATCTTGGTTCTAGTCTGGCTGGAAAAGTACTACAATAATGCCCTCTCCAGTGATGATTTAATACTGCTGTTTCAGGTCCAGGCTGTAGACTTATGCCTCCTTCCCACTTTTTAGTTTTGATCCAGCTGAAATTTCAACCCTGTTTTAAGTGGGTTTTTTTCTACCTCTATTTGGAAACAAAATTGTTTGAACTTTTCTAAAATGCTAGACTAAACCATCGTCTTTCTCCCCTCCATCTCCTCCACTTCTCCCAAATAATTTTTGGTTCCATTTGACTGAAGCAAGGGAACTTTGATGCCTTTCTTTCATATCACAGGGCTCCCCTGGCAGAAAGGAACAGCACATCTCAGTCTTGCTTCTCTCAAAGTCAGTGGGGCTTTTGCCATTAGCTTCAAGGGAAATAGGATCAGTCCATTATATTCTTAATGCAAAAGAACAAATGAGTCACTTCTTGTATCCATACCTGATTGCTCTTGCCTAGGAGCCAGGAGGTCATCTTCATTCCTCATTCATCTCAAGGTAACACTGTGCTTGCCTCTGCCAGTACACTCAACTCAGATTCAGTTCTGAGTCATTTGCAAACCCTAAACTCCCATTGTCTTCAAAGGACATTTGGATTACAAAGAACTTTCAGTTTACTTAGGCTGAAAAGAAATTGAAACATATGAGATCACCACACCTACTAGAAGAGTTTGAGAAGACAGTGGTTGTTTACGCTAAAGACGGGATGAATAGGGGGGGATATGATAGATGTACCTGCAGCTTAGAGGGTCCTCGTGTCTTGCTAGTACACAATTGAGGGGAAACTCTACTCCATTAACAAGAAGCAAATTCAAAATGCTTAAAATATTTACTTTTTTTTTTTTTAGTTTGTAATTAGATTGTAAAGTGAGAGCTACAAGATATCGGTGATACCAGGATTGTTCTAATGTTCAGATAGATATTGGACATTTTTGTTGGAAGTGGGGGTATACAGACTTAGTTAACAACAAATTCTGGAATGTGAGAGATAATTAAGGGCTATAAACCCTATTGCTCTTCAGAAAGTAAGTCACTGTCTAAGTGTTGAAGATTAGGAGCGATTTATTTTTCACAGAGCTAGGTGATTCTGTATCTGTCTGATGGCAGTTGAACCTTCTTTGAAGGATCTGGTATTGGCCATTTTCCAAGGCAGAACACTAGACTAAATGGACCTCTGGTCTCATCTAACAGGGAATGTTCTACAATCCTATAAAGTGTAACGACAGCAAATTAATAGAATAACCAGAAGATTCAGTGAGGATGGCAGGGCTCCCGTAGGAGGTGTCAGTCCTGGCAGAAGTCAGTTGTTTTATTGCAGTAAGCAAATCAGCCTGGATTCTCTCTGGTGCAGTAACAACAGATTGGGGAGCATGCAAAACAGCATCAGTACATAAAAATTAAACTACTTTTAATACACAAAGCTGAGTTTAGATAAATGCAGAACAGAGAAGCAAAGAACAATATTCTCTGAAAGTGTGGCCTTTTTATGCTGTTTTGGAGACTAATTTTCATACAAATAAAATGTTATCTTACCCCATAACTCTCATGATAAATCGGAGCATTTAGACTTTTGCACGAGGTGCTTTTTCTGTACCTTACTAAATTACAGGATCTTGGCCTTTTGCCAAGCGCTAGGGTGACATACTCTACTGAAATACATACAAGAGAGGGATATGGGCCTGGACATCAAGAGAAACCAGATTCAGTTACTGGGTAAGAGCCTTGCCTGCATGTCACCTTGAACACCTTGATTTTTGCATTTCTCAATAGATATTTTTCCATAAAACAGTAGTGATACTAATTTTCCTGTTTCACAGGCTTTGTTGAGATTTAAATGGGTGTCATGTTTACAGAATATTTTTGGAAGCCAGGGCAAAGCATATCTTTACCTTCTTGGGCTCTCCCATCTTGGATGGGTGGCAGTGGAGGTCTGGTAGGAGCGAGCTCTCTGCAGCAGACTAGTAAGAAATGCAGAGCAGCAAACCGATGTGCTCAGGCACCCTCAAATAAAAGCAGTTTTAGAATTTTTCATTTTGGATGCAAGATACCATAATATTCCACCTCATGTTGTGTCTTCAGACAAATCACCTTTTGACTTCTCCTGAAAGTGTCTGCATGATTACCTCAGTAGTGAGCTTAAAATGAAACAGGTGCCTGGAAGTAGTCTTAAACAATCTGTTTTGAAATGCCACTCATAATCTCCCTGAAATGACCAAGTGTCTGTTTTATACCCATAGAAAAGGTTAGATGTATTCCAGTAGCTAGATAACTACTACTAAGTGCTGTGTTCTTAAGCATATGGTAATAGAAAAGATCGTTTTGAATTAATTTGATGTGAATTAATAAGAGATTTATTTGATGAGAGTTGTTTGAAGGTGATGACACTCTGTAGCTGAACAAGATTTAAGATGTCCAAAGTGCACCTTTAGAGATCTGAGAACCATCAGTGTTGGGAAAGTAAATGTAAATGGGAAGGAGCAAACTTGATGGACAGACTGCAGCTTTTTTTCACTTGTCTCTTTGTTGTAAACTCTGTCAAAAAAAAAAATTGCAAAAAGTTCTTGTCGAACTGGTGATCAGGGACCAATCTGAAGAGTCTGAAAATTCAGAAGAGGGAAGGTGAAAACCAACAGTGTTTTGCTATAATACTGCTCTACTAGCGTGACATAAAAGCGTAATTTTTTTCCTTGCATTTCTAGATTGATGAAGCTATCATGATTTCAGTGGAGCGTGCAGAGTGTAGAATATCAAGCAGATATATTTTGACCAACTACAATGATCGTGCCAAATTTTACTGATATGAGGAGGCATGTTCTACTCTAAGCCATCACAGGCAGGAAAAGAGTGGCCATGCAGTTTTAGGGCTGGTAGAAAAACGTGTAGCTTAAAAAGTCCTCTAGATTTAGTTTGTTACTTGCTTTGAGCTGTTATGTTCCCTGTCTTATATGGTGTATTTGAAGACACTGGTGCCAAAGGCGGGGGAAGTGGTCTTCTTATAAGAAGGAGTTGCTTGTAATTAAGCTTATTTGGCCTGATTTTTGAAGTCCATGCACAAAAGGGTTTGTTCTTTCCTTTTCAGCAGAGGAAGGTTGGGACCACGTATTGGTTGTTTTTAGGCAGGCTTGCTCAGAGAACCACAAGCAAAGCTGAGAGAGAAGCATTGTGCGTCACTGCCTCTAGCTCTGCGTCCTAGCCAGAGATGGCAGGGATTGAAGCTGTGCATGTCTCTTTACTGTCATTTCACTGTTGAAGTGTCCACAAGGGAAAGTGGAAAGATTGGAGCTTTAGCCAGTCCTGGACAACTGTGTTTGAGCCTGGGGGTAGTTCACATCTAAAATAATCTAAAATAAAATCTTCAGTGAAGGCAGCAATTTCACCTGGAGTTTCCAGTGTATTTACAGATTTATTTTTTTTTTTAATTATTTTTTAAATGATTAAATTAGAAAACATAAAGGCCTTTGAACTGTGGGCTGTCCTGGTTAGCTTGCTAACTTTCTGGTTGTGCTCAGTGCAGGTCTGGGCCAGCCCTGCGGGATGGACTGCGGTGGAGGGCTGGGTTCGGAGTGGCTGCCCAGAGACAGAGTGCACCGCTGAGATGGTTTCCCAGAAATTCACTCTCAAAACAGGAGCCTTCTGGCTTCAGAGCTTGTGTGTGTTACAGCTGCTCAACTGTTAGATGGAGAGTGGTGAGAAGGCTCCAGATCTGTTAGGACTTTATGTGCTTGATAGAAGCTGACACTTTGAACACTTAAGGGTTTTTATATAAAGCACAGCAGACAATCTTTGTAGCCTATTTATGTGTAATAAGCTGGGGTTTGTTTTGTGCCTTTTTATTTTTTTTTAATTGTGAAAGAAAAAGAAAAAAAAAAAAAAAAAAAAAAAA
>NW_020799095.1:138042816-138051668 GCF_003259725.1 Athene cunicularia | reverse complement strand
TTAATTTTTTTTTTTTTTTTTTTTTTCTTAAAAGGGAAAGCCACATGAGTGCCAAAAGCCCTGTTCTCTTCTCTAGCCCTGCAGTAACAAACTACATGAGTATATGTTATTAAGATGATAAGATTAAATTTCTAGCTACTAACGTGCTATCACAACAGCAAAGGGGGAAAAAAAGATCTTGAAAAAATTATGAAAATTAGTTTGACGGTCTCCTTTTAATAAGAAGATCACTCCCAACCCCAACAGACAGTGTAGGCTGGAATTCCACAGGGCTTTTTTGTGGTCCTAATGATTTTAATAATACTTTGTGCTATGTAGCACCTTTCATTAGAGGATCACAAAGTGCTTTACAGACACTAATTAATTAAGCCTCACAACACTCCTGTGAGATAGGTAAGTATTAGACATATATTAAGCTGAGACACTGAGAGTTAATGATTTTTTTCTGCATTATTCTGGCAAAATGATTGATGTTTAAGCGCCGTATGTGCATTATATGTCTGTGTGTGGGTGTGTAATATATATGAGTGTAAAAGTATTAATTTTACTACCCCTTAACAAAGAAGTCCTACTTGAGCCTGTTGAATATAAATGAGTATTTTCATTTAACTTTTTGTTGCTGCAGCATATTGACTGATACTATCACAGTCTTTGTAGACCCTTGACTCAGTTTGCTCCTGTCTGCTTGTGCATCCACTTGTACAAAGGTTAGTCAGTGGCATCTCACAAAATTCAGACATCTTTCTAAATGTATTGTTCTGTTAAAAAGAGCATATGACTAAGGTCTGACCTAAACCTGCAGCGCAAGCACAAGGCAGCAACCATGCTGTTGAAATAGGCTTTGATGACAAGTCATCACGTTCAATAAAAGTAATGAGCAACAACAATGACCCATTGTGGAGCTGATGATCAGCAGATTATTAGCCATTATCTTCACCACATATAAGAAACTATTGATTATCAGAATTTGCCTATTCTTTTTATTTTTTAAAAGAAGTAGACTAGTCGCTATGGTAGTTCATTATCCTGAATTACAGACTGATTTTAGCAGAAGTTTCCACTTCTTCCAGTTGCTTCCAGGAATAAACTGATGTGAGTGATTGCTGAACAGAAAAGTCTGTACCTTGCAGATGCATGAACTGTGTAGAGTAACCTTGGCTGGTTTTGAGGGAAACTAAATATTTCCACTTTAAAATACCTGAGAATGATCGTATCAGGTTAAAAAAACCCCAAAAACCCAAAAAACCAAACAAACCAAAAAACAAAAACCCAACCAAAAACCAGCACATGGTTTACAAGTAATTTCAGCATAATGAAAATAAGGTACTAAACCTCGGATTACAGAGCCCAAAAAGTAGTTCTGCAACCTGAGTTGTTCCCTCAACTCAAGAAGTCTTTTCATTCACATCAGGCTTAATAATTATTTTATTTGGGAAGATGACCATTTCTAGTGATGAAAAGGTAGTTCAGTCCCAATAGCTGTTTATCACTTGGCCTCTTTACTAACACCCAGCAAACCTGCTTATTATTGTGATGACGTTTTTGAGATTTGGGAAGTTGCCCACTAACAATGAAAGTAACACCACTAATTTGTTTTAAGGGGGACACAAGGCAGACAGCAGTTGATAACTTCCAATTGCTGACGGCAGAGCCTGGATGTGAACCAGTTATTTGTAGTCCATTATCTATCTCTTTAGGGCAGTCCCATTATGATGCACAATACCTGTTAATATATGTGAATTTTTACGGCACTTTTATTTTCTACAGCATTTATCCAGCTCATTTTCAACACTTACTTTAAATTTGTTTTTTGGTGAACATCGGCTGAGATTATTTTTGTCTCTCTTCCTCTGTGTGTGTGTGTGTGTGTGTGTGCAAGAGCATGTGTGTCTGTCTGAGGAGAAGGCGGCCATGGGATTTCTCATGCTTAATGGAGGTAGAGAACAGTAGCCACTATTTGTATAGTGCCCACTAATAGATGCATGTGAATGTACAATAGACGTAATAATGTTTTTAAGTAAAAGCCATACTTTGAATGCATAATTTAGGAGGGAAAACCTTTTTTTGTTTTGTTTTGCAGATATACAGATCAGCTCTCAAAATGTCTTCTGTGTCTTCCGTGCATCTTCTAAGACAATTGCATTAGCCCGCCTGCTAGTTGACTAATAGAATTAATAATTGTAAAAAGCACTCTAAAGCCACATGCCTTATGAAGTCAATGCTGGGTATGATTTTACAAGTATGTGATCCATTTTTTCAAGTGAAATTGTTAACTGAAAACGTTCTTGGCACACAATAAAACATTGTGCAATCTGTTATTTGTCTTAGAGATACTAACTTCAGAGTGGCTATATTCTTTCTGTATCTAACTTATGACTTGCTAGGGGATGGCTTCTTCAATTTAGGAGTATCACAAATGTAGTTTTATTTACATAAATGTCTCTGAAAAATGATAGTGGTGGAATTTCAGTGACAAAAAAATAAGCCCTGTGTCTTTTCTTACTGTCCCCCTGAGTGGATATCAACCGAATAAATGACAGATGATTTTTCTAAAGCTGAAAGAAAAGAGGGGAAAATACTTATAAATTCAACTTAAGAAAGCTTTTATATTTAAATCCATGTTATCTTCTTTTCTTTCTTTCTCCAACTGTAGAATACTACATGAAGAAGCTCCATTAGGCAGATAAGTTTTCTTTTCCCCCTCCATTAACACACAGACTCACAGCTATGTCAGGAAAATTTGAACCAAAGTATCTAGATCTGGAGTAGTGTCTAGTTAGCCTGTATACAGTCCAGATTTTTCTTTTCTTTGCTTTGCTTTATAGGATTTTTTTTTCTGTCCTTTTCTCTGACTCTTCTGTCAGTTGCCATGAAGATAGCAAATCTCTAAACTTTCCTTATCTGCCAAAAATATCTGTAACAAAAACATTTTAAAACATTGCATTTAGTCTTGTTTAATTTTGACTGAGGTAACAGTCATGATGTTTACTTTCTCGATTTCTGATTTTTCTTCACTGCATACTCAGAACTCCTTTCTCTGTCCTCTGCCATGAACTGTTTTGAAACAGAAATTATTTTTAAAATGGTTTGGGATGTGTAACCAGGAGAAAAATACACACCTAGCTGAACACCTACCAGAGATGCTCACAAATATTTTTAGTGTGTGTTAACCAAGAGCATTCGTGAAGTCCCACAGAGAAACAGTAATGCTAAAAGGCTGAAGACTATCATTATACCTTGAATTATATATGTGCACATGTTGTTTTAGTAGGCTGAGTCTGTATTGTAATAGTTCTCTTACCACAACAGGAAATCTTCCCTTTCTCTTAGTACTGAGTGACTTCATGGTTCAGAAGTTATTGGGGACAAAAAGAAGTAAAATTCAGTGCATACATATCCTGGTAGGTGTGGTTGACATTAAAGAGAAGACACTTGGTTCCCAAGCATGTGTGTCTTCTACAGTAAGAAATCACAGTAGGCATTTGAGAAACCTATTAAGACCACACGGAGTGTCAAAATTTCTGTAACACGAGCTGGCATTTTGTGTGAAAGCTGCCTCACTGTAGCCCATGCTGCCTGTGGATCAGCTCAACCACAAAGACAACAGAGCCAGCCCAAGACACAAGCTGAACACTTCCCCTGAGAAGTTGTCTGTTTTTATCAACACAGCATACAGTGCCCTTTCATGTGGAGCAGATGTAAATAAGAGGATGTACAGACGCCTGTTCTTTTATTTTTAACCTCTGTCCCCAGCCGTACTTCTCAAAGTGCTGTTTTGAGAAGGTCATCCACGGCTTTTAAAGGTCTGGATACAGCACCATTTGGAGCACATCAGTGCTGCTCCCAGAATCGCCAGGTGGTCCTCCCTTTGCAGAGCAGTATGTATCTCCAGTGCCTCTGCAGGCGCCCGGCCTTGGCTGGCCTGGGAATGGGGCTCCTGCTTGAGTCTGCAGCTCACATCTCATGTGTGGTACTGCAGCCTGCTGCCATCGGACCACACGCAGTTCGGCAAAGAGAAACATCTATCGTTGTATACAGTGTTGGCAAAGATAAGAGCATAGAAAAAGTTGTATCACATCTGTCTTCTGCCCGTAGCTAGCATGTGAACACAAATGGATCAAACCAGCTGGTGATGAATATCAAATCCAGAACCACACAGTGGAGAGTGCAGAGAAATTTCATATATATATATTTGCTCTAAGTAGGCTGAGGAAGATGACGATATGTAGTGGATGAGGAATTTGGTTTAGTGTAGTCTGATTACTTATTCTTCCATAATCTCAGGTAACTCACTGGTGGCAGACTCATTTCTCTCTGATCCTTACTGCTGTCCTGCCTCAGCTTTCTTAAATGGATCCTGAAAGTCTCCTTGCAGATATAGCAGTAGTGGCTATGTCTGCAAGGAGAACTGGGCAGAGGAAGGTTTGGCTCTTTAGATACATGTGGATTCCAGGTGTTTTCAGGGTATATCCCGACTCAGCCACACAGCGATGTCAAATGTCTGGATCCAAGCCTGTAAAATTTTATTGACAACGGGTTTCCTAATAAAGTTAGTTTCTCTTTGTTTGGCAAATAGAACTAATTACATGAATAATGGACTGTGGGGCCAGACTAGAATATCCATATAATACTGTTTGAAGTTTATGGGCAGTAGGAGGGGGATCTTTTGCTATAGAGAAACTCATACCTGCTTAAGAAAAATACTTTCTCT
Organism: Athene cunicularia; assembly: GCF_003259725.1. Lineage (NCBI taxonomy): Eukaryota > Metazoa > Chordata > Aves > Strigiformes > Strigidae > Athene > Athene cunicularia. The sequence continues at coordinate 138,046,957 of NW_020799095.1, read as the reverse complement.
GAAACCTCAAGTTACTTACTCTCCTAAATCTGTTTCCTTTCTAATAACTTAAGTTCTCCTGATTATGTCTTTTAGGTGTATTTTTGTGAAGCTACATTATATGTAGTTGTACAGTATATTAGCATTAGACTGCAAAAGTTTATTTTTCCCTTATTTTTTTATAATTATTTTAAAAAGAACGTTCATTTAAAATTATTTGTGCCAGACCATTATTTTCCAAAAAGATAAAGAAATCTATTTCACTCACTGTGATGACAGTGTTTTTGTAGGCTTTAAATTTTCCTTTTTAGTTCAGTTCAGTCTCAGCGTGGTAATTTTTTAAAAAATGTAAAATTCCAGTTTTCTGCGTAGTCTAAAAATCTGTTTGACAAAAATTTTCTGAAAAGCTGATGTATTCAGAATGCTTTAAGAAGTGCCAGGTTTATAATCTGTTTCATATCTTGAATAATTCTATAGGGTTTTTTGCCTTTTTTTTTTTTCTTCCTTTTTTTTTTTTCTTTCTGTGGTAGATATGGTCCGGAAAAAGAACCCCCCTCTAAGAAACGTTGCTAGTGAAGGTGAGGTACAGACCCTTGAGTCTACAGGTACTGAAAGTGAAGAGTCTGGAAGGAAAAAAGAATTTTCTGCAGAGCAGATGCAAGAAAACACTGACCAGGGTGATGCGGCAGAGTTAAATAACAAGGAGGAACTTTGCACGCATGTCCAAGAGCCATCTTCCAGCATTAAAAAGGACTTGAAAAGCTCAGTGCTGAGTGAAAAGGCTGGCTTCAATTATGAAAGCCACAATAAGGGAGGAAATGTTCCATCCTTCCCTCATGATGAGGTGACAGACAGAAATATGCTGGCTTTCTCATCTCCAGCTGTTGGGGGAATCTGTGAGCCCTTGAAGTCTCCTCAAAAATCAGATGCAGATGACACCCAAGATGTGGTCTGTACCCCGTCAGGAGATGCAGCGGAGACAAATGAGGAGCATCAGATGTCGCCAAAAGCTTCAGATGAAACAGTGCAAGTGCAAAGTGGTCAAACTGATGGCCAAGGCTCAAGCCCGGTCCCCATGGCCTCAAAAAACCCACAAGTGCCTTCAGATGGGGGTTTAAGGCTGAACAAATCTAAAGCAGATTTGTTGGTAAATGATAACCCAGATACGGCGCCTCTGTCTCCAGAGCTTCAGGATTTCAAATGCAACATCTGTGGATATGGTTACTATGGGAACGACCCCACAGATCTCATCAAACACTTCCGCAAGTACCACCTAGGACTGCACAACCGCACCAGGCAGGATGCTGAGCTCGACACTAAAATTTTGGCTCTCCACAACATGGTGCAATTCAGCCACTCCAAAGACTTCCAGAAAGTCAACCGCACTGTGCTTTCAGGGGTGCTGCAGGACATCAATTCCCAGAGGCCTGTCTTATTAAATGGGACTTACGATGTGCAGGTTTGTATTTCCCCAGCCTCCCCACTTCTGCTAAAAGCCTTCTCAACTGTAAAGTCAGTTATTTGCAAAGCCTCTCCTACCTACATGGTTAATGTATTTTATATAACCTGCTTAAGCCTCTGTTTTGGTCTATTTTAGTCAGGCTTTCTACAGGTCTGCTGAGCATCTTGTACCGTAGAGGAGTGTGTGGCTCTTTGACCAGTGATATTTCTGTGTGTGGTTTAGTCATTGTGGTGATCAATAGCAAAAGGTCTTATTCAGCAAACAGGGAAATTGCTGAATTGGTAATCGTATCTGAAGGGTTTGCTGTCACAGAAAGAAAAGAGCAAATAATAATGAAAAATAACAACCAGATAGACAAAAGACAGCAGCTGGAAATTAAAAATGTAATCCTAAATTATCAGCTGCCGGGAGTCAAGATTTGGCGTATTGATTCTTTATTAAAATAAAATAAATGGCAAGTCTTGGCAACTCTAAAGTTATCTAGTGCCAGAAAAACAGGATACACAATGGGTATTTAAAACATTTCAAAAAGTAACAGCAATCCATGCTGTCCTTCACATTAGTATGCCTGCAAGGAAAGGGCTATTGCCTCAGTCATTTTCCATGTAGTTGGAGTAGGGAAAAAACTACTGACACTGTTTTAAAAAACAAAATAAATTATTTTTATCACGAAAGAGTGGACTCTCTTAGTTTCTTACTAGCTAATATTTAACCAGTAAAAAAAAAAATAAATTGATGCTGCTTTTAAAAAAAATCCACTCATGAGTGAGCTGAGAGATGTGGTAGGATACCTCAGTATTCAATGATATAAAAATTCAGATTTAAAAAAAAAAAAAAAAGTAACAAAGTTTGTATACAAAAGAAGTTCAAATGTCCAACCTGATAGTAATCACCAGATAAAGCTCCAGGGTATGTTAAAATAAAAAGGTAGAAGGTGGAAAATATTTAATAATGCTTACAGAGACTGTAGCTATAGGAAAGAAATTTTGCAAAACAGGTTAAGATGGCTAACATGTAACTTCAAGTAAGAAGCTGAAACCGGAACACAAGTCAGGAACTTGAAACTTTTTAAGTGATTTAAACTTTTCCTCTTTTTTTCAGAAACTGCAACTTCTTTATGGAGAAGCAAATCAAACTAAGGTTGTTACTATGCGTAAAAGCTGCAATCTTTGAACTGCTGTCTTATTAAAAGATCACATCACTGTCTTGTGTCAGACACTCTCTCCTGTCAAGCTGTGATTAGAAAGCAAATATGTGATTTAGTTAAAAGAGGTTAGAAGTGAATAATGTCAGAATGTGAAATGATGGCTTATAATTAGCACATAGTATGATGTTAATACCTGGATTTCCTGCTATAGTTTCAGTTTGCTGACTCCAGGGACAGCATCTTAGAGCAACTGATCCATGCTGTCAGGAAGACATTCAAACTGGAACAGCTCAGGCATACAGTATAGAGGAATTTGAGTTTCTAAACACACTTTCATTTCCTCCAAACAATTGTTTCGTTAGGTCCTTAGTTATTTATAGGAATGTTTATGCTTGATTAGAATGAACTGGACACTTTTCCTATGCAGTGCTTTCAGAAATAAAACAGATGTGTGAGCTATCTCAGTTTGAACTGATAGAAGTAGAAATAAAACAGCTGAACCTAGACTATACTTGTCTACTAAACCCTGGCAGTAAGATACTGCAGGGAAGACAAAAAGTGGTAGGAAACAGCCCATAGATAATCTACTTAAGATCAGTCTTTTCTCAGACAAAAAACATCTTCCAAAATAGAACAGACAGCCTATACAATGATGGCAATTTATTTTAAAGAGAAAAAATTGGATCTGGAAACTTAATTTTTAAGAGTGCTAATTTTGCCTGCCCAGTTTGGGAAGAGAAGATTAAATAAGCCTTTGTGGCAAATGCCATACTTCATCACTTACACACACACCAGATGTTGATCCAGAACATGTCAGAAGATAAGTAACTGATTAATATTTTGATGCTTTCTCCTCCCCCACTCCTGATACAGAGCAGCTTTGTGAGATTCATAAACACAATAGAAGAACATTTAAAAATCCCCTTTGCACCCACACATGTTTATATTGCTACTATGTCCATTCTGGAGGGGATTTTTCTCAGGCGGGTGAACGGCTGGCATATTCTGCCACAACAAGGGATTGTATTGATTGGAGCTCTGGTTAAAATTGGTTCAGTCAAACTCCCGTGTAACATGGAGAGGGAACTGAAACTGAATAATTGGTTCATCTAAACAATATTATTTTGTATAGGTACTGGCCTAAAGGAAAATAATCCTTTGTAATTAACTTGGAATAGTAGTGGACTGGGCTTAGGGTCTGATTTATTGATCCCCTTGCACTTAACAAATTGTTCTGCTGTAGCTGGGTGGAAGTTATTGATGGTTCTGTGATCTTAGGCCAGGAAGCTGGGTGCAGAAGCCAGAGGATGAAGATATCTGACTTTGGTCTGGTTCACAGTGGTCAGTCAGAGACCACAGTATATGAAGATCTGTAGTTGTGAGGGATGTTATTGAGCTCTGAGTTTGCATTCATAACAAAAGTAAACAAAAAGCAATGGAAAAATATGAGTGCGGAAAAAACCCAGTATCTCCTATCCGCAGATAGGTAGTGATGTGGTCCTTTTGCCAAGGGGTTGGAAGGAAGAAACCCTGTGCATTTTTGCTTTTACACC
>NW_020799095.1:137993233-138042766 GCF_003259725.1 Athene cunicularia | reverse complement strand
TGGAGCTTTTAGGGGTTTTTTTGTATTGCTGTCAGCAAAACAGTAAGGATACACATTTGGCTTCACATCCAGGTGTGCAAATGTTGGGACTGTGTTTTGCAGTACCTAAAGAGGATTTGGCTAGAAACTGTGTAAATAATCCAAGATTTCTGGCCTTAATACTCTGTGGATTTTTACTTTATTTTAACTTGAATATTTAATCCAGCAAGATTTCTTTGTCTTCTTTGAAAATTATATTTGGCTTTGAAAATCTCCTTCCCATTTTCTTCTTCAAAAGTTTTTGGTTCACTGAATTATAATAAATTCCACAGGATTGGGTAAAATCACTGAGCTGTTTCTGGGAGATTAACTTTCTTGCCAGTATAGATTTCAGAGAACATTTGCTAGCACATCTCTGAATTTCCAGATAATTGTTAATCGGCTTTATCACTTTTATCAGAATAATATTTGAAGGGAGTTCAGTGAATCAACTTCTGCTGATGCCCCTCGTTACTTTTTCTTCTCATTTAGTCAATCGATCAATCACTTTAGGCAGCTTTATCTTGCTGGCTATTTTAGCCTATGTATGGCTTTGTGGATATGCCTAAAGTAGTAGACTTTGGTTCAGATCTAAAGATTTCACTTAAAGTAAAATTCAGTAAAATTCGGGTGATGTAAGTTAACAACTATGATGCTGAAAACCATTGCTTTGCTGCTCTATGATTAATGACTAATGTATATGGAAAAGGTCTGGAACAGGTAAGTTGCTGGCAAGTAGGCAGGGTTCTTCTTTTCCATCCCCATTTTTTTTATGAGTAGTAAGTGGGACAGCTTCCACAGAAATGTTGTAGAGTGCTGTCTTCTACATATCAGCTTATAGCTAAGGGGTAGGACATTGCCCAGTGAGGGAGAAGAAGCAGGCTTGGATCCCCTCTGACAGAGCAAGGAAAGGAGCTTACTTTTCCTGTTTCCTGAACAAGTGTTCAAACCATTAGGCTATTGTATAAAAGGGAGCCTGACCCCATTTCCTGATATGTTTTAAAAGAAAACAGTGTCCCTCAAAGAAAGAACAGAAAAGTCTGCATTCAGGTGAGGGTTTCAGATGGCATGTCCCAAGGGAGAAGGGTATTCATGCAGCTGTGAATAAAGACGTACTGCAGTGCTCAGCAGTTCTTACAGTTGACTCCAGGCAGCATCACATTGTGTGTGCTACCTTTGAGGAGCTTCCTGCTCAGCGTGGCCCTGGTTCTGGAGCTGATTGTCACAGACCTACCTCCTCTTATGTTCAGCCATTAAAGAGATTCAGGCTCTTCTCCAAAAGTACTAAACAGTGATTTTATTTTTTCATCCAGCCCTCTCATTTGATTGTTTCATGGTTTTAGATACTAGACTGCCATTGAAGATAAGAAATTTCTGAAAAGCCATGGACTGATAAAAGCCATCCAAAATTTTCTTGATTGTGTTTCAGTGAGCCTGGGGAAAAAAGAAAAAGTGTTACCTTATCTAACTATCTTACACACTAATGAAAGATTGGCCGCAAATTTTTTCTTTTATGGTTCTAGACATCCAATATTATAAGAGATGCCCTATACCACTTGGCCTAATCCTTTGTCACATATGAATATGGGTAACAACTTTTCCAGGATTTTCACAGTAAGTGAGAGCACTTCTGAATGTCCAGCTACCAGGTTGCTCAGTGTCCTAGAAAGTGGCAGAAGTGTCCATGCACGCAGAGAGTGTAAAGCTCTTCCTTTTGTCTCCTTTACAAATCAGTGGTGAGCTCCATGTGCCTACACAAAGTTATGCATGATGTGTGGTTTTTAGTGGTCTGGATTTCAGTATATCAAATCTGGCAACTTTTCTGTTCTTATGTTAGAAGTGTGTGATTAGTATAAGGTCTGGCCAAACTAGGATTCAGCTGAATGAGAACCAGTGGTTTTATTAGTAGCTTCTGCTTTTTATCCTCCACTCTTATATTAGGAGTTTGTTTGAATATGAAGCGGTGAAGGTAAGACAAAAAAACTATAGGGAGTCTCTAGGGCTACAGATGTAATCATCATACCTTCTCATGTTAAAGATATTACTCTACATTTTGGGTGGTTTTGGCAAAGGAACTCTTACAAATATGATGAAAATCTAGTCTGGAGGCATTTACTTCTGTATTAGTAACAAATCAAACCTTAAAGTTCAACTTTGTCATCAAGTGGCCTTCCTACATGGTGACATGGATGCATAACTAGTTGACATGAGGAAATGAAAACATTTATGTAAATAACTTTCATTTTCCTCACATGCTTAGACAAATGGATCTAAATTCTATATTGTTGACCTTACTGACTTTAGCTCAATTGTCCATAAACAAGGAATTAGGTTTGAATAAACTGATCAACTATTACCGCTGGATATGATGCATCCTGATCTCTTGGACTAGACTGCGGCATGCTAGATCTTGAAGGGCATGCTAGAACAGAATTTGCATGAAGGTGTGATGTCCCAGAAGGCCCATTTCTTCTGTCAGCCACATTGTGGACTCTCCCTGGGGACTTCCTTGCTTAAGCTGAAGGCAGTCAAGCTATCTTGGGTGTTGCGCCTGCGTGTGTGCATACCTGTTTATTTTTGAGTCTTATTACTGGGTCATGATCAGGCTTAGAGACTGCCTTGCACACTGAGAGAGTCACACCTCATGAACACAGGAGCCAGTCACCTTTTTTAAACCATAGACTTGAAAAAGAAATGGTGGCAGGTGGAGAAATGGGTGGTGGCAAAACATACATATATATACATTCATACACATGTGTTTGTGTGTGTATACATATATATGCTGCTTTTCCTCATATATATATTTATCTTCATACACACATATATAAAAATATGTGGAAAAGCACCTGTGGTCATATAGGTATCAAAATTCTATAGTGACTGTAGCTCATAAGTAATGATTTATATTGCTATATGTAGTAGAACTTCCTTATTTCTGTGGAGATATTAACAAGTTTACTCTTCAGAATGGTATGCAGTGATTTACAGCATGTCAGCTGCTAAATAGTAAATGCCTGGGAACATTCACTTGCTCTGTGACAGAAATAAGCTATTTTACCCTTCTTTCAGTGAGAAGTAGTCTATCCTCAGAGCATTCATATGGGCAGTTTCTGCGGAACAACTGATGTGATGCATATTCACAACCTTCAAGGCAAAGTTGTTTATGTGTTAATATTTCTCATCTTTTTGTTGGGTGGGGATATCTGGTAGTGCTTGAAGAGAGGTTAATGAAGAAAGTTGGTGAGACTAATAATAGTCACAGATACATTTAAAGATACAAACTGTTAAGCTAGCCCACAGAAATGGTGAGAGCTCAAAAAATACAGTTGCTGGGGAGGAAGGAAAGCAGCTAGGTTTTCTTCTGGTGTAAATCAAGGCAAGTTTGCCTCAAAAGTCTGTGAAGCTGTGGGAGTTTACAGTAGCCAAGGTACTGTCTGGTAATTTTATCTATACAGAGAAAGAATAGAAGGGGTGGTGCTTCTTTTAGGTCCTAGATATTAGTCTACTAACTTTAGCTGGCAAATGAAAGTCTTGATTCTTGTGTTCCTTACTTCTGTTGGTTTTGCACATCTGGTCTCCTGACCTTAATTTAAGCCCTGTTACTCTTCTGTCATAGTCTTTGTTTTAAAAATACCTTTTAAATTCTAACGTCAAAAACCATACCATCTTTAGTGGCAACAGAATAAATCTTGAGAAGAATACACTCATCTTGAATGGATGTGACCCAATAGTTTGCTTTCTTGTTTTGGTGAGTACAAATAGCCCAGAAAGCCAGGAGTTTGCCCTGAGTCTTTGTCTCGCTTGTGCAACATAGTTCTGTCTACCTATAAATTAATCATAGTATGGTAAATAGTTTAAAGAACATACTCTGAAGATTCTCCTAGTTTTACATGCAGAGAGCGAGCAAGTGAGAGGGAGTGAGTTCTCCATAGTGGAGGTTAGAGAACTGGGTGGTGTTACACAAATTTGCATGAAAGCCAGGAATCTGTTCTGGCCTGCACGACATGAAGAACTTAATAAATGTGGGATGGTTAAAATGTTCTGGATGCTATATTGCACAAAGCAAATGAATAAACAAGAGCATTAGAAAATATTTTAGGATTAGAAGATTAAGAGTAATTGGCAAAGGCAGACTGGATGGCTCACGAGATTGGTAAGGGATCTGGAGCCTTTCACCTCCTGATTAGCCAAAGATGTAACCTAGGTAATAAAAAAAAAAAGATTTTTTTAATGTTTGATGTTCCAGTGCAGATGGTCAGTCTAGTTTATAATCAGTAGTTGCAGAAGAAGCCAGGGGTCAAAGACAGCTTTACCCTCTGCATGTAAGCCGTGCAAGTTGAATGTCTTGCATGGATATAGGCCACTAGTTTTGTCTGGTAGAATTTTCTTCATGAAATTTAGGATTACAGGAGCTGTCAGACTTTGTCTTCCTTGGTAATTTTTTTTCATTTTCTTTAAGCAGTATTTGTAAAGTGCTTTGGTCTAATAAAATTCAGGATTGAACTTTGAAAAGGAGGTGGGAAAATAGAGTAGGGTAGCATTTGGATCAAGGGCAGATTAAATATGAAAGACATTTTTTAAAAAATCGAAAGTACCTTCCTCGCCCAAGTCCATCTATTCCATGAAATCATTGTTTTCAGTCTGACTAATTAAGGTAATATAGATGTATCTGTTGGAATGGTATAGTGCAATTACACAGCTTTGTGGAAGTACTTGCCAACATGCTTTAGAAAGTACATCTTGAAACACTGTCAATTATCATGTTATCTTTTCTCCCGGTTCTGGCTATTTTTGGAAATGTGCATTGTGTATGAGGAGATAGGTTACCTTAGTTGTATTAATGCATGTACTTCAATCCTTGTGGTAAATTCTTTCCCAGTATTTTAGATGTTGTTAATTTTTCCCATTAATGAATGAATTTAACAATTAAGAGTTTGAGTTTCAGGGAGTCTTACTGTGAAATATGTTTCAAATTTAATCCCAGACTGAGACATGGTCTTGAAAAACAATTTTTGAAGAATATCAGTGTAACCATCTCAAGCGCAGTAATGGAGAACCCATCCTAAGAGTTGTCTTTCTCTATACAGCATAATCATACCAACCATATTGCTATAATTGAGGTGCTGAAGGAGTAAGTGATAATCCCAAGGTCTCACAAGCAAGTGACTGTGAAAGAAACAACTAAATCAGGTTTCCAAAGTTCAAACAGGTGCCTTGTATGTTAGGTTCACTTAAAAAAGAGAATTGTGAAGATTAATTTTCCTTTGTGCTTATTGAGGGAATTGTTGAAGGGTGCTCTTACATTTCCAGTGGAAGCTGTACCTGTACTTGTGACTGACACTCGTTATGTCAGCTGGTGCTTCAAACTCCACTGCTGTAATAGAATTGCAGAATGTTACTGCTTTTGTTTAGTTTCTGCTTTATGTTGGGGGATGAGTGTCTACTGTGTCAGGGCAAAGCAGGGGACTAGGTTTTGCTGGGATCAGAATGAAATAGGGAGATAAATATGAGAAGCCATCACTTCTGATACCATACAGAAATGTGGATATTGATTTCTAGGATGTGTATATATATATATATATTTTTTTTTTTTTCCCCTTTCTCCTCCTTTATTTTTCCTTTTTCCCGGGGCAGGTCAGAGAGAGCAGGAAGTTAAGGACAATTATATACCTCATGAAGGAGTTTAATGCCTCTGTGTAGAGGTACAATACATAACTGAAAAATCTGAAAGTCAAGACTTGAGCGGAGTGCATGAATGCAAACAGTTCTGCAAATATGTAGGTTTCTTCCAGATTTCATTGTCTGAAAGCTGAAACAGCTTCCCTTTATACCATCATTTCAAGTGTTTCTCCCAACCTCTTCTCATGGAAGCCAGTTCCTTCAGTTCTCTTTACCTTATGACCTCCAGGGAGGCTTTGAGTAGGTTTTGTTACATGTGAAAAATGGCTGAGTGTAATAACATTAAGATGACCCTGTGTTACCTTTTACGTACATGCTGTCCTACTAGGACGCATTATTTTGAATTGTGTCAGGGTAGTCGTGGAAATGCCAACCCAATAATTGGTAATCAGTTACTTTCCAGTGCTGAAATGATTTTGTGTGTGTGTGTGTGTGTGTGTGTGTGTGTGTGTGTCCACTGCAAGAGGTTAACACAAAAATCGTGAGAATACTTAGTTCTGTTTTATCCTCTTGTGATGCAGAGAAGGGTATATTAGCACGGGACACAAATTTTCTATGTAGGCCACTAAGCAGGTTTAACACAAGTTACAGAAATTATGTGATTTACAGTCCATTGTATAAAATGCTACTACTACTACTATGTTTTTCCAGTGTTCAGAAATAAAAGTAATTAGCAGTGAACAGCAGCTGAGATTATTGACACTCAGGGTTTCTAACTGGTGTCTGCAAAATACGTTTGTTATCTGTAGGCGCTGTGAACAGGCAGCTGAGAGTAATGGATGTATTTACTCATTAAAGCCACTTAAGGTAAAGTGTTTTGGCCAGTTTTCTGTGCATGCATAGAACAAACATAAGTATCTAATTAAATGAGCAAAACCAGATCACCTTGCAACTTACGTAATCGTGCAGCAAGCTGCTGTTATTTTCTGTTTACCATAATTCCATCAGTGCTTTCTTTAAGTTGTCTTTCAACACCATTGAGACTTTGAACGTTGAAATAATGCAGTGAATGGAGACCTGAAGTGCCAGATACTGTGGAGCAGGCCCAAATCCTACTGTTGTTAGTGGATCAGGCTCAGCGTGGCTTTGTCTCCAGTTCTTGCTTGCCATAAAGTGAATAAAATGAGCTATCTTCTGCAGTACAGAATATCTGTTAAAACATCCTTCTTCCAAAGAACCCCTTCAAAACCAAATTCATAACTTGATACCAGACCTTGGAGCCCCAGTTTAAGTGAAAATGTTATTACAGCTAAGACCTAGGTATTTGGCAGCCCGACTCACCATTGCCTAATGAGATATGTTTCCTTAACAAACAGAAAGCAATTCTCAGTTTATTTAAGAAGAGTTTTAACCAGCGCATGGGAATTGTGCTTTCTTAAAAAAAAAAAAATAAAAATTGGAGGCTGAATAGTAGCAGCTCATTATATCATGTTTTAGCCACTCATTGACTCACGATGCATGTTCAATTCTGATGGGGTACAGAGGATAGCATCTCATTCTCTGAGCTAAATGGCTAAAAGGCATTTATTTTATATGCATTTTAAAATGTTTACATTTCATGCTCTCTGTATGTCTGAGTCTCTCCGTATGGTGTGACAGTGAATGAGCAGTGATCACATGTTTTCTTTGTGGCACAGCTGTTGAGGAGGAGAAGAAAAATAATTACACCATTTGCCTAACGCATTACAACTGAATCCTGCAGAAATGTAGTAATACACATACTGGTTGGGAGAATGGAAATCAGACCCTGTGTGGAAATTTTATATTCCCTGTAAGGCATCTCTTGGGTGTAAAAATTGAGAACGTGGCACAAGGAAGCTCCCACCCATGTTCTTGATGTAGTGGTGTAGACTGGATGATGGCAAAAGTGTAGATGTCTGTGGATTTTGGGTGTAAAGAGGAATTATCTTCTGGATGCTGTATACTGTTAACTATTCAGGAAAAGATGTAGAGCAATGGTGACATTTTTGTGAGGAGATTCTTACTTTGGCCTTCAAACCAGTTGTACAGGACCAGCAAATCTCTCCCTGATGTCACGGGCAGGTGTGGTGCACTCCTGGGAAGGGCAGGCCTGCCTGCTATGAGAACACAGGGTTTAATAACATAAGCCCTGGAAGCGTTGTTTCCCTCTTCAGACCATTTTGCTCAGACATCATGAGAAAGCTAAGTAGACCTACCTTTTTTTTTAATTAGTGATGTAATGGACTTGGGTGTGGTAGGTTTCTTTGCCACATGCCATTTTTCTACTGTAGTTTTTCCATCCTTGTTTTACTAAATTGAGCTCTGTGCATGAGAGGAACAGAAGATTTCCTTGGAGAATGTCTGCACTGAGTAATCATTGAGAAAACGGCCTTTCATTTCAGACATCAGGCACTATGGCACTGTTAAAAGGCGTCCTGGTGGATACTGGATACTTCTGCAGGAATGATCTTTATACCAATTGGTCATATTCTGACCCAGCAAACTGAATTTGTTATTTCAAATCTAATTTTTCTTTGCTTGTATTTAGAAAGCAATTATCTTGGACTGTTAAGCATCAATATGATTAAACCATGTAAGTGTATTGAAAGTAAAAATCTGAAGGCCCATTCTTTTGGTATAGAGTCCCATCAAAGTCTCCTCTCAAAGGGTTCAGGGATATGGGAGCTGATTGTTGGATCTTCTATCAATGACATGATTTAGTGTTTTAGTGAAAGAAGGAGTAGTCCTGTCGGAGTACTCTGAGTTAAGATCATGTTGTATGTGTGCCTCAGTTTCCCCCAATAAATATATTTATCATTCTTATGGAAAATATATTCAGCTATATGAAACATTTCAAAATCTTCAGTAACAAATGCTAAACATGTGAGAGTATATATAGGATATCTTACTATGTTAGTACAAATGAAAATAGTCATGATGGTTAATGAAAGAGTCTTATGAATTAATTGCTCTTTATTTCTCTTTTTAAAATTTTATTTTCCTTCCTTGCTATTTAAATAAATATAAAATGGAGCTAAAATGACCTTATTCTTTATTCACAGGTTACTTTAGGTGGAACCTTTATTGGAATTGGGCGGAAAACTCCAGATTGCCAAGGCAACACCAAGTACTTCCGCTGCAAATTCTGCAATTTCACCTACATGGGCAACTCCTCCACTGAACTAGAGCAACACTTCTTACAGACTCACCCAAACAAAATGAAAGCAGCCCTTCCCTCCTCTGATTCTGGTAAAACTTCAGAGAAAAACTCCAATAAATCCAGTCCTACTCTTCGACCATGTGATTCTGGAGACTTGGGGAAGTGGCAAGACAGAATCACTGTAAAAGCAGGAGATGATACACCAGTTGGATATTCGGTGCCCATCAAGCCAATAGATTCCTCTAGACAAAATGGTACCGATACAACCAGTTACTACTGGTGTAAATTTTGCAGTTTCAGCTGTGAATCGTCCAGCTCATTGAAACTATTAGAACATTACAGCAAACAGCATGGGGGAAGCCAGGCAGGAAGCCTTCACCCAGATCTGAATGATAAGCTTTCTAGGGGATCTGTCATTAACCAGAATGATCTAGCCAAAAATGCAGATGGGGAGTTAGTGACAAAGACAGAAAAGGGTGCGAGTGTGGCAAAAAAGAAAGACTTGACTAGCAAAGGAGCAGAGGACAGCATGGTGACAAGCTACAACTGTCAGTTCTGTGACTTTAGGTACTCAAAGAGCCATGGCCCAGATGTAATAGTGGTGGGCCCACTTCTCCGTCACTATCAGCAGCTACACAACATTCATAAATGTACCATTAAGCACTGTCAGTTCTGTCCCCGAGGCCTCTGCAGCCCAGAAAAGCACCTTGGAGAAATTACTTATCCATTTGCTTGCAGAAAAAGTAATTGTTCCCACTGTGCTCTCTTGCTTTTGCACCTGTCTCCAGGGGTGACAGGAAGCTCTAGAGTCAAACACCAGTGCCATCAGTGCTCATTCTCCACTCCCGACGTGGACGTTCTCCTGCTCCACTATGAGAATGCACATGAAGCCCAAGCATCTGATGTCAAACCAGAAACAAACACCCTGCCAGGGGCAGAGGGGCCGCTGATGCTCAAGGAGAACAAAGAACACTCATGTACCAAATGTGACTTTACCACCCAGGTGGAAGAAGAGATTTCCCGACACTACAGGTACAGTGATGTTTCAAATGATTAATGATAGGAACCCAAACAGCCCTCCCTTAGTTCCTTAATTAAATGTCACCATTCCCCAAACATTTGAGGAAACTGGAAATCAAACTATGAATGTGTATAGATACAAATCTTTACAGCCAGTATCCAATCCAACATCCACTTTGTTTTGGAAAACCACCAGCTAAATTGGTGGATTTAATTACACATTTAAACCTGTGCAAAGAAGAGGGAGATTTGGATTTGTGTACAGATGCTGAATTTCCATCATATTTGAGGTTTGGTCAACTATTTTCCACCCAGAATCTTTTAGGTGCTATTTTAGTTTAGGCTTTTTACCAGAAAGCTGGCATCTTCATTCAGTAGGGGAACACAAATGGCTTTACTTTCCAAGATAGACTGTGAATCCTTTCATGCTCCGTAACAGTGTTTCAATGTACTACCTTTTTGTAGTATTTTCCATTCCCAAGTCCAGCAATGCAATAATTAGTTTAAGAGCATTCCACTGCTGTTTTGGTGTTGGTTTCACACTGGGAGCAGACACTCTTTTGTCTGTTGATGTCATCCCCAAGATCCATTTGCAGATGCTTATTTTTGTGTTGCTGGTTTACAGTGTCATTCTATTTATTTTAAATGCTAATGTTCCTATTTGGAGGTGGACACAGCCAGTCTCCTGACTCAGTCTGACACAATGTCATAGTGGCAGCCAACTCCCTGCTAAACTTCTTGGGTCAGTTCCTGGGCTGTTGTAAACTAGCAGTCCAGTTTACATCAGAGGAGGAGCTGGCTCTTAGGCTTTGTAAAGAGCAACAGTTGTGTGCTGCTGCAAAAGCAATGTTAAATATTAGAAAATCATGCCGAATATGTTAATAGTTAAGGCTAATGCGTCAACAACAACGGAAAACTCAGTATCTATCTCATCTAAAAGATCTTTGCATGGAAGCCAGCTAGAATGAAGACAAAAGAAGATGCATTTTCAAAGCTAAAGCTTTGTTAAAAGCTCAAGAAACTGTGCCATGTTTAATAGATTCCAAGACATCCAAAATTAACAAAGGCAGACTGGGGCATGATACTTTAATAGAGATTAAAGCTGGGGGCATCCAAATGTTGCCCAACAGAGGGCTGCATTGGCAGTGTATCAGGAGTCTATTTTAAAAAAAAGAAAAAAAAAAAAGAAAAAAAAAAGAGCAGATTGCTCATCTTTAATTTGGAGCTAGGGCCCACGGAGTATTCAGGTCCCAGCATGCAGTGCCCCATTTTTGATCCAAGTGGGCCTGAGGGATGTTGTGCGGATTAATTAGTTAATGTTTGTAAACTGCTTTGAAGATGAAAAGTGGTATCTAAGTTCCAAGCATTATTATAGCAGCTTTGAGCCATGCTGTAGAACTCCATAGGCAGCACTTTGTCCGCCGCTGGGGCATGGCACAATCTTTTTTTAGTGGTTAAATAACTGGAAGATTGAAATGGTTCCTTGACTGAAAAAAACACTTCTATTTTGCTGCAGCTGGTAATTTTAAGTTTTAACAAGCACGCCTAGTTAAAATCCTCTTTCCCAAAGAAAGGAGAAACCATGACTTTCAAAATTAAGTGCTAAGTCTGCGACAAGGTAGAAATAGATTCTTCTTCAGAGGGCTCAGCACTCTGTGGCTCTGGAAGTTGTCACAGGGAACTTCACATTGGCAAATTAAAAGATGCACTTAAGTCTCAAATCTCAACTTGTTTGTCTAAAATTAGTCTATTCTGTTTAAGACCTTTGAACAACGTATTTTTTTGTCTTCAGTCTACGACATTATTGAGTACTCTGAGGATGTTGTGTAATTAAAGCAAAGTACAACATCTCTGTAACTACCAACTTTTTTTCCTTTTTCCTGCCATCCCCCCTTTTTAATTTGAGTTTTGTTTCTTTTCTCCATGTACTGCTGCTGTTTTCCCCCCCTCTGCATCTTATTTGAAATCACAGAAGTTACTTCAGTTTGTGGTAGGTGCTCTGGCAAATGGCAACAGCAGGTTTTGTGGCTGTTCTATGCCTAACCTAGTTTTCATGGTTTTCACGCTATCAAACTAAAACAAATGGAAAAAGAGACTTTTGGGGCATTATAGCTTCTATATTTATTATTATTATTATCAGGGCTTTTTTTTTTTTTTTTTTTTTTTTTTTGTATGTACTGGATATGCATTGTCTTTCCCCTTTTGTATTTTGTGAACAAAATGTACACAATAGTTCAGATTTAAAAAAATAGAACTTCCATAAAATAGTAGTATTGAGGGGGAGGTATGTGACATAGAGAAACATGCTGATAAGTCGTCGTCTCACATCCTAGCTGGTCTTCTCTGTGGCTTCATCAGTTTGTCTCAATAAAGCTGTTATGCCACATGTTATGTATTTCCGATGTATTTAAAATGCTGTACTTGCACATATATATAAACTCTATCCATTTATGTAATAAGGAGCTGAATGGATTCTAATTATAAGCATAATATTGAGCATTAATGTGGTAGCAAAAAGTGTTCTGTTGTCACATATTTAAGTTTACCCTTGCTAATCAGTGAGTATCAAAGCTGGATTTAGACGCTACCTACATATTTTGGTCCATGTATTTTTTGTCTGCATTTTTCATAATTTTATTTTTTGAGTCATATACCTGAACAGCATGCTTAATTTATTGTCTTTTTTATTTTGTTTCCTTTTGGCTCTACATCTGTAATTTTAAATGTCTGCTAGCTAAAAAATTTTCTATGTCCCAGTATTATTCCTTTGCAGCCATGTAATTGCAACAGTATTTGAATTTGCAGAGTGGTTCTTTCCAAGTTTTCTGTCTACAGAAACATATACTTAAACTTCAGTGCTCATTCAGTATTTCTTGACATGATTATTTGAGAGCTGTTCAGTTAAATTTGAAGTTAATGAGTCACATTGCACTTGTTTACTTGTATTTAAACCTCACTAAAATGTGCTTACTCAAATAAATCCCCAGAAGGTTTATTTGCCTCCATTTTCTACTAATTCTGCTGCTACTCATTTTCCATTACCTCTGAGGAATCAGGTACTCTTCATGTTCATTGTGAAGCTTAATTTTTCCTCAAAACTGTCTGGTATTCTGATGAGTTAAAAGATGCCAACACTTGCAATTTAGATAAAAATCATACCGAGTATTTGGGGAAATTTTGCATGTCGGATCACTTAGTCTAGAGATTATTTATTTTCCTGCTTGCTCCAAAATAATTACTTTTTAAATTTTATTTTTTTCTTCAAAATGAAAGAGGCCTCTTATGGAAGTGTGTGTGGGTTTTTTTATTTTGCTAAAAAATGTGGGACAACAATGCATTTTCTCGTTTTTGCAAAAATCAGAATTTTTCATGTAAATCCTTATTTGTCAAAAAAATTGACAGAAAGCATTTGATCAGTGCTAGTAGTAATTAAAAGTGCTGTGCTGAAAAATGCTCTAAACTTCTTTTAAATAAAAGATAAGGTAGTGATTTATTAAACAACTGCAAAATATAAATGAAAGTAGACTCACGTGAAATATAAGCTTTGACAATGGTGTAGAATAATTTTTCTAATAAATTATTCTGAAAATGTGGATGACAGCAGTTACATAGGGTTCTCTTTTGAAATTAATTTTGAGTTAATTTCAAATTAAATAATTCCTTACTTCTTACAGATACATGGGGTAGAGGGATACTTAGGGCTCATACCTCCCCAGTGCCAGGACTGCCCATCAGGGACCTGGGTGTCAGGGCTGCCCTTGCACGCTGTCAGGCAGCAAAGGTCGGAGCAGCCTCTTAAGACCTGCATATTATGCAAATCTGGAGCCTTTGGGACACTCCCCAGAGAAGCCAACCAAGGGCACAAGTGTAAATTGAGGCCCACCAGCTCATGGTTTTTCAGCAGAGCAGGAGCCTTCACGCATTGAACAATGGCAGCAGCTGCAAGGATCTTTTCCATCCTCCTGACACCTTAATTCACTGCTCTGAACTTGTTTGCTCTTGCCAGTGGCTTTTGCTCTCCTTTCACCTCTGCCTTGCTCTCTGCTCTGCCCGTTTTCCTCTCCTTTCTGACTCTAATGAATTTTTTTGCTTGCTTTGTGCACTGAATATTTTCCACTCCCCACAAGCCTGAGTGCAGCACGCATCCTAAAAGTAAACTTTCTTATAAGCCTGTTTCTTCATGAGAAATACTAGTAATTATTATATTCATAATGAAATTCAAAACATGCAAAAAAAATGAAGTGATATGACAGCTGTACCTTCATCCAGAATATTTTCTATGCCCTAGAGCCTAGGAATGTCTTCAGGTAATTAAAAAAAAAATTACTTGTTTTGTAGAGGATGGTGTTTTGTAATACTTCAGACTAGTTAGGAGTATGTCAACAAGACTTAATTAAGAACTGACTAGTGTCAGGAGTAGCACAGCCTATTAGAAAGCTCAAGTAAAGAACATTAAATCCATCAAAAACTCCCCATCTATTCTCTCCAACTTTTGCAAGGCAAAATCCTTATATTTTATAGCACCCAATTCAAGTACATTTCAGTACATATAAATAATTACAGGATTTTAGTAAGTTGTCAGAATGTAACAGTGCAGCAAAGGTTTGGCCTGATTTCTTTGACATTTAATCTTAGGATTGGGCCATAAATGTTTTAATGTCCATGAATAATCAGGTCTTTGATTTATTTTGTAGTGAAAATAATAATGCAAAGTGGCATCAATGGGTGGGATGACATTGCCATCCCAATGCCGTATTGAAGATAATGCGAGTTTGTGGCTTGAACCTGCTGTTAGTTTGCTTGAGTGTATAAATCAGTTCTCATCTTCTCCACATCACAGTCTCACAGAAAAAAGGAAGGAATGCTTGCATGTCTCTCTATGAATCACTTATAAATAATTTAAATGAACAAATCTTTAATGTAATAAAGGTGATTGTAGCTGGGCCTCAGCCATGTAGTTGCAACTGCATGTAATATACGACATTTATTTGTGGCCTTAGATGTGTGGTACCACTCCTGTGGTGTATACTGCTCCTGATCAAAAACATTTAGCCAGCGTGGAAGGGGGGGAAAAAAAGGACAAGTTCAGCAGAAAAAGATCAGCTGTTTGGAGGTGCGAGATCTGTAGATGAGAGCCAAGTTAGGAAAGGGGGTTAGCTATTGAAATAGCCAAGTTAAACAAGAGACACTTAGGACTAAGTAGCCTCCCAAAGGATTGATAAACTTCACATGGGGAGTGTATGTGGTTGAGCCATTAGCCCCAAACGGTGTCTTGTTTAACTTGGCTTTTAAGATAACTAGCCCCTGTCTAACATGAACTTCGCTGATGGTATCCCACCTTTACAGGGCTGACCCTCTTTATAACTTGGCTTTTTGTATTTATAAAATGGTTTTGATCAGATAGCACTCTTTTTTTTTTTTTTTTTTTTTTTTTTTTTATTAAGTTGCAAGAGAGAATATATTAGTGTCGCATTGAGAGACAAGCTGATTTTAATAAAGCACAATTGTAGAATGAAGAAAAAGGAACACAGCCAGAACAGGATTTTAACCCACAGCTTGCTCTCCCACAAGTAGATTTTGTTGCCATAAGGCTGTGTGGAGAATACCTGACTATTTTTTGCATAACTGAAAAAGCCCATCTAGTCCTTTAAAATGAATATAAATACAGAAAATGACAAAAAGAAAACTGATATTTCACAAGGGCTAAAAAGCTTGAATCTATATGTGTACTCATGTCTACTTGCTGACACAATTGCAAGAAAATCAGACAGTATAAATAACATATGGTTTGCTTTTCCAACAAAAGGAAAGAAGGAAGACAAGGGGGTTTAGTAAGTTTGGCAAGTTGTCCCTTCTAAGCTATGATACTCTAAAAGGGACATTTTGTGTATCATTCCAGTTCCACAGATGCACCAAAAGCCAAATCCTGCTCTTACTGAAGTCAATGGGAGTTTTGCCATCGACTTCACTGAGACTAAGATTTGGCCTCTGAAGAATTAATTCTAACAATTGGAGTTGTCAGGGCAGTAACAGATTTCTCATACAAGTTTTGTCCTGTGTGGATAGCGAAAGGCTCGTTTTTTAGCTTGGCTGAAGACGCTGCTGTGACTCTGAATGCCTGGGGTGTGGATGCGTGAGTGCGTCTGTAGGGAGAAGCTTTCGCAGAGTTAGGCAGATTTTGATGAAGGGTAGGGATGGTATTTTACTCTGCATTGGTACGATGCTGGGCGCAGTGGGGCCCAAAGCCTGATGGAGGACTCTGACCGCTTCTGTGCTATAAACAATTATTCATAATGGTGTTACAGAGCTCATAAACAGTGTTCTGTTCCTATGATAGATACAGTAAATGGGTAACATGTTGTTCTCATGTAGCAACATATGCTTTACATAATTTAGTAATGCAGTACTTTATATAGGCTTTTAGAATAAAAACAGGAAGGCGTGTTATTCCACACTACTCCACAGCTTGCACCCAAGCATTTCTGTATGTGACAGGAAAACACAGTTTGTAGTGACACAGCCAACTATTTTGCCTTTTCTTCAGAGCAGCATCTTTTAAAGTTGTGTTAAAATGTCCATAGAGAACAAATAAGTATTGTCTGTTGTGTACAACCTTATGTCTTCTAGCGTATTCTTCTCTGTAAGTTAACCAGAGCTCCATTCCAAATCATCTTTGTCAACCAAAAGTATATGAAATAGGGGAAAGCAAAGGAGTTTTTTTAAACATTTTAACTTTTTAGCATAGATCTATATTATACTAGTGGGTTTTTTTATACAAACTATCCTCTTCTAACTATTTGATTTTGGTTGAAAAATAGTGTTACTTCAGTGTTTTTACCACAATATAAAGTGAAAAGTGTATTGCAGCAAACTGAAGAGTTAAAACCACAAAATCCCAGTGAAAATTGTGTGGAGTTTAGAGTAACTTAGTGGAGTGTGAATGAATGATGGGAGGCCATTGCAAGATGTGCGGGGAAAAACCACCAGGATTTTTCCCATATTGTGTAAGACACCAAAGTAAACCTGCTTGCTTTATTTAAAGGGAATCATACTGTAAGTTCACTTTATCTTCTTCATCTTGGTAGGCAAAACCACTGTGAGAGGGAAGGCCAAGGAGAGACTCTCGTGTTAATACACTTCTTGTTTTCTTCCAGGAGAGTACACAACTGCTACAAATGCCGTCAGTGCAGCTTCACAGCTCTTGACACTCAGTCACTACTAGAGCACTTCAACACTGTGCATTGTCAGGAGATGGACGTCACTACAGCCAATGGGGAGGACAGTCATGGCGTTTCGTCTATCAAGGAAGAGCCAAAAATTGACCTTAAGGTCTACAGTCTGATTAATCCAGACTCCAAAATGGGGGAGCCCATATCTGACAGCATAGTGAAGAGGGAAAAGATAGAAGATAAGGAAGTGCTCAAGGAGAAAGGTTGGACTGATAGTCCCAGTGATGATCTTCGCAACGTGTCTTGGAGAGGAACTGACATTTTGAGGGGGAGCCCATCATACACACAGACTAGTCTAGGCTTATTGACCCCAGTGTCTGTTGGCCAAGAGCAGCCAAAGCCTTTAAGGGATAGTCCAAACGTAGAAGCTGCCCATCTTGCGCGGCCCATTTACGGCTTGGCCGTGGAGAGCAAGGGCTTCCTGCAGGGTGTGCCAGCCGGAGCAACGGAGAAAGCCGGACAGCTTACCCAGCCCTACCCTGGATCCGGGGACAGCAAGGCAAAGGACGAATCCCAGTCCTTACTACGGGTAGGAAGCGCTCTTTTTTTTCCCCTCGCTTTTTATGATTACATGTATGCTGTGTTTAATTAGGCATGCAAATAATTTCTTCAGTTCCACAGTAATGGGGTTGGCATTTTCTTCATGCATGGAAAATAAGAAAAACAAGGGAAGATTGAAAGACTCAAACTTGTAGAGCTAAACTGTCAGGTAAATGTTATAAAGTGTTTGCATCAAACAATGTATATATTGAGGTAGTATTAGTAAGCAAGTGCTACCGCTTTTGCTATTTAGCTCTGATGACTGAATTTTGTTTAATCATTCCTGCTAATTGTGCAGGTTGATGATGCATTTGAAGAAGCAAGGTTTAGAACCCCAGAAGGCTGCACATCTGTTACACTAAAACAACTAATCACCTCTTAAATTTTGTGGTGGTGTGACAGTTCACACTTAAGCAAGATTTCACATTATTAAATGTCTAAGAATATGAAACCTGAGTTAAATATTAATAAAAAGTACCCTCTTTTTTGGAAAGCAACATAATTATGTATCAATTTTGACACTTGCCTGGTTGCCTTGGAAGCAAGAGAAAAACAAAAAAAGAGGAAAGGAAGGATCTTGGGTGATAAGAAAAGGAGAATATTTGTCACATCAAATAATTCCTACTCTGTTTTTTTAAAACAAAAAGACCTCTATATAAGTAACTTCCCCTTCCATCAAGGTATACTTTTCCCGCTGTAGAGAAATCTGAGGTAAGAAAAGCTCTCAGATTCTGACGAGCTGAACAGGGAGACATATAAGTGCCTTCTACTGGAGTCATCGCTCTGTGTTTTCAGGAGCTGTTCCTTATCTGAACTTCTAGAAACTTGCTACAGAGTGGTCAGTCTGCAGACAAGTCTCACTAGAATGGAAGTGATGATCAGCTGTTTTTGTTTATTGTCTTTAGTAAAAACATTTATAACCATAACGTCCATTACTTTAAGATTGAACAAGTCAGAAGGAGAAAAAAGGCAAGATAAATGTTTTATTCCATGGTCTGCTAAGATTACACATGATGTAGCTGTCTCTGTATACATACGTTAAGTCTTACAAGCTCTTTTTGAAGTAAGTTAGTAGTCTTAAAAATATTGCAGCTGTTCTAATTATAAAATAATGTGTCTATCACTTCAAGCCTGCATGCAATTTTATAGGTCATGACATTGTCAGATTATTAGTGTCTGAGAAGCCGTTACAGTATGACAGGTTCCCTGTTTCAGACCTGGGTGCATGCTCGCTGTGAACGGCAGGATTATATTTCTCTCCTCCATTTGGAAATATGTATAAAAATATATACTTATATCTGACTAGAAGTGGAATTCATGTTGTACATATGATTCTAGTTACATCCAACTTCAGTTCTTGTAGTGGTTGTTAGCAGCATACAGCCATACTGGCCAGAGGAGCCATTTATATTGTGGGTTATCAGAATACAAATAATTTTCATGTTTAAAGGTCTAAATTTGAGTGGTAACTGGAGCCTAAAATCTTAGTAAGTTGTAAGATAAGGCCATTATATTAGTTTTGGCCACTGGTGAATATAGAAGGGGAAACTGTATACTGGCTGCTTCTTATGCCCTTTCTAAAAATAACTTAAGACACTTTTTTAACATTCTTTTACAAAAACACTAATATAGAGATTTTTTTCATATCAGTATTGTTATTACTTTGGAAATACTTTGATCAGTTCTGAATATTCAGAAATATGAAGTACCTGTAATTTCCATGATTTTCTGGGGAAAAAAAAAAAGTTCTTATTTCTGTGTATTAACAATGTATATAAGTTAGTTCCTTGCATTTTAAAATGTGTACTACCCGACTTTTATAAGGTTTGTAAAAGGATTTATTAGTAGACCAGGTCTATACTGACTGGTGAAACCATACCAATACCCTTCAAAGAGGAATTATTTTTGTGTACACCTTTAGCTGCTTTGCTCTTTGAAATCTGTTGTGCCAAGGACTTGTTTGTCTGGGTCTTCGCCTTAGTTATAATATTCTAAATTTTACTTTTCTTCTTTGAAAATTGGGCAAGTTGCCTTTGTCAGTTGAAATATTTTAAAAAAAGGAAAGGAGGTTAACTTACTACATCTGCTGAACAGAGTTCCCTAATCATACATATTTGATTACTATTGATGGATAGAGGAGAATAGTGAAAATTCAAACATCTTGAAGGTAAGGGGTGTTATGAAGGACAGGAGATGGTGGAAGATGAAGGAGTGTGATTCTGTGAGTCATATTAATTCCCTGTTCTCCTGGATCTCTGAAAAAGGTAACAGAAACCTATCCTTTATTTTGCTCTTGATTTAGTTTTCTGTAGACAGTGTTATGGGATGCAGTACTGGAACCAGAAAATAAGAAGACAAAGTGATGGTCAGCTTGACCAGTGGGAGCTTGGTGTTGGGTATTATCTGACATACATGTATATGTATGCCTGGAAGCTCATTTGGCCCAGACAGAATTAGAAATTGTTCAGAAAATAACTTCCCTTCCATTGTAGATAAAGCTAATTTTGATAATTCTCTTAAATTAAAAAAAAAAAATACTGGATATTGTTAAACAAATCTCTCATGATTATCCACTTTTGGAGAAATCTGTTTTTCTTATGTGAAATAGCTAGTGTGCTAAAAGTTGGGCCTTTCTAAAAGCAAAGCATTAAATCAATACATCTGATATAATGAATGCTTATGCACAATACTGTATCCCAGGTCTACTGGTGACTAGTAAACAAAACCTATAACAAAATTACTGTGGACACCTTCATTTTTTTTTTTTTTTTCTTCCAAAGTATGAGACAGAGGAAGGCAAAAATTTGTGATTACTCAGTGAATGAACAGTCTGAGAAATGGACTGAAAAAAAAATCTAACATCCCTGTGGTTGTACTGTCTATTCAGTATTTATAAAGTGGTTCTGCCTATTACAAATGATCTGTAATGATTTGACAGTAGCAGTAATACTATGTGCTTTTCATAGGGGAAGGGAAGGGAAAGGGGAGATTGTGTTTATAACATTTTTTTTTCATATAGACAGATGTTAAAATTGCAAGTGGGTTTCTAGATACTGAGTTTAGGAGCGATTAGCACTTTAATAAAATATCAGAAGGTGATACTGATTAGATGGGGAAGGGGTAAAAATCTACAATTGCTTACAGAAATCCCTAATGCCTACAGGATAATTGTAAACTTTCAGAAATTACTTGGAGTGTTTTTCAGCTTTGCATGTTGTGTAAGCCATTATATGCTGCTTTCTTGCATTCCTTCCATGCATGATGGACATGTTCCTTCCCCAGACTCTGTGCTACAGTAGATTATTTGTGGGAGTCATTAGGGTAGGATTTCTTTTCTTTTTAGCAGCTAAAAGACGGAATCACTTGTGACCTTTCAGGAGCTGGGGGTGGTGCAGTGGTGATAGCTTGAACTCTGCATGTGTGCAAACACACATATGCAGGAGATGCACCTTTTTCCCTGAGAGCACTTCCAAACTGTGTGTATGTAACAGAATCTTTCTCAGGGGCTTGGTACACTTCTGTGAGTAGCTTTAATTTATTTTTCTTATTACAATGTTTCCAGCAGCTGTACTTACAGCAAATCGGTATGTTTTGCAAATGGGAATTACAAAAAATGTACCTCAGCGTGGTACAATGTAGACATTATTTCTGCTCTTCCTTAGAGTAGCTGATTTTATAGTTTAAAGATTTGTTGATACTGGAAGGTCTATTGAGATGCAAAAATGTTCCTTTTTTTGCGTAGCACATTGGCAGCCAGTGGACTCCAGGCCAGGCAGATTGTTTAATGCTTTGACAGCACAGATCTTGGACAGCAGGAACTTTTTGCTAAACTGATTTTAAATGAAGTGTCCTGTTTTGGTATGTGTGGACACTGCAGAAAAAAGTTTTCCACAAAATTGGGAATTGCAGTCTGAGCCTTCAGACCTGTACACAGACCTAGTTAGCCCACCTGAAGGTATTGGTAAACACTGCTGCCTCACATCATAGTTTGTCTGATGCGTATGCAGAACAGCACAGATCAGGGTGTCCTGCAGTGCCACATAGACGTGAAGGCAACAGGGAGATGCCTGTGTATTAATCATAATTCAGTTAACGGAGGGATTTGTATACTGTCAGAGAGAGTTTGTCAAATTATTGCAAAGATACTGGTGATTTTTATCAAAGGCAGACTGCAGGCTGTAATGTTACATATCTAACTGAAGTTATGTTAACCTTTGCTATAACCTTTTTATATGGAGCAAGGGATAAAATCAGCTCCTCTGTTAAATTGAGATTATTTTGCACTGTAATGATCAGACTGTTTACACACTACAGGAAGTCACAGCATTTCAGGGAAGTTTCCATTTACTTTAAGAGGAGTTATTTTCTTTTTGTCTGTGATATTTACACTTCTGATATGTCATCTAGTGTTCTGCTGGTTATATGGCTTTAAATCTGGGGGAGACAGGAAATCAGAAAAAGTTATATCCCCTCTGCCTGTTTTGCATTCTCCTGTGTGGCTGATTGACAGAGCTAATTTTAAAAGAAGCAATTGGTGTGTATGTAGTAAATTTACATATAATTGATTTAATATCAGTGTAGTAAATATCAGACACAATCCTTAGTGGTGAAACATTATTTCTTCTGTTATAAAGTACTGACTCCTGTTATCCACAGAATTAGATGCCAAATAGTTGCAAAGCAGTGGAAATGCTGAACTTGGCCTTTCTGATTTCCAGAACACTTCTCTAAACATTTAATTCTTGGCCAGAAGGATAACATACCTTTGGGGTAAAGCCTGCCTCTTTGATGTTAGTGGAAGTATTGCTGCTGCCTTTAGCAGGAGCACAACGAGCAACACTGGAAGGTTCAAGCACACGGAGTGGGAATTTGGTTTACATTTGATTTTTCGGTGGTCACTACAGGGTAATGGATGGGAGGTTTTGTTCGCTTTCACATTGTATCCCACTTCCAACCAGCTTGTGATAGCAACATCTTAATAGTATATCTACAGAATTAAATTTAATGCATATAATGGTATCATACATCTTATATTTAAGTTGGCAGAGGTTTTGGATGCTACATCTCATCCTTCAGCCACTCTGGGAAAGAAAAAGCAGCCCTTTAAAGAAGAAACATCTGAAATAGTTTCTCTTGTAGCTGCATCTCATTTTTTTCCCATTTCCTCTGACTGTTAGAGATCTTTCAGGAAGTATTTATAGTCAAGGCCATTCATTGCCATACGGGTCCTCTAATTAGCTGAGGGGAACTCAGCAGGCACTGTGTCTTACTAATGCACAGAGCTCTGTCAGGTCAGAAAGCTGCCAAAGTCTTTCAGTTTTTTTAGAAGCACCTGTTTCCACAAGCCTCTGCCTGGGGAGGCAGTGGGCTACTTTTAAAAAATATAACTACATCCTGGAAAACGGCAAGAATCTTCCAACAAGGAAAATTAGAAAATAAAGTCAGGACTTGGAGAGAAAGGGTTTTTAAGCCTTGGGTTTCCTGTGTAAAACCGAGGCAGGTAAAATTCTCATGCTGGCGAAGGGCTTGTGAAGGAAGCTAAAATAACTTTCTGAAGGTTTCAAGTAGTTTAGAAACAAACATGTACTTGGCTGCTTTTAGTAACTACTGGAACCAAACCCAGGAGAAATTGAATGTTTTGCATTACTCATCTGACAGAGTGATCAGATAGGACTAGAAAGTAACTTTTAGAAAAATGTTAACCTGCCCAATTAAAGGCATGTTTCTGGTTTGTGTGTGGGGTGTGTCTGTCATGTGGAGAGACAACCCCACCTCATGCATGTTTACCCACCAGTCAGTGCATATTTTTTATTTATTTTTTCTTCTCTCTTTTACGAAATGTGGTTTAGAAGAGAATTAAATGATAAAATCATTATTTGGGTGGGGTGTGGTAATAATGCGAAAGGGCAGCAGCTACGTCAAAATCCTTGATGAAAAGGTGAATCAGTATGTGGAACAAAGGGCTAGGGAGATCGCTACAGGCCCCCGGGCCGCTGCGTAAGCAGCAGGATTTATTGAAGTTGCTATGATCAATAACAATGATTCAAACAGAGAGAACCAAGATATTTCTTGATTTAAAACAAGCTGCTTCATTCAGATGGGAGAGATGGTAATGAAGATGAGAACAAAAGAACACTTTCTTGTACTGAACCGAGTGGCCAAAACGATAGACAATCAGTGTCAGATGCAATTAACTCAATTTTATATTACCTTCCTAGATTGGGTAGGAGAACCTCTCTCTTGCCCTCTCTGGCCCGGTGTTTGGTTTGCTGGCACTGGTGGAAGCGAGAAGGGGCAGCGCACCATTGTCACCTGGATGTGTGCACCAGGACTTGGCTTTGCGGGGCCAATGTAACCTGGGTGCTTGAGGCAGCTGCTCCATGCCATGGCTGCCATGGGGAACGGCGGTCATTGAACTCGGTGGGAGTATCCTCGGTGCCTGAGTACAGCTCTCCCTGGCAGCTCCCACCACTCCGGACTGGGTAGGGGATCCGGGCACAGAGGGGCCCCCAGTACTGTTCCCCAGCCTGAACAGGAGCCCTCGGCCTGGGGCAGTGTGAGCCAGAGCCTCCCTCGCCCTGGGGTCTCCCTCCTGGCTCAGCCCCTCCGCACAGCTCAGCTGCCCTTGTCGAGGCTGAAAACAATCTCGTCCTGCAGCCCTTACTCATCCCCTCCTTGCTCCAAACTGGACACACTGAATTAGGAAACCTTATTCCTTTAGGTATGACCAATCCTGGTAAGCAGCTAATTTTTTTTTTTTTTACTGTCTTCAAATGCATTCCTGATTTTTATTTTAATTTTTTTAAATTGTGCCCGCTGTGGATGCAGCTCAGTTAAAGCAGTGTCAGGGTATGGAGCACAGCTGTGGGCACTGCAAAGGCAAACAGTGGAGCAGCCGCTCCCTCCAGTCTAAACAATTCTGAGAACTGTCAATGGGAAGCTTTGTTTAAACTGGGAAGTAAGTAAATGCAGCTTCTTGCATGATGACTAATTTCAATAATTAGTTGAGCTTTCCCAAAATTTTGAAAAGTTAAATGCAACTATAACCATTATACAGCCTTATTATTGTTTTGTATTGCTAGTAATACTTAGCATTAGATTATATACCTGAAGTGAAATGGAAGCTTCAATTTTATTTAGAAACTAAGGATAATCTTTGCCAAACTGGATCCAATAGGAAACACACATTCATGTCCAAGGGCAGAACTTGCTGCTAACTTGTAGATTTTCAATGGAAAATTAAATTTCATAGATGAATGCAGGCAAGGATTGTACATAATTCTGTTTCTGCCTGACGTACTATGGTGCTGAACAGTGAAAATCTATACGAAGACACCTCTAACATCTGGGAGTGCAGAGTTGCTTCCTCTGTTGAATTTTAGACAACCCTCTACATGTATTTGGTAATTAAAAGGCACAATAAATATACTCTTTTAGAGGAGGGATATTATGATAGACAGCAAATAAATGTATAATTTATTGGACTAAGAAGGGAGCATTGTAATTATAATTGATTTGAAGGAATCCAGATGCTATCCACATCTGAACAAATTTAAAATGATTTAGAAACAGATTTATGAATAAACAATGCACACACGTGTTCCATGATTTTTCCATGGAGGTATTTAGGGGTTAAAACACCCAGTTAAAAATGACAACTATGGAAAATAGTTGTTATATGAACAGATGTGTGCTGAAACAGAAATATATATACATATATATGAGAGATATGCGAAAGGTCTTTTGTTACCTTAGCACTCCTCAGAATATGCATGTGGCCACCTTAATTTTAATATCTCTAGTGTAGCACAATTGATTTAGCAAACAATTTCCTGCCTAATATAATTAATTTACTTCTTGTACCAAGTTCTGGTTTTAAAATTAAGCTTTATAATGGATAAATGGTTCTGTTGTTTTTCTAAGCATTTTTTGAAGTAGCATTATATTTTAGAAAATCTTACAATCTTTGTTGCAGTGATACAATAATATGTGTATGTAATATAAATCTATAAATGTGTTCCATATTGTGTTACATTATTTAGAATTCAGATAGAATACAATTTGTGCACAAAGATGGGAGGAGGAATAAGAATGTTTTATCTTTTCGCACTGTGCACGGTGTTAGGTTTCTGAAACGTATGGCGTGGTGGCAGCCCAGACTATGCAGCGCTTTGCAGGCCGCTTGTGAATGAACTTTGAAATCTTTGCTGAGTCTGTGTATCCCTGTGCTGTCTGAGATTTGCAAATCTCAGGTTGGTGAATCATATTTGTCATACTTCGATGTTTAATTCCCTATGATTTCTTGCAGCTCTAGGCCTTAGTCTCCCAGTTCTGTCTGTAAAGTGGGAATAAGGGCAGTTTCCCGTTTTGAGATGCATTAAACTATTGTGCAACACTGTCGTCATAGCAAGAAGTGCCTTATCCACAGTCATCCTGAAACAGTATCTCTGGGCACGATGATGTAACTTTCTGCAAGAATACCAGTGAAAGAGAAAATCTTAAGAAACAGATTATAATTTTAACCTTGTTAACATTTCTATTCTTTCCTTCTGTCTGGAGAAAAAGAAAAAATAAGAAAAAAGACCAGGAATTTTGGAGCGAGGCATTTGCATTTCTTGTTGACTTCGACCTAATTTTGGTTTATGTGCCTCTGATGTGTATAGTGGCAAACTACACGTTTTCACTTATGGGAAGAAGTCTTTTAACGATGGCTTACAGTGCAGTCTTTAATCATGTGAGTTGCCTCCAGCACTTGCTAAGAGTAAATTCCACCCTCTCCATTTTCAGATGGATTGTACTATTGGCTGTTTCTCCTTGCAAGACTGTCTGTGATTTGAAAATTGTGTTTAAATAAAAAAAAGTAAGGAAAAAAGAGAAATAATCAGAACATTTGTCAAGGAATTTGTTATGAATGGGAACGAGGAGCAATGCAAACAAGCTTGGAATGAGTTTTAATTCACATGTTATTCTGGGAGCCTACAATTTCTGGTGAGAAAATGGCATATTTTAGGTCTATTTCCTCCAGTTTTTGGCATGGAGCAATGCCTGTTTTGTTCAGTCAGATGTTCAGATGGGAATTTTGGATGCTTAGAACTAATTTTAGTAGGTGGGGGGCAAATTTATTATGATGCTACAAATAGAGTTTGATCACAGCTGCTTCATTGCAATTATAAAAATCAGCTATGAATCATTTAAACTATATTTACTGGTTGCAAAAAAAAAAAACCAAAACCAAAACCCAAACCCTCATCTATACAAAACTCTGTCTTGTTTCCCTTAAAGTTCTGAGTATCATCCTTTATATATCCAGTATTTTGAATTTGACTTGATCATGTTGCCAGAGTATTTTCATGCTGCTCTCCTCCTGTGCCTTGACAGTGATAGTGTGCTCAAATGACTCTACCTTTCTTTAGGTGAAGAAACTGTATTTTTTTATGTTAGGGTGAATTTCTGAGCTTATTCTAAAATTACAGTAAATCACACACAGACCTCTTCAGACTTATTAAAAAAAATGTTAGAAACTTCACTGGAAGTTGGGCACTTCAAAGCTCTTGCTACTCCAGTCTGTACATGACTAAAAGGCTGTAAGGCAGACACCGCAAGGTGAAAGCTTTCAAATCAAAGCAAAACTTAATATACCGCTATTATCCCCTTTATAAGACATATGGAGAATAGTATCTTTAAATATTTATGAGTTTTTTCTGATAGTAACTGCTTTAATGTTCATGGTGTTATGCTTTTGAGTTAGAAGAGAAAATATGGAGTTATACTCCATATTTTTTGACGCTTCATGGCAGCTCCTTTCCCAACCCAAAGTGGATGTATTCCAGACCTGTTTAAAAGTTTGTATTGTGCAGAATAAGCTTAGTCAGCCTGTTTCTTGAGAAAAACATTTTCTTCACAATTCAGTTAATGGACTCGGCTATGGTGATCATTTTGGCATTCCTCTCTGTAGCTGATAAAGAAGACAAACATCTGTAAAGCTCTACCATTGACAGTAGCACAGTACCTGTTACTGTATTACTGAAATTCATTTATATTTGACTGAGGTATGCTAGAAACTTAAATATTACCTTTTGTTTAAAAGTCTTATAAAACCTACCTTATGCAGATGCAGTGTTTGAGGGGTGGAAAGAATTAATGGAAAATGTGATTAAAATCTTCTAGGCTCTAAGGCTTGTAAACAGCTTGGCACCTGCATATGTTTGTGTGCATACATGTGTTTCACTGGTTTGTTTACTAATTGTAAATTAGGTTTAAAAATTAGAATGAAATGAAGAGATTTATTTTTAAATTGAAAATGAAAAGGCTTTTCCACTGAACACAGAATTTCTGTAGTTATTTATCCAAATGGTTTGCAGACTAATATTAATAATTGTTAAAGCAAAGAGTATGTTACAAGTTTACTATTTTTCCCATTACAGGAAGTGATGTTCTGCTTAGCAGAAGTTTTAAATCTGGGCAGATTTTAAAATTTATGTTCTCATGCCTTTAAGACTGTAAGCTTAATCATCACTTAAACCAGTTTGCCTTTGCTTTCTACTAACCAACTGAACAGTTGAAGGGTAGAGGTCTTTTCAATAGTTATCCATAACAACTGTCAGAGCAGGTTTGATATAGGGACTTTTATAGAAATTAAGAGGATAGTTGATGTCTTTTAAATTTGATCCCTCAGTTTCTTTGTATAACGTTCAATTAAGTGACTCCTCATGTAAGTAAGACTCAGTCAAACTTCATGACCAACTTCCTATGTCTCAGGAGAGGCGTTTCAACTTCGGTGCTCTGAGTTGGCATTGGTGTAGACCTTTAGACTGAACTTTTTCTGAAATGTATCATTTCAGTGAGTGAACAGACAGCCTGGGGGGAAGCCTTAATCATTGCTTAAAGGTATTTGACAGCTTTTTTAGTGATATCCTTTTTAAGAAGTGAAGCATAAACCGTTTTGGATACCAGTCCCCCAGGTATATCTGCGCTGGTTCTGTAGATCCTTTGCAAAATAGTTAAATTTCATAAGTTCTAGGAACTTAACAGGACCACCATCCAGCTGTCCACACCACAGGGCTCCCAGCACCTGGAGAGCTGCAGGGCGTGCCTGGTGCTCTGCCTGGCTGTGAATGTCTCCGGACCCCTGCTGACAGCTATTTTCATCAGTATGGATCTGCTTCCCTCTTTGCTTGGCCAGGTTGCAAGGAAACATCACTGTAATCTCTTGTCTCCTTTCACTTGGTTTAACTTGCTCCTCCATCAGTCTTTCGTGGAATTTACAGTTTTCTAAAAGTAATTGAAATTCTCCAACTTTGGAGCTTTCTTTTGAAAGAAGAAATACCAAACCATTATTCTAAGAACTGTCTAGGCTTTCTGATCTGTCTTTCCTAAATTACACATTGTCTGCATCGAAAAAGGAGGCTTTCTGATGGAGAGAGATTAAGCAAAATTGTTTAAGTCTTCTTCTCAGCATTGCACTTTGCCACAGTTGGAGCCAGGGTATTGGTCTGCATGGGCTTTGCACTGACAGGTTTTCTCTCGAATGCCTACTAGCATGCACATAAATGGTCCCAGCAATCTGATATACTTCCCACCAGAAATATTCTCATGGCCTGCCTTGCTTTCATCAGCACCAGTAGATTAAACCTCAGCTAGTGGAAGGAGACATGTTGGAGCACAGCAGAAGAACAGAATGGATGAAACTACAAATTGTTAGTCTGTTAAACACAGATTATGTCTTTGGGTACAAATTCCATTAGCGACTGAATGAGTCTGGATGGGTAGTAGCTTGTGGAAGTATTTGTTATGACAAAACCAACTTTTCATTAATAGACAAAGTTATCCTGTTTTCCTCTGTAGTCTGGCCAACATCAAAATGTTTCAAACTAATTTCAGACTTGTAAAACACTGTCTATCAGATACAGACATATGGATTGAACTAGTAATTTGCTTACCATCTGCTGATAAAGGAAGCAAGGCGTCTAAGTAGAAAATGAAGAAGTTCTTTCCCCCCCCCATTGGAATGTCATGTGGTGCCTTTAGTAGTTGTTTGTATTGACATTTTTATTGATTGTTATGTAAAGTGTTACACTACATTGACCTGCATCTGCTTTCAATCTGATAATTATGATTTTTTTTGTTTACAAAATATCCGTAATAATTTGAGCCTATAAATAATGTAGTTACAAAGTAATCCATTTTAAATCTGAAAAAATAAATTGATAACCATAATTCTTATTGTGTGAAACAGGAATAAGCTTATTCTTTTGCTTGGAAAAGAGAAAAAACTTGTGTTACTAACCAAGAGTTAATTAAAATTGTATTTTCTTTTAGTCAAAATTTCCCCTTTCCTCCTGAAAGATAGGATAGAGGCCAGGAAAAACAATACAATTTCCAACATGAAACCAGCCAAACCTTCCAAAACTTTTCTGCTTAGGGGAAAATGGATACTTGAGCTTTCTGGTGGTGTGTTTTGGTTTTTTTTTTCGTTTTTTTTTTTTTTTTTTTTTTTTTTTTTTTCTTCTCTTTAAGAGTCTTCTCTCAGTAGCCCTGATGATTTGTGCAGGTTCAGAGTTTGTCTCCCAAATCTTTGTCAAGGCTTAGCTGTGCTGGCAGTAGCTATTTCATCTGGGGATGATTGACCTGGAAGGGCAGGGAGGTTTCTTTGTCTCACTGCAGCAGGACAAGCCTGAGGTCAGTGCTGTCTGCCAGAGCTGGAACATTGTGGTGTTGGGAGCCGTTCCTTCACCGGGTGCATTGCCTCACTGCTTGCCTTCGGGAAGTTGCAGGGTCCAAGAGTTGAAGATTTGCTTCTTGAAACTGTATAGACTTAACATTTCAGCATATAGGTCCTGGTTATCAGTGGAAATAATAATTATCAGTCCATAATGAAAGGTGTGTGTTCTTTCAGTTCATACTTTCTGTACGTTTGTACGTTTTCATGAAGCATTTAGAGTTTCTCTGTTTAAAAGTGACACAGCGAGTACAAAATGCAGTAACGTCTCAACAGGCATACTGCTTTCATAGGTAATATAACATTCCCAATCAGTGCTCGAATACATGCAACTTTGGTTAGTTAAATAATGATAAATACTCATTTCAGCCCTAGTTCTCCTTTTTTTTTTTTTTTTTTTTTCACTATTTTATTTTTTATTGATTTCAGTGATCCATTTTGTACAGATAGTGCTAAAAATATTCAGGAGCTGTATTGTTAAACATGAGTTATGTCTTAAAAGTTGTCACAGAATTTTGATTTTCTCTTAGATAAGACAAATCCATTTTTTTTTTTCTGCAGCAATTGACTTGCCAGAAGTGTAGGATGTAAAGAATGTACCAAAGAATTTTTATATGTGCTTGAAGTGAAAGTAGTATGGAAAATCACTACTTGCCCAATATACTGTTTTCTCTTCTGTAAATACCTTTGTTTTTCTGAAAATGGATGTTCACTGTTATGTCCTGCAAAGTCTGTGAACAACGAAGATGCCTGTTAACAAATGCCACCTTCTCTTTTCTGAGAGAGGTTATGTATGGTTTCATTTGAAAAAAAAGCTAACCAGTTACACAAATAACAAGTTTTCCACAACGTAGAGTTAATTACCATTTTACGTTTGGAATTTACGCTATGCAGAAAGCTACTGCAACAGTTAGCAACATTTTAACAGATGGACATTTGTTTCAGATGTACACATAGAAACTGGTATCTGTGACAGCAAGAAGCCTGCAAAAGTAAGAGGAAAATTCAGATAGTACTGGTGAAGTAAAAGCTTAGGTAAATGCAGTGCTCTTGTGATGACTTACGGAAGGCATTAAGCTACAAGCACCACTGCCAGTGGTACCATTACTATCTGGTTTGCCACATGCTTCCCCTCTGGTTTTTTATGGCTTAAGCTACATCTGATATGCTCAGTCTGCCCATGTATTGTGTTTCTACACTGTGTTCCAGCACACGGATTCTAGCTCTACTCTGCATCTGATGGGCCTGTTGGGTTTTGATCTGGTTTTATTTCATTGAAAACATCAGGGCTCTATATTTTCCTGCTGGTAAATGTAGGATTTTTATTTACAACATACACTGGGAAATGTATGTCCAGAGTAATTTTATCCTTTTGAAGTTATTTGTTTTGCTTTGTTTTGTTTTAATAGAACTTACCATGCTGTACAGTATCTGACAGTTCCCATGTTTATAATGCTTTGAAACATATATTGCAAGTGATAAAATATAGGCTTTTACAGCATTCTGTCTGGGTATGTTGACTTTGGCAACGGAGTCAAATTACTGCTTCACAATAATCAGGAGGATATCAGATACTTAGTTATATTATATTAGATACTTACATTAGATACTTAAACATTGCCTACCAGAAACTTGTAAGCTTGCTGTTGATGGGCATATTCACCTCAAATTATTAAATGGCTCTTCATAGATTAATGTTTGTAAGTCCATTATGTAGCTTGGTAAACTAAACTGGAAGGAGATGAACGTATGATCGATGGGGTAGGAGGAGCCAAAACCCCTTCTCTCAGGCTGATTTGAGACAAATGCAAATTTCCTTTGTGCTTCCGTGGATGCATATTTTTATTATATAGTAGCTTCCAAAGAACATTTGAGATTTATGAATATTAGCAAATTGCTTTGGGAACATTGGATATAAGGTAGTTCAGAAGCAGAAGGTTTTATAAAAAATAGCTGAAATTTTGTATGTCTAGTATACACTTATCTCTTGTCTATCAGAACTGTTCTTTTGCAGACTGGATTGCCTTACTATCACACTTCTGACATGAACAAATGGTTTCAAAACCATTCATGTCAGGTCAAGATGGTGAGAACAGCAGATAGACATGAGAACTGGGACTGTATAAACAACATACTCCCATCACCAGGCTAACACAGGTCCAGAGAAGAGGCAGCATCATTCTCGCTGCTCAGACATTGCCAGCGTGCTATTCCCCCCCCTTCCCCGGTGTGAGAGAATTGACTGCAACTGTTTATTTTCAACACATGGTTGATATCTTTGTCTGTCTGTCTGTAGATCAGCTGTGCCTTGTTAGGGACTTGACTCATGAGTCCTGAGAATCTTGCTCAACCTTTCATCTCCCTGCCATGTAACTGTGGTTTGTTAGAAATAACTGAGAAAAAATGTAAACTTACTGAAATGACTAAGAAGTCTATAGTGAGTGTCAAAGGAGAGAGGGGATGGTCTGAATCGAGGGTGTATGTAAGAGATTAGTCCATGCCTTCTGAGATATATTTATAATATCTCTCTAGATGGAGAAAGAAAAACTTAACAGTTGGATTTGCCCTTTGTGAAATGTAAGAAAGGATATTTCAGCCTGACCAATTCCTCTTAATCTTGAGATTTCTCTTTGTACTGTGCAAAGGCACGAGTGTAGTATTCCCAGCTCTATATAATCCCAGAATATACCCATACGTTATATAAAAAACCCCTTGGCTATATATATATAGCATATGCCATATTTATGTGAGAGAACATACGTAGTTCAGTTTTAAGAGGCTGTAGAGACACTGATGCAGCTAATGGAAACATATCAACAATGGGAAGGAAATTTGAGAGGTTTGTACTTTCTCCAGTAGAACCTTATCACTGATCATCCTGTTCAGCATTGCTTTAATGAATCCTAAAGAGAAAATGCTCTTTGTTTTTGAAGTTTTTGAAGTGTGAAGAAGTCATAGCTTTCAGGTGAAGTTGCTGTGATCCTTACGTAAAAATACATTTTTACATGTAGGAAAATGGTACTGTTTTTCTGGACAATCTGCAGACTGTAGAGTGCTGTTGATGGTTTCAGGTGACTTTTAGCACTTATGTCCACTCCACACGAGTTACTCAAGGGTCTCAATAGAAATTATATGTATCATGTTTTTTGGATATGCCTTCACTGAATCATATTGTGCTGCTGCTACTGCTCTGCTCTCCTGCTAAACCAGGAAGATTCCATCTGGAGATAAGCCAAGTTTTCAAAGTACTGACAGTGTCCATAGTCAGGACAGAATTATCAGAAAGTATGGATTTTTCCTTAGGGTTTTTTGAAATGGAACTGTTTTTATTATCTTGCTATTGTCAAAAGTGCTTCAGCTGGTTTTGGTTTCTAGTCATATCACAGTTGTAAAGTGAGGGTTGTTTTCAATAGCTGGCAGTGAGTTATAAAACATTTTGGCCTACCATTTCTCCTTTCTTAACTGTTTAAGTAATGGACAAAAATTATAAATACGCTTTATAAATCTGTATCATCAAAATGATGTCATACACAAACTTGGTGAGTTGAAGAACAGCATCTATTTAACCACCCGATACCATTATTTTTTTACAGAGACTTTTAGATATGAAAGTGTACTCAAAGCATATGTAAATAAATGATATTTACAAAGGGAAAGTTAAAATGTATGCCTTTTCTCCCCTGTTAGGATTTTTTGGAGAACTCTACCATGACCAGCATAGCTATGTCACTCATTAGTATGTGCAGAATGTCAGCCTCCCTCAGATATTTTCTAGGAGAAACTGTTGAAAGGTTTGAGTTACCCTCCATTAATAACACTGGAAGAATAAATGGCTGAAATATGCTGACAGTTGTGCCAATGCAAAGGTGTAAAAAAAGAATGAAAATGTTGTCCCATTCTTGCTGAAATATTAAATTAGATTAAGACCAACGTTTGATTTGGCTTTGTAGATAGCAAGAAAAATGAATGACCATTTAATTATTTTTCTGTGTGAAATCTATCTTGACCATAATTTGGTAACTTGAAGTGCTATGTGGCATTATGTCTACAAAAGCAATAGAAAGGACACATTGAGTATAGGAAGTTGCTGGGAAAAAGAGTATAATGATAGCAGGAAAAAAAAGCATATCACAGCTTCAAAACAGATGGAGTCCTCTAAGGAAGCTGTCTGAACATGGCCTGGGAACTATAAATTGCATTTAGAAGATACGGCTTTTGCTGCAGATGGCAGGTTCCCTGTTAGAAGGTGAAAGCCAGAACAGGACTATGTGGCGTGCAGAGAACTGCAGTGAATGTGCCTAACATCTTGTGTTTGACATACAGCAAAATTTAAGATGGAATATGAATTCAAAAGGCTAGTGTACAAGTTCAGAACATGAAATCTGTCGTAGTGTTCGGAAATGCAGCAACTTGCTTTCAGGCATAGAAAATGTTAATTAAATACAAAGGCAGAATAAATTTGTGGCCATAAACCCAAAATAAGGCATTAACTTTGAATGTAATTTTCAATCACTCTTACATTGAAATATGACAGAAAAGCCCTCTCTCTCTTCCCATGTGCCCAGCTGGTGTCAGAGTCACCAGGTCAAAAAGCAGTGGTTTCTGTCTGGGCCTGTTACACCATATTATTTTACTGTCACATTTGACCTGGACCTGATTTCAGTGGAATAAATGAGAGTTTTGCCTTTGACTGGGACTCCTGCTCTAGGAAATGATCCCTATATCTTAGGGAAAAAAAACAAACCTGAAGTTACCCCATCCCATAGACTGTCAGGGCAGGACTTGTCTCATCTAATTATGATAGAGGTGTCTGTGCTTGAGTTATTTGTCTAGGATTCTTGGAGCCAATGCAAATTTAAACAACATGGTTGTGAAGTACG
The DNA here is from genome assembly GCF_003259725.1 of Athene cunicularia. Taxonomy (NCBI): domain Eukaryota; kingdom Metazoa; phylum Chordata; class Aves; order Strigiformes; family Strigidae; genus Athene; species Athene cunicularia. Next base: position 138,007,561 of record NW_020799095.1, on the reverse strand, counting down.
AAAAGTAAGTTACCTCATCCAAAAAAATATTACTATATAGTCAGAGAACTGTACCTTTTTTGGCCTTTCATTGTATTGGCTTTGTCTCCAATAACTATGAAGGAAACACATACACCACTACACCGCAATTACAGGAGGTGATAAAAATAAAAGGAATGCCTGCTTCTGCTTCGTCTGAATGGCTGCCTTATCACTGCAGGTAGGAGGCAAAGTTTTGGCATATCTGCAGTTAATGACTCTTCTGTCTCCAAAATGTAATTTGTCAGTTAATGGGAAATACTAATATAGCTTTAATCAAGAAGGGAAGGGAGATGTTTAGCTAAAACTTAAAACATTATTTCATGGCGTAATTACATTTTTATGTATTAATAGTTTTATTTCTCTTGTTTAATATATGTGTCTAAATTTCTAGGGTGACATTTCTTTAAAAAGGTAAGGCCATTAAAGCTGAAGGCTTTATTTTCAGTACTAGTCTTTGTGTAGAGCAAAGTGATAGTCATTCTCTGGAAGTGTATTTAAAGACATGCTAAACAGATGGCTTTGTAAGATAACTAAAATCAGAGGGAATGAAAGGATATTAGTGGAGCAGAATTAGGTAAGACTGGGTATGATTCCTTCAGTACATGTGGTATATGTGTAGTCAAAGAATTAACTAGGAAGAGTGGCCCAAGGACCTTTGTCCAAAGTTTTACAATGCAGATTTTTTTGTATCTCAAGTGAGCTTTTACTTCTTTATTTCCTTATACCGGCCTTTGCTCCTTCTGAATCTGTGAAATCCATCTAATGGTGCAGGAAATAATCTGCTAATGTCCATTTTAAGTTACTGGAGGCATTGAGTCATTATCAGTGATTTGCCACCCTTTATACTTTAGTCAGCTGTTTAAATCCAGAAATGCAAACTCTGACCTAACATTCTTGGTGACTCCTGGTAATATTCAGTGCTGTTCATTTAAAACAGCAACATCAACTGAGAAATCAAGAAATGAAGCACCATTACACAAAGTTCAAAAACTGAAAACCAGTTTAGCAGGGGTTTTCTGATCATTGGTAGGAATGACCTTCCTGAGTCAGGTACTTCGATGTATCTAACAGGTTATATGAATAGAGCATCAATAAAAGGCCACTGCATAGAATATTTCATGGGAGTAAAGTGTGTGGTGTTACCAGTTGTTAAAATGACTTTTTTCCTTGTGTACATGTGAAAGTCACTCTCTTATACACAAGGGCTGTGCAAATCGTGCATGCTTAGAATATGCATGAAAGGAAGCATCTGGATTGGGCATTGATCAATGTATTTGAATTTTAAAGGCTTTTCACTGATTTACTAAGCTATGTCTTGGATTGATCTGTTGCTCCCTTACCATTGTCAATAGGGTAAGAGTTGTATGTGGGTTTCCCTACTCATATTCAGTCCCTCTGTACTTTTTCATTGCCTCATTTAGATGACCTACACTTTGCAGTTACTGGGTTACATGGGATAAATTTGAAACAAGGGTTGTGGAGTCTTACTAACTGTAACAGTTAAGTGATGGATGTGGATAACTGTTGAAAAATAATAATTTCTTCAATGAGAAAGAGAAAAGCTCCATAACTGGATTCTTATGATTCAGTAACCTTTCTTATGTACAATAGCTGTCACAGCGTGCAGACAAGAATGGGCAAAAATCTTGAGCTGGAGGCACTGAGAATACAGGAATCTTTGCACCACCTAATAGGAACCTGAATGATATGCCTAAGTGAGAAGAGTAGTTTTCTTAGGCTCTTTCCATAACGGGTGAAGAGAGAGGTACCTCTGAAATGCAAATCAAAGCAGAAGCACATTTGCCTTCTCAAATAATTTCTCTTTACCTTGACCAACAATTTAGGAAGCCTGGGCAGATTACTTAATTTAGGCCGGTAAGTTAGGTGACTGAGGTTCAGTGATACTAATGACCCTCTGTGAACTCCGTGAGGGAGCTCATTGGTGGAATTCTAGTGTAAAGAATACTACAGCCAGAAATTTGATTTCACTACAGGTGAGTGAAATCAAATACACAGGTCCATCTTGCTCTAGATCATTTCACACTCAGGTATGCTAATACAAAGAAGTGTGTTTAAATGAGTCAGTCCTACAAAATGCCAAAGCTTGCCTGAAGATGATCCAAGAAAAATGAGAAGCCAGCCCATAATGTCCATTACAGATTACAGACTCCTTTCTAAATCTTTTGTTACAAGTATATAACACCTTTCTACACTGCTTTCTGTTCAAACATACCCTAAGCTTATCCAGCCTCCAACTGTTAGTCATTCAAAGACAAATTAAAACAAGCAAAACCACCTGTATTTTGAGGTGCTTACAGAAGAAGTATTTTGTCTTCATTCTGCACCAGGCACTAGCAAACACCAGGCACTAGCAAACTGTGACGGCTGCTGCATCATGCTACACATGCAGAGCTGTGCATGGGAAGTAGAGGCTTTAAGGATTGTTTCATAGTCATGAGAAGTCCATAAAACAAACAAAAAAACCCCCAAACAAGTAAAGAAGCAGAACCCTCATCATAATGAAAAGAACCTAGTCGCACTGAAAATGATCACCATCTCCAAGAAGACATCATGAAAAAATTTTCAGATATGCTCGGATGGTAATTTTTGGATGTTTCAAAATTATTTTATTGTTGAATTGCATGATTGACTCCTTTTTAAAAGTTGATTTAACCTCTTCACCACTGAACAATCTGTAATACTTTCCCTTGCAATTTGTTCTTTTGTGTTTCCCAACACAACTAACACATACTATTTAACAAAAAAAAATTTTTTTAAAGGTTATATGTCACTTTAAAACTTGTTGAGGGTACTACTGTGGTAATGTTACTGATTATATTTAGGCAGCAAAGTGTGTCTTAAGCCATTCAGACACAGTAAGGATGAAAGGCTGTCCTAATGTTATCTCCTTTTTTCTTTAGAGGAACTGATGTGTTTCTTTTTTATGGACATTTTTATTGCAGCAGGGAATTTCTCCACCCCAATTTTACAGGGCAGCAATAAATGTTCAGCAGCTGGGATTCTTGCAGCAATATGAAGAAAGTCTTTCTTAACATTTTTATCTTTCTAACAGCAGTTACAAAATGGTAACTTTAATTTCTTAAATAATTCATGAATTTATGTGTGGGGCTTTGTTTTTGTTTTTAAAAACATTGATGACGAATATTTTTCCCAGGTACGTTTCTCTCCTGAAGTTTACAGTAAGCTGGAAAACTGCTATGCAGTTGATTGTTGCCTCGGCATTGTGGTGTGAGGATTGATTAGGTGGAATAATGTTACTGGAGCAGCTGGATCAATAAAGTGCATATACAGTGCCTATGTAATAAATAAACACACTGTTTTATGAAATAATGGCAGTTTTAACAACATGTTAAAACATTCGCAAAACAAATAGTAGGTCAAATTTAGTGCAACAGTGTATCACAGTGGAGGAGATAAAATTTACCATCCCATCCACTGTAAACCTGCAGAGGGAACAGGACTGCTGGGTCAGAAAGGCCTGGCTGCCATGACCCTTCAGGAGCAGAGTGGTGTGTATATAGCTTCCAAAAACTGTAATGTGTGCATCTCAGTACAGTTTTACTGTAGGACCTTGAAGCATTTAAAACACTGTGTAGTGTATGGATTATTCCTTCTTATTTTATTAAGGAATATCTAAATGTCTTCCACTATTTACATGAGAAAGAAAACTTTCAGATGAATGTGAACTCACTTTTGGACAAATGATGACTGAAGAGCAGGTCTGGGGAACACCTGAGTTCCCCTTAGAATTATTTTCAGCTGAACCAATTGTGTAACATACTGTTTTAAATGTAAAAAACACATATAACCTAGACTGTAAAGATACAGTAATATTAAAGGTTAGCTAGTTTTTCAAATGGAGTGAACACAAGGCGATACGTCCTGGGAACTCTTAATGCATTAATTTACACTTAGACACAACAGCATAGCTGGTCTACACTGGATGAATAGAAAAAGTTAGTTAATATGTTCTAACAAGATCCTACTATCATAGGCTGGACAAGGTCTATCAGTACTTGTCAGTCACTTTATTCAGGTTGCTTATCTAATACAGATCACCTCTGACAGTTGTATGTAAATCCAACACTAGATTCTCTCTGGAAGATCTCTCCAGCAACTGAGATCAGTGTTTGAGTTGCAGCATTACATAGTCATCCCTTAATATAACATCGGAAATATGGAATAAGTGTTCAAAAAAAGGAAATAAGGAAACCAATCCTAGCAGTGACTACCATACTTTCTCTTGAATAGTGAATTTGATTGTTTTTTTAGTATAGCTATTTCAATATTTGGATAATTTGAGAAAATTTTCAATTACAAGTAATACACTTTTTTCCTGGTAATATTGTAGCTGAATATGGGAAATAATGCACTACAAAGAATATTCTTTATTTGTTTGTTATTTCCCCCCCTCCCCAGTTCCTCTTCAGCTAACCCACTGGTTTAGTGATTAGCACCAGAGCCTTTCACACAGTGTTTTGAGCTCAGTTCCCTGGCTGCAGTTCACTCAACCTTGACGTAAATCTCCAATAAGTACTTTGTGAGAGGTTAGCCTTTTGTGCAGGGTGTGTGAGAAATCCTGCCTGACCAGGTTTGTTACAGAAACCAGTGTCAAATTGCCTTGCCCCAAGTGTTTGAATATGAAAGAGGGGGATGGGGGTTGGGGTAATCATGCAAAAAACCACTCTCACTCTCCACTTCCAAGAGACTAATTGTTTGCAAGAAACCCCAGTATTCGGAGTCGTGATGTTTTAGTGTGGATCTGCCTATGTCTGGCACTGTCAAGTGAGCCTGTGATGATTTACAGTCAGCAGGTAGAGCAGCAAGTATGTCATTCATAGAATCTGCCTTCTGTGTCTTGCTTGTTGAGGCTGGTTGCTTTTAATTTAATATCTATTTGATCGTGCTATTTGCCTTAGGTGATCAACAACCTTTCATGTAAATCCTAGCCAATCTTATAAAACTAATGGAGAAGAAAAAAACCCACACCAAAACACTAGCACTGTAGTCATGCATTCGCTGTTGATGTCAGCCGTGTCATAGGAAGGCAGATAAGGTATGCAACCCTCCCTTTTTATATGGAACATCTCCTCCCTTCTTTACGTTTTTGTTGGTTTTTGATTTTTTTTTTTTTTTCCTTAAGAAAGTTACATCCTTTGCAAATGGAAACAATACATTTTTTTATTACCTCAGGGCCTTGTGCATGGAAAGCTCGTTGAAATCTCTTTGCCATTCTTCCATATCACGTAAAAGTGGGTTGTTCCCACATAGATTTAAAATTCAACATCTGTGTTCATCTGTTTCTGTTAGCAACCTTCACATTAATTGCAATTACGCATTAGAAGAGGTCTGTTGGATTAACTCTTTCATTCATGGGAATTAGATCCAAAGAGGTTTGCATAAATACTTTGGGTTTGAGGCTGGGGGCTGCTGGAATACATTTTGACAGGTCACCCAGCTTATCAGGGTATGACAGTAAATGACAGCAATATTGCTTAAAGGGAACAGGGACTTTAGGTTCACAAAACCAAGCAATACAGAATCTGTAGTGAGGGGCAAAAAGGTGCCTCTGCAGCTAAGCAGGGCAGGGAAATTAAATTCTTCAGAAGGGAAATGTTGCACAGAGACTCGCTGTGTTTTATTTAATGGGTCCGCTGACTTCAGAGACTCTGGCTTGAAGGTTTTGGAGGGAGAGTAGGGATCAGGAGGGAGGAGAAAGTTCAGGGAAGAAGGAGACTCCTCCAGTTTTGCCAAGTATTATGTTCAGTTGGAATAAAACAATGAGAAAGACAGACTTTAAAGGCCATTATTTCCTTATTGCTAATTACCTGCAAGAGCCTTGACAGGGAGGTGCAATCTGAATTTAAGCCAGTGAGTAAAATACAAAAATCAGAGCACTGTCAGTTGTCTTTTATGTTCCTGAAGAAGCTAATGTGAGTCGGTGTTGATCCATGTAGATTATCTTCATGCATGTTTTCATCTTTCCTTTCTGTGCTTTGATTATACATTAAAAAATAAAGTGCTTATCTTGGTGAATTCCAGTAAAAATTTAGTTACAATGCTTTCAAGACCACTTTGCATTTTGTTAAACAACTTCTAAGCATGAAACAATCTTGAAATCAAGTGTGTTGCTCCAGGCTTTTGAGATACAATTTTTCATAATGGTTATCAGTATCATCGTTATAAAAAAACCTCACCTTACAGTGAGGGAACACTTAGGCAGTATGATTTGGCAGTCAGAACCAGAAAACGACAAAGTTAAAATTTTCTTGTGCCCCTTCAGAGTGCTTACTTAGGAAGTTGATAGTCCTTAGCTGCCTGGTATTTCTAAAATAGGCAGTAGTATGGAGTCTGATGCACAGTTTCACAGTTGTGTTGTCAGCCTCCCCCCATGAGGTGCGCAGTTGGCTTGATAGTATTTGCTCTGAATTCCTCGTGGATCTAAGGTAGCCGCAGCATATAACACAGTTTCTCTTGCTTGCATAATTTATTAGCTCAGACCCCAACTCCACTTACCCATAAGATGTAAATAACCCCACTGAATTGTATTCAGTCATCAGGATCTCGTTGCAGGGTCAATGCCCTGCTTGCAAGAGAGCTGGGAAGCAAGATCATATATGTTTTTAAAATCCTCTTCCTTTTGATGTGGGACTTTTGTCTTTAAACTGTTGGCTAATTGCCATTCTATTATCTGACACTGGTATATTTGCCTTTTATATAGCTCTTTTACCGCTGCCTATATTAGTTTTACTTCCCTTCTGAAGACCCCTGCTTGTTTTCATTGTTGTTTCTGTGTAGGGAAAGGACTTTCATTGCTGCCGACATCTTAGGTTCTACACCCTTCCCCCCCCCGCCAATTGATTCTTTTTCACTTCCCCATCTTTTAAAACTGCCTAATTAATTATTAGTAATGCAAAAATGCATTAACACCTAGCCCCACTCTTTTCCTCATTTGCCCTTTATCATGCAGTCACAGCCCCTGCTGGGTTAGCTACTTACTCCAAGTCAGAGTACGTAGTTCTTGGAACAATAGCAATTACAATAAATTGTAATTACAACTATCTTGGTTCTGAAGAAAAATAAGTAGACATTGCCTGATTGTTTACAATAGGCCAAATAATTTAAAGCTTTTTGCTGACCACAGCAGCAAAACTTCAGATGAAAATTGTCTTATTTACTCACTGATCAGATAATGAATGTAGTATCTGATGTCCAACTTGACTACCTTTCCAAAGCTAAGAGCATTTTTTCCTGAATGCAAGCTGCCAGTGTGGACATAAGCATGTGCTTTGGAAATCTGCTTGGAATGAGCTGTTAATCCCTGGTTGCAGTTGTGACTGTTAACGCTATTATCCGGGCATTTAGAAGAGAGCATTGTTAAGCACTAGAAAAGGGCTTCCTCAGTAGATCTTCTGGGTCCTGTTCTTGCCTGTCTTTCAGCATATCACAGTTGCCATATGTATCTGTTCGCTTGTCTAATAAATACTTCATATTGTGAGACTGCGGTGTTAAACACCATCATCTACACATCAATAACTCTTAGAGATGGAACGGCATGGAACATTTTCAGATCAGGCTTTTCAACAGAATAAAACCTACCAACCAGATTGTTTACAGCAACTTCAGATTTTCCTCCACTATGTTATTGTAAAAATAATACAATTTTTGCACTTAATTTTGTAGTCTTGAAGTGAAGCTGTTGTGTAAGTCCAGAAATACCATTACTATAAAACTCCTGCAATAAATACGAGTTTAAAGTGTGACATGGGGAAACAAACTCTACAACTCAGACAGAGTTATAAAGCAGGCATGTTTATTTCGGCTGGGGTGCAAGGGGATTTCTTCACAAAGCTTACACACCGTCTCTGGCAAGTAGCCAAATATTTATTACAACAAAACATACATATTCATTAGGAAGGGCTGGGTTATTACAATTAGTTCGGGGAATAGGTGTGATTATTATAATTATTCAAGGGGAGAAGTACTTGATCTTCTTCACAGTGTCCTCTCGCTCCAGGGCATGCGTTGTTAAGCAAAATCCAGATGTCTCCTTCCTAAAGCGTCAAGATCATCGTCTCTAGATAGCATCTCTGAGTCCTTTTGTTCAAGTTAAGTTTGCCTAAGTGCCCATTCAGGGCTTTGCTTCTGCTATCGGTGAGTTGTCCTTTTAATTCGTACCTCCGGGCTACCTGCTACTTTCTTACCATAGCCAATCCCCAAGCTATCTGGTAAGCTACACTGAATCCACAGAACAAGTTTGGACAAGCAGGATTCTTAGACAATGTTCAGAAATCATCATACGTTTCTAAAAGTAAATAATTTGCAAGGAAAGTGGTCTTTTCTGTGTATCAGCGCATAAAATGTGTATGATGAGGCATGCTAATTTACAAAAGATTCTGCTTTATCAGAAAAGGAGAGGAATTAGGCAAAAAGATGCTGATGTGTGACAAACTTATTCATCACCCTTGCAATAAATCTTTTTCCATTACCAGTTTAAGATTTCAAGCCAGGACTGTTGAACTATTGAAGTCATCCACAGTCCAAAGAAGAGCTATTAATTAACCCCAGTGTCTGATGCGGTCAGAGCTTGGCTATTGACAGCTGTCGTCATCTCAGGACATTGCTGCTGTTAGTTTTCAGCATGAGGCAGAACTGGGATTCACCTGAGGTTTGTCACAGGGAGAAGGAAGATGGTTGGAGTGAAAGGCTCAGATGTGCCACTCTGACCCATGATCGCTTTATTGTACATTAGATGGGAATTTCTTTGACGTAAGACATGTCTCAACTGAAGGCTGCTGAACATTGCTTAAAATTAGGAGTGTGGTTAATTCCAGTGCTGCCTAATGTTAGTACAGAATTTTAAAGCCATTTTCTTTAACTGTGATATTTATGGTGTCCCAACCAGGGATTTGTTCCCCTCTGAGCTGGTTTGTAAAGCAGTGCCACAAACCATGGAATTCATTGTGGCATGACGGCATTTAAAACCTCAGTCAAACCTTGTTCAGTATCTGTAATGTTCTCTATTCTGAGCCTAAAGAACAACTCAGCGCTGTGACTAAAGATAAATAGTGCAATATTGTCAACATCCTGTAGATGTTAGGCTGCAACTGTGCAAAATCATTAGGTTGGTCACTTACTGGTACCTTAATGTTGGGTCTGGTGGTGAGCTTTAGGGACTACTTTAGAGACAAGTTTCTTTTATGTTGCATTGCGGTTTATGCAGTCTGCAGAGGAAATGCTCTCTTGCCTTCTTATGTCAGCCAAGTCTTTTGGGTAGGTTTTTCCTAGGAATAGGAGAGGTTATTTTTGTGTTTAATTTATTTTTCCCCAGTTGTGTTCAGAAGAGTTTGTTTTCGCTATTTCATATGCAGGGCGTGACAGGGCTTGAACTGGATAGAACTTATTGGTGGACTTTCCTAAATCTTTGTATTTTCAGCAACCACCGTGAAATCACCCAGACTTTTAAACTCAAAAATTTCACCCACCTATAGCGTTAGTTCTTTTCTTTAAAACAAGCAAACAGACTAGCAAACCAAACAGGAGAGACAACTCCAGCAGATTTCTCTCTGGTACACCAGTCCTACCTCATTCATGAATGGGTGCAAGTATTAAAACTTGCTAATGAAAATATGAGCTGTGCAACTGTGGTATTGGCTGTCTAATAAGAAGTTCAGTTTAATGGTGTTGAATGGGTAGGCAAGGGAAGGAAAGCTTGGTGTTCTCTTCAGAATGACTGTGCTGTGCATAGCTACTGAGTATTTGAATTGATCACATTCTTCCTTCCCCTGCCCTGTTTGTATCCCCCAAGCTTAGGTTTCAGTATGTTTTCAGAGTGCACAGTATTAACTGACCTTGTCGTTGAGCAACCACTAAATTTGCATTGCATTTACTGATGGTAAAAGAACAATCCTAAGAGTAAATTTGGAAGGCCCTGTTACTGATCTTTATCACAATTTACAGAAATCAGGGGGCTTGATGAACTTACTTTAATTTTTGATCCAGGTGAAGCAAACCATAACCCCAGTGTTCAAATTTTTTAAATGAGTGCTTTTGGCAGTTTGAAATAACCAGATTTATTCACTCCTAACAATTGCTAGATAATGGTGCTTAGGCTTTAGAGACTGACAGAACTGAAAGCCAGGATGTGCTCTGTAAGGCAGGCATCCATAGCACTGAGGATCGAACTGAGGTATTGTATCTGCAAAATTAATCTAGCAAATCCCTTTTTTATCACTATATAAGCATTCTAGGCAAAGTCCCCTGTATTCTTAAACAAAGGAAGCTACTAATTTTGATAACAGTAATCCACTTTTTTTGGGAAACTTTCAGCTTTTTTTAATGACCAGAACACTTATTTACAATTTGTGAGACTCTCACTAAATTGGGCTCTATGCATGTCTATCCAGCTGATTTGTCACAGACGGTTATTCACCATTTCTAAAGCTGTGTAGGGTAACAAAAATAGATAGCACAATACAGGCATAATAACATGTACAGTGCTTGCTCATTGCAGGGCCTCACCACTAATGTATATAAATACCTACTGCAATTGAGCATGACATTTGTAGAGGGATCAACTCCAAAGACATATTGAGTGTACACACTCTAATTTCTCTTTATATGTCCCTCAAGGTGAAGATAGATGTTGCGGTCTGTCAGTCTATCACCACTCCAAGTACTTTCCTCACCTTATGTGCTCTGTTTCTTTCACCTGTGAATGCATGTTATTTTTAAAAATTTCTATTAGAGATTAAAATATTTTAAAGGGGGATCGTTCTGTATCTCATAGGGACAGACAATCAGCTGCATCTCTACATAGGAACCAGTCTGCTTCTGAAGGCATACATGCACCACCATAGGAATGAAACTTCCGATCTTTTTTCCTAAAATTTTTTTTCCGTAAATGTGTGACTCTTACCAATTTTTTACTGAAGGTGATATATTTCTGAAATATTACAGTAAGCTTTGTAGTGGCTTCCTTTCAGATAGGCACTGAAAGTTCTGGTGAATTTAAGCCATTAGTTGTTTTTTCCTATTTCATCCACAAAAACTGGTCTTTCTCAGTTTGTTTGATAACTCTATATCCAGTAATAGGTACATATAGTTACAGGAACAGACCCACCTTGTTTTATTTGTATTCTTATTTCATATGTATTAGCAAAACAAAGAGAGGACTTCTTAGGATGTGCTAAAGGATGGTGATACCCTCTTTGTGAACCTTCCTAGGTGAACTGCTTAACTCCATACATACTCAGCTCTTCACTTTTTTTACATCATGTCAAGATTTTCCTTTATATCATTTGACCAGATTTGCTATAAAAAGAATGGAAGTCTAAGCAGATTTAAGTAGTTCTGTTTTACAAGATTAGCTGGTCTTGCATTTATGAAATTGTTAAAAGGCAAAAATTGTTAAAAGGCAAAAATTGTTAAAAGGCAAAAAAAAAGAATAGCTGGAAAACACGATAAACTTATTTTTAATGAGGCAGTTATCTAGGTCTTCGTTTTTGTTCTTTTTTTTTTTTTTTTTTAATGAATGTAAGAGAGTAGGGTACTTCTGGCTATTGTGAACAAAAAATTTTACCATGACTCCTGGTCATTCCATATGTACTTTGTTTGTTTTCCTCTTACTACTCTTTGATACAGAATAGTTTCTTCCTGTCTTTCATTAAACTGATGATTCTTTGTACCCCTGTGCTCATATATAAAAGAACTGTAGCAAGAAAAGAAGTCATGCTTAACACATCTGATAGTATTTCCACATTCATATGAAAGCTCTGAAAATCCTTGATAGTTTATTAGATAGTTATGTGGGGGAGGAGTCCCTTCACACTGAAAAGGTTATTGTTGATGAAGTAGGTATTAAAGGGACTGGTTTGTACATCTGCGTTGCATCAATTTAGGCATGGATAACTGGGTAACCAAAACCTGCTGGACTTAGTTGAAAAATTAGTTATTGTCTAAATGTCATATGCTGCCAATTCAATACCACAGAAAAGATTAAAAAAAAAAAGGAAAAAAAGATAAGAATGTAGATAAAAAGATTTTTTATGTGGAGTAAGACTTTTAACCTACTACTCTTGTATTCTTTTAGCTTTTTCATTCTCTTTATTATTTGCTCCAAAATCACATCAGCTGAGCAAATGTCACGTGAGATACTGTATGGGTTAATCAGTAATAGCATGCAAACACCTATTACCTATCTGGGCACAGTGCTTGAGTGTGCATTGCAGAAGAACTGTCGGGCTGCTTTGGAAGCTTCCTTTTCTCAATTTTTTTCACTGAAACAGCAGGGTATCTGCCCATTTCTAAATATAGTGACTGTTCTTTTATTAAAGATTGAGTAAAAATAATTATTCTTATTTCCTTCCCCACCTTGCCCATTTCTTTCAGAGATTATTTTAGATTCACACTATCTTCTCAGTAGTGTTTTGGGGAGATCAAACTAAGTATTGCTGGATAATTGAATTTATATTATGCTAGCTTTGATCTTGAGTTTGGACATCTGATCTGATAGGGAATGTGATTATCAGCAGAAAGCTACAAGAGGGTAACCTGTGACAACTTATCTAGGTTGATTTGCTTTTCTTCCAGAAATCACTAAAAGCAGGAGTGTTACCACAGGTTTCAGATTTGTCATGTTTTTTTTTTATTTGTGTAGAAAGAATGAGTGATTATATCAGTATAAACTGAAAACTGTGTATGTTGATAGGTGCTATCCTCTATCATTTCCTTGCTGAAGGACCTAACACTTCCCCTTCCTAATCCTAAACATCTTCAGCATCCCCATTCTACCAGACTGCATGTGAATGTGAGTGCCAGAAAAGCTATGCTGTGGCTTGGGTAGGGAAGCAGAAGACAGCTTTCAGAGAGATGAGCTGGTGGGATTTCACTGTAGGCTGAGCTGGACCTGTATCAGGTGCCCTGTAGCATCAGCTTCACAAGTGCCTCCTGGACTGCACATGGAGCACTCCACTCTTCCCTGAGCCACGTTTCCTTTTGCTGCCTCTGGTAAATGGCATGTGATTGTCTTTCACATGCTGACAAAAAGCGTTGTTGGAAATCATCAAATCTGCCTTTGCTACTGAGCTTAGTATTGGCTAATGAACCAGAAGAACTTGTAGTTCCAGTATGAGTGGTTTGATGCTGCTGGTACGCTTTTCTTGTGGCTTTGTGTTCCCCCCTTCCCCCATCATCTGGGGGTGGAGATTGTTTGTTTCTTTAACTGGCATATTATGATAATAGAATCAAGAGATAAGATTTAATCAAGGTACATAATATAAATACATAATAAAACAGTAAAACATGTAAATAAGACCCTATTGGTACCCTGGCTTTTTGAACTGTTCTTTATGGTGTGTTTTCATATGATGTAAGTGTAATGTTCTTGTTCTTGGTAGAACTTCTGAAGCGAAGATTTTAAATTCCCCTTTTCTCAAACTAAGGTTATGTTTCATGTTAAACAAGAAAAGTGAAATGAGATTGCTATCTGTTGAATGAAGAATGAGATTGCATTCATCTATTTTCTTATCACTCTGTGATTTTGCTTATATACACTGGAATGAGATATATCAATTATAACTCACATCTATCACTGCCAGCAGCCATACTGCACATTTCAGAGCCCTCATATAGACTGTTCCTTCTACAGTTAACTACCAGATTGGACTGTTGGCCAAGACATAAGGGGCAGGGTGAAAGTGAGAAGAACAAAACCAATCTCCAACCAAAGGCTTGGCAGCAAGAGCTCTAGATTGTGTTCTGTTCCTCCTAAACTCTTGTAAAGCCCTTGTCTTGAATGAGCATGTTCCCTGTCCCTTATGACAGAAAGGGATGTGGAAACAATTACTCAACATGAGTCATAAAAGAGATAAACCCTGAAAGATAGACAAAAAAATGTTTATCCTGTGCTGAGCCACATTAGCCCAAGGCTGTGAAGTCTTATTTCCATGTCATGCCCTGGTTCTGAACTGTTTGTCTGAGGCCCTTTTGCAGACAGCTGCTGAAAGTAAAAGGTCACAGTGCAGAAGCTTTGAAGAACCTGCTCCAGCCATTTAAAAGTCACCAAAAGAAATAGGGATCCAGTCTGTCTAATTTGTTAGGAGAATTAAGCTTCCTGGTGTAGCATCTTCAGTAGTAGCGAGAGGTTTTTTTGACAAGCATACATGACATACTTGTCCCTAATTTAGTTGATTAAGAGTGACTATATTAAGAAAGATTGTTTTTCTGCCACTGTTGTAAATGTAGTGATCTTAGCCCGGATTTTTTTTTTTTTTTTTTTTTTTTTTT
>NW_020799095.1:137978498-137993183 GCF_003259725.1 Athene cunicularia | reverse complement strand
GGGGGGGGGGGGGAGTTTCTCTACCTAAAAAAACTAAGGATTGGATGAATTTTCTCTAAATGTTTTGAAAATGTTAGTTAGTTGGGAACATGCCTGACTGCTTAATGTGAAAAGATCTCCTTGCCTAATGGAAGTATCTAACGTGTCTCCTGTATGTCAGACAGTGTGTCCTCATTTTCAACCACCTTGTGCCAAAGCACATGAATAATCAAGAGAGAGCCTGGTTCTAGGAGATGACAGAGAATATTTGGGTTATGAATTGCCTCTTCCCACTGGCAGTGAAGGGAGCCTAGGGTTAGATTTCTGAAGCTCGGCAAAGGAAGAATCGTTTCTGTGATGCTGGGAAGATCTTTTAATCTAAAACACAGGCAATTAGAGAGCTTTAGGTTGAATACAGATTTTTGTTCTTCCATATGGTGTTTGTTTGCAGAACTCTCACATTATGTTGTTAGACACCGATATAACTCTGCTACAGCTTTATTGGGCATGTCATACATTGTGCAGAGGCTTTTATCTCTACTGTTTATCAAGGGTACTTCGGCCTTGGTAAGAATTATTAATAGCGGTAAGGTTTTTATTTCTAGGACCCTATAATCTTCTGGGTTTTTTGTGTTTTTATCTGTGAAGAAATTCTAGACATGAGAACCAATTATATGTATTTATACTGTGCTGTTTTGTATGTTCATCAGAGTGCGTGTTCATCTTTTGCCCAGAATGATTCTATTACCAGGAACTTACGATGAGCTCCACAAACTGCGCCTGACATCTGGCTATTTCTAGTGATGCATCTTCACAAAAACCAGCCATTACAATTAATAACTCTGCTTATGATGTCTCAATCTAAGTAAAATTGTTTCATTTTTGTAACTATATGAGCCATGCTCCATTTTAAAAAAAAGGATAATCATACTGAGCAAGAGCTGAATGAAATTTTGGTTCTATTGAGAAAGATGTTTCTAAACATAAAAATGAAGCCACACTCAAAATGTGATTTTGTTGTTTAACAGGGGAACTGTCGTGATTTGAGCCCAGCTGCTCCCTCACCCCTTCCCCCTGTTGAATGGGAAGGAGAAAATGCAACAAAAGACTCAGGAATCGAGATGAGGACAGGGAGGGGTGATTCACCTATTATGGTCAAAAAGACAGACTTGTTTAGAAGAAAAAGAATATAAATTTAATTCAAACATTAATAATGACACCACTACTTAACAGAGTAGGGAAGTGAGAAGAATTACCACATCTTAAAAACACCTTCCCCCACCTCTCCCTTCTTCCTGGGCTCATTTTGCTCCCAGTTTCTCTACCTCCTCCTCTCCAGCGGTGCGGGGGGCAGAGGTTGGGCGGTGTGGTCAGTCTTGCCACTCCTTTGTCCTATGGGGGAGGATTTCTTGCATTCTTCCTCTGCTCTGACGTGATGTCCCTCTCACAGGAGGCAGTCCTCCATGAACTTTCTCTAACGTGATTCCTTCCCACAGGCCGCAGCCATTCCCAAGCTGCTCTGGTGTGGATCCCTCCCGCACATTGCATTTCTCCCAGTGCCAAACTACAACAGCAGGGGTTTTCCACTGAGTCCCAGCCTTCTTCAGGTGCAGTTACCTGCTCTGGCGTGGAGTCTCTTGGGGCTGCAGGTGGGCATCTGCTCCATCAGTGACCTCCATGGGCTGCAGGGGCACAGCCTGCCCTCTCACCACAGTGCACTGCCCTGCCTTCCTCCTCTCTTTCACTGACCTTGGTGTTTGCATAGGTGTCTCCTTCACAACTCCTCCCAACTCCAACTCTTCCTCCCATATTCCCCTTCTTCAGTATGTGATCACAGAGGCGCAGCCACTGTCACCAGTTGGCTTGGCCTTGGCGGAAGGTGGGTCTGGCATGGAGCTGGGGGAGCTTCGAGAAGGTTCTCACAGGGGACACTGCTGTAAACCCCCACCTCCCCGCTACCAAAAGCCCCACCACACATGAACCCAGCCCAAGAACAGACATGGAAGATGATCAATAGGTTGGAAGAGGTTGAATGTATAATTGTGAAATTTTAAGTGGTGCAAGGTGTGGTCTTGCTTCCACTCAAGGCAAGGTTTGCACATGAGGTTCCCACATTTGAAGTCCTTTGTCCAGGTTTTAACTGAATTCTTAGCTGTGGTCCAAAATGCTTATGTATTTACTATAATATAAGTATCTGCTTAATCCTGATATGCATTAAGCTTTAATATATGTTTGGTAAACAGCACAGTCAGTCAAGAGGGATGGTCATTGCTATAGTAAGGAAATGTGATACTTTTACATCGATGTTTAAAGTGCTGCAAAATTCAAATTTTATTTTTTGTGAGCTGTGTTGAGGAGGGAAAAAACCACAAAATCATACTGACTCTTTTCTTTGAAACTCATGTGAGGATTCAACTTCCTTTCTTTACCAGTGTTTTCCTGAGGTTGGTTGCCTATTTGCTTAGAATGTTTTGGTTTCTTAACTTTTTGAAATAAAAAAAACAACCAACCAAAACAAAACACATGAGATTATTTTTAAGAAGTACATATATATTTCTCTTGAGTCTCAGCATGAATTTGAGTTTTTGAATATTTTTATCCATTGGAAATACTCTGTAAAGATATGCTAAAATTTTAACCTTTTCCCGTTAAGTATTTGAAGAAGACTAATATGAAAAACTAACTTTTATTTATACCTGTAGGAGTTTAGGAGATGTTCAAATGATAGTATAGTCACTTTTGCAGTAAAATTCCACTTTGCTGGTCAAATGCCTGATAAACAAACCTGTTCAGGTCACTAGAAATGCAGTGCTTGAGGCCAACATAACCTTCTAGGTTTGTTAATCTGAGAGACCAGATTAGATCATAATTTGACTTAAAAAAAATATTTCCATTTATTTCAACAAAATTTGAGAGAAATCCAAAGAAGTACCGCTAGCCATTAACAGAGGCCTACTTCTTCGTATTTGTTACAAGTAGTATCCACCATCATCTAAAAATGAGACTGATGATGATCAGGGAGGGCACAGCTTTGAAAATATACTCAGCTGTACAGCTAGATCTTGAGCTAATGATGTTTTATAGTGAGAGAAATAAATAGTCATAAAACATTTTTTAAAATTATTCTTTTGCAGTGACTGTTCTTGCCCTTGTCGTCACTTTATTTTTTTCCACAATGCCATTTAATTTCTTATTAACAAGCTTCTTAAATAAAAGTCTTCCTAGTCACATTTCTTACACCAGTATTTCTGGTTATAGAAAATAGCTGTGTTTGCCAAAAATAGAAATTAACAAATCTTGGTACTTTATTTTCACAGTAAATGTCAACGAATAAACACTACCACTTAATTGTAGTGTTTAAAACTGTAAAACAAATGGCTTCAAAAGTATAATGATACAGCAACAAACACTTGTTATCGAAGTGTCAGTGTCTCTCTTCATGAAATGTTGCTTGACTTAAATAATTTTGCAGGTGTTAATTAATTTTATTTTAAAAGTAAAACCAGAATAGTAATTGTTAAGTATTTAATCTTCTGTTTCATTCCAGGAGGGGTATCTTGCTAGATTTGGTGACATAGGGGTCAAAAGATAAACTGTAACCAATACCTCTGTTTATTTTTTTGACAATGTTAAATTAGCAACCCCTCAGACCTCTTGCAGAGAAGTACAACCTGAGTAATTGAACATGTCGCTGGGGAGTATGCTTGGTTAAGCTGATTCCTATTATGTTGACTTGTCAGGGACCAATAATTAAAGCTGAAGAGGGATGCTCATTAGTGTCTACAAAATGATTCAAAGAGCAGAAAGGAAGAGTCCTTCAGACACACCTGCTTATAAACTGACACTGTGTGGTGGTGAGGTGAAGCCAACCGACCAGCTTGTTTATCTGATGGGTTAGTGGTACAGCTCTAACAAAGAGTAGATGAAGAGGTCGAAGTACATGCTCTTTGAATTAAGCTGCAAAACTGCATTCGATGTCTACCTTTTAAGATGTTTGCCTTATACTACAGTTTCTCTGCAGAAGTGTATTTTTAGAATTTACTGTATAAGGTGTATAGCAGTGTCTGTTTGAATGGCTTTCTCTTTAATCCCTGAGTAATCATTTCAGTCATTTTAGCTGCAAGCATCATAATATTAATAATCTCTCTCTTTGAACTCTCAAGGGTCTGCTTGGATAACCTCTAGGAGTTACAGTGGTTCTGATGATAAATGCCCTTATTATGCATTTTTCACAGTTACTCTTTAAAAATGAGGTGTATTACTTTTTTTTTTATTTTTTTTTTTGTTATTTCCACCACCTATGCTATTCATTGTATTACATTAATTTCTGTGAAAAACCAAACAGGAAAATGCTCTGAATGAGGCTTTCTTGAAATGATAGTGCTTTATCAGAGCAGGGAAACAATATTTGCATAGCGATGTTACTTTACTTCCTAGAATTAATAACCTCAAATTTATATGGAATTGGGAGCCGTTGGGGGCTTGAGCTGGAATGGTCTTACAGACTTTCTTCTTCCACAATATAATATAAGAAACTCAGTTTTCACTGACACTCAGAATAATAAAATAAACCCACACAATTTAGAAATAAATATATACAAAAAGACTTTAACTATGACAAACCCTGTGAAACTGGTTATGAAAGCCCAATGTATAACGGAAAACTGAGGATGTGGCAAGTTTCTTGATGAATAATTTGGGTTTGTTCTTTCAGGTTATCTGTATATGATTTTTATCACACATTTTAACATATGTTGTTTTGATAAATTCAGCTGTTCAGCTAGAAACTCATGTGCTGGGTGATCTCCTCTACTCATGCCCTGTATTTACTCAAGTGGATCAACTTTTCCTGCTCTAGAAGTGTCCTCTTCACTGTAGCCATCTCCAAAATCTTAATGCTGTGACATTTCATTAGGGATGTTTAATGCAGAATGGAGTCTTGCAGACTCAGGCATTACCCATGAGACAAACTTCAGTCATTAAAATGGTCAACCTCAACTCCCGGATCTCCTCTGCAGTGGTTTAAAGCACAGCCTCAGAAAAACGCTAGTAACAGCACCCTTCGTCATGGAAAGCTGTTATGGATCATTGATACTGAGGGATAACAGAAAAGACTTGGAAAAGACAGGTATTTTTATCAAAAAGCTTGCCTCTCACGTGTTCTGGAGGGCAACTGAAGTTAGAGGACTTTGGTCCTGCAAAGTTGGTCTCTTCTGAGGTCCCTTTGACTTGAGGCTGTGTGGAAAAAGCCTGTGTGGACAATACTGTTTACTTGCCTCTGGGAACCATTTCCATATGATGACTCATTTGTATATTTTTTTTTTTTTTTTTACCCCAGAAAAAGCTGATATGGTTTAATTTGGGTATCCAAATCTATGACAATGAAAAAATCCCAAGGAACTGTGTTATGGGCCGAAAAGCAATTTCATTTGAGTTTTTCAGGGTCTGCTGCCATCATAGGTAGTAAAGCTTTGATAACGTTTAAACTATAAAACTAGGATAGAGATCTTCAAAATGCCCATTACATAAAAAGTAAAACATAGGAATCCTGAGCATTGTAATTTGTAAACTGCAGGTCTGCTGGAAGGAGAAAACTTATGTTCTACTTTTTTGTATCTTGTCGTCTCTTTCTGAGCTATAAATTGGAGTACCATTGAATCAATTTTTAATAATCTTATTAATCAGCATAATCTGTATTAATATAGCACTTTTGTAGTTCAGTGCCACTTGTCAGTAATTTGACAGAGTGAATTTTGCATCAGCAAAATCACAAGTTGTGATCTCTAATAAAAAGGGAGATGAACAATCAACTAATCAGCTTTGAAAGGTAACTTAAAAGGATCAGACTCAAAAATATCACAACTTCTACATTTATTTATGACTCTGGCCTCCAGACTAGAGAGAAGCCAGTGACTTTTGGACCACATTTTCTTTCAAATTCACCATTTTATTGTTAATAAGATAAAGCTGTCTTGGGAAATGAATCAGTACTTCTGGGTTGCTCATTTGGCAGCTCAGTGCAGTAAGCTGCTCCCGTTGTCAACACAATAAAAAAACATATTTATTTGTTTCCAAAGACTACATGATAGCTTACTTGCAGAACTGTATTTTATGTTAAGCATGTAAGCTAGAGTGTTCATGGGAGAATAAAGACATTCCTTAGGTAGCGTTTTTCAAATTGATTTACTGAAGCATATGCTAATGCAAAGTTTGTAAATAATCTTTACGCTTGAATATTCTAAAACTCCTGTGATTAAATTTCCCATGGGTCAGTACATGGCTAGCAGTGTGCTGTTGTAAAGTGGAAGGAAGTACCTATGAAACTTGGGAAATATGGTCAAGAAGAACATAACAGGTATCCTGCATCTGAGAAGGGCTGCTAGCTCTTGTTCCACGATGCCAACATCTAGTAGCAATTTTGCCAAATCCTGCTAACAACTCAAAAAATCTGCAACAGAAAATCTGAAGAAGATGCCATCAATTTTTCTTAAAGCTGTACAAAGAAAAATCATAAAAGGATTCTCCCCACTCTTATTTTCTCACTCAAATGATACCATATATATATTCAGAGGGTTCTCAAAGTTACAGCTATAGCTGTTTAAAACAAAAAACTTCATGAAAAAATCTTTGTGGATTCAAATATATTTTTCTTCCATATTGGAGTAAAAGCTAAAGATTACCTTTATTTATATATTGTGAAAAGTAGCTCTCTGGATAACTGAACTACTTGGATGTTCACCTGGATTGTGGGAAGCAGAGGGTAGGCAAGAGCAAGGACCCAAACCTCCATGAGCCATGGCTGAGGACACCTGTTCTAGCCCTCTTGTGTAGAATCTACATCCTAACCTCAGTGAACGTAGTCCTCTAACTGCTACGTCTTCATGGGAAGTTCTCATTACTGTGAATCAGTATTTTCTGATTACAAACTTTGGAAAATTCTGGTCTTCCTCAGTTTGTAAAGGTCCAGTGGAGGGGGGATAGTAAGAAAGGGAATGATGGTTAAACTACCCAAAGACAGATAGAACTCCTCATTCACTGGAACAGAGGAAAGTCCAAGCCTTCTGCCTTCGCACCTGACCTGTCATTAGCTGGGTATGGCAGAAAGGCATTCACCTTTCTGCATTGGCACAGGTGGATTTGTCCCCACAATCACAACAAAATAAAAGCTGTCATTTTTAACTGTTGCTGTGTAAGGGCAGTCAGAATTGCAGTGGCATTCGGAAGATGCATCCAAGATTAGAAACTTATACTGCAATACATAATAAGGCACTGTGCCTTCTCAGAATAGGTTTCATTCTAATTTCAGATTCTGTAGCATGAGAAAATATGTGACCAAGGCAAAGGTGTTCAATTCAGGTCTTCAGAAGGAATAGGATTTTCCTTCTCAAAAAACATGTTAATTTTTATATGTGAGAGGAGGAGTAGTTGGGAAGTACTTGGAAGGGGAAACCTGAGGTGGTCAGAATGAGGAATGAGATAATATTCTTTGGCATGTGTGTTTTGAGTAGATAAGATGGGGTGTGTGTGATGTTGCTCTTACAGAGCAAAAGGAGATGATAGTAGGTATCAGAATGAATTCTAAACAATAAAGAGAAAGGATTGAATTGAAAAAATGGGATGGAGGAAGACCTGAAAGCAGCTAAGCAGTATCTCAATATAGAGGGCAAGATGCAGAGAGTCCCACCAGTTTACTTCCCAGCACAGGACTGGGTGGCAGGGAGAATAGGGGCACTGACAGCAGTGATGGGCTGGGAGATGGGGGCTGATGCAGTGCCATGGAGGTTAATTGAATCAAATTGATTTAAATCAGCTGATGAATTAGACCAGTTACACTGAATTGAAGTAAAGGCCTAAAAGAGTGAAATATAGGAGAGAAACAAGTATAGGATACATTAGGAGTAGATGGTCGTAAGTAGGTAGATTTTTCAGGATGGGATGGATGAGATGAGTGAATACAAACTGCAGCTAAGTAAGTTTTTAATTCCTTAGCCTGTTCTATCATATTGCATTCCTAGCGCACAAGGCAATCACAGTGGAAGGGATTAAGGTCACTGACCTTAATTTAGATTAAATCTGAAAAAAAATCTTGAACATGTGTTCCTAGGGCAGAGTTTACTTGCCTGAAAAATTTCCTTGTTAATGGATTTTTGATAGGGGTGGGAATGATCATAATTTATGAACTACCACTTTTTAAATATTTGCCTTTTCTGTCTTGTCTACAGAGGAGAGACATTGGCTTTTGAAGTTGCTTTGTTTATCATTAGTGTTTCACAGTCTTTGCCCTAGAGACTGTAACCAGCCTGGGTAGAGATAGTATCCTTGTTCTTTTCTCTACAGTAACTGCTCAGTCCATTTAAAGATAATAGGCCGTGCCCAGCATGACCAATAAAAAAGGAAAACGACATTTATCTTGCTGGCTTCTTCTGATAGTGTTTAGGACCATGCTCTCTGCTTGATCCATGGACTCAACTCTATGAACAGTCTGTGGGGAGTAAAACATTCAACAACACCTTTATAACACAAAGATCCATTGTTGTTTGTGCTCTGCCTTTCTCTAAAAACTGTTTCCACTTGTCTTACTTAACAACATAAAAATAATCCAGCTTTCTCTGAAGCCCTTTTAGAGAAGAGAATGATTGTAATGGAAGTAAATTGAAATGCAGTTAGCCTTCTCTTCATATGTTTGATCACAAATAGCTTGAAATCCAAATCCAGACCTGGCCCTGCTCCATTGCATCATGTTGTTAGCTAGAGAACTACTAACATTTCTAATAAATAAATTTTTAAAAATAAATTCAAATGAAGGCACAAGCAGGGAGGATCCACAGAATTATTCAGTGAGGCAAATGTCTCACAAAGAGGAACAGAAATGTAGAGCATTATCTGCTTATCTTAACAACAAGGAAACTGAAAGTTGACTTGATTAATGGCTTTAAGTATCTTCATGGGAAGAAAATACTGTACTAATAGCCACCACTCTCCTCTGCTTGTTCTGAAAGTAAAGAAAAAACCCAGTAGTGTTGAAAGTCAAAATTAAATGCATTCAAATGAGAAGTAAGGGATATGTTTCAGTAGTGATGACTGGTGCCCATTGAAAAAAGTACTGTAGTAATGGGAAGGCGGGTGTCCATTTTTTGATACTTGAGATGAAGACTGAATGCCTTTCTGCAAGAATTCTGACAAATACAAGGTATTGGACTCACTACAGAGATTATTATGTGAAATGTAATCCCTTGCTTTATACAGAAATCTAGCCTAAATGATCTGTATTTTCAGGGTTTAAACTTTATGGAGTTAAGCCCACTCTGTCCTCTGGCCCAGTAGTGTGGATGTCAGAATCAGAACAAATTAGATTTATGCTCACCTGCAACAGAGCTGAATCTGGCCCTCAGAGTTCAGATTACTGTGCATACAGTACACAATATTACAATTGTTTGTAGGAAATAAATCACAGAAGTCCATATGTGTATAAACAAAAGACTCTAATTGAAACCATCATTGAATGTCCAAGATTAAAAACAAAAGATACATTGTCTTGGTTTTGTATAAAATGAATTACAAGGTAAGAGCAATAATTAATGTATTCTGTTATGTCACTGGTAATGAAGGACCTGTTGTTTTGTATTTTTAAACTGACTTTAGATCAGAAACAGGCAAACTAGATCTGAATGGAAAAGGACTCTGACTTTGAGTATGGATAACGCTTCTTTAGAACTCTTAAAAAAAATAATTCTGGTAGTGATGAGACTGTGCTAGGTGCTGTACAGCCCTAAAAGAAAGCTGCGTCCTGCCCATTTAGTATCTGATTTACTTCAGTTTTATTGCCCATTGTTGGCATTATATCAAACATTTCCTTCGTAGGCCCCAGCACTTATATGAAGCTGTGCCAAGGTTATTCTGTATGTAATCCAGAAAGCCTTTTTCTGCTGCAGGGAAATCACTGAGTTAAGGGAATGATTATTCCATTGTGTTCTGTTGTTGTTAGTTTTTCTTCAACAGATTTGAATTACCCTATCTTAGCTTTATTAGTATTGTTGTCTGTTGTACTTCATAACCAGAGCAATACAGCAAACAGTTCATTCAGCCTTTGGGAAAATTTCAAACCCAGTATGTAAACAGATACGGTTGATACAAGGGGAAACAGAAGAGAAGTATACTGAGGAAGGATGGGGGAAATGGGGGATCAAGAATAAGGCAAACAGGTGAAGAAGACTCAAGTCAGAAAGGAGAGTAAAATGTTAAGAGGCATTAGCAGGAAGGAACTGGATAGTTATGACACATTCAGACTAAATCCTGCAAGGCCAAATTGTGATCTGCCAAGAGAGGAAGAGAGAAAAAAGAATGGAACAGCGAAGTGAGTGACTGAATACATTAGATACACAAGCTTACATTTAACCAAAAGATAACTTGAAAATAAGTTATAAATACAAGGCATATTTATACTGCACATTGCAGTAGATATGTTTTGGAGACATGTTTGGAATATACACTAACATGCATTTTCTTCTCCTTTTTCTGTGGATTTAGAATTTTTAATTTTGGTTTTTTTTCAGTGGATGATCAAATTAGTCTTTCAGTTGGTAACAACACCTTTCACTGGGCATCGCTACCTTTTCAGTATACCATCATTTGGGAAATG
Source organism: Athene cunicularia (assembly GCF_003259725.1). NCBI lineage: Eukaryota > Metazoa > Chordata > Aves > Strigiformes > Strigidae > Athene > Athene cunicularia. The sequence goes on along the minus strand of NW_020799095.1, from coordinate 137,982,565 downwards.
CAGCTCGTAAAAACCCATTCCTCGAGTTGGCCAAGTGAATAGCATAGTTAGTCCTAGCCCTGTGAATGAATCTGTGAGGTCCTACCGACTTGTATGAGAACCAAAATTGCTGTATGTTGCTGGAGGAACTGAGTATATAACTGAAAAAAAGTAATGATTTTTATTTTCATGTTGATGTATCAGTTATGATAGAAAACAATGTAAAAGAAAAATTCACTACTGTTTTATTGAGTATAATGATGATATGTGACATATTAGCTGCACTGAAGTTGATGAAGTTCTTATCTGCAAAGGATCAAAAATTCCATCTGTAAACTATGGCCATGCATCTAGATCTAATTTCTTAATGAGACTTATGTTTGTAACAAACAGCTAAAAAATTTAAAATAGCAATTTAGAGAGGAAGTTGCTGATAGCTGTTGGAATAGTTACCTGAAAAACCAAGGGCAGTGACAGCATTAAATTAGATTGCTTGAAAAATCAGAACTGTCCCTAGTTACAGAAACAGCACAAATCTAACCTTAGTTCTGACTCAGATCTATGAAAGGAGTGATTTTCAGATCAGGTAGAAAAGCTGCCATCATTTACAAGTCTGAATGCCAGGTTCCCCTTGACTCACTGCCTTGAGGAAGCTTTTGAGCACAGGCATTGCAGAAAACAAAATTTGTACCAGTAAATAAGCTGACCTGCTTATTTCACTGGATAGTGATGAACTCTGTGCAGCCCTGAAGTAGTAACACTGCTCTTCATCTGTTACATTAGCGTATTTGAAAAACTGTGCATTTCCAGGTGATATGCACTGAACTTATATTACAAGCCTAATTTTAGGATTAAGAACTCCACCCTCTTTCAGTCTGCACTTGAATGTCACCTCAGGGAGCTGCAATTTTCATTTTCTTGCGCTCACTCTCTGCCTTTAACGTTTTCAAATGACCTGAAGATTTTCTTCTATACAAAACTCCTGCACTGGAGAGCATAAAAGTATTACAGTTAGCTCTTGGCAAATGCCATGGGCTTCGGCTTGGTTTGCAGAAGTACCCCAAAGCTGAGATGCCTAGCTAAACTACCGAAACCTCTTTTGAACGTGCAGGATGTGCCAGAAATAACCGCAAAAACAAGCTTTCCTACAGGGTATCAGAGCTGCTCCTTATGACCACAAGTTAGAACCAGAAATTAGAAAGGCAGATAATAGGAACAACCCTTTAAAATAACTGCTGTTTTTTTGAACCTTGTCTAAAAATTCATTTTAGGTTTAATTCCAGTTTTGGTTGAAATTTGAGTTTTGTTTATCCAAAAGACTTTGACTATCATAGACTATAACTGAATTAAATTCCAGGTCAAATTACTTTGTGTCATTTACTGTGCATGTGTTTTTGATGGATTTTGCTTAGTAAAGCACTGTATGTCCTTTTCCTAGCATTAACTAATCCTCACAACATCCCTGTGAGGCTGATAAGCAGTATCCTCATTTTACAGTCAGAGATAGAAAGGTTATGTGACCTGCCAAAGTACACAGAACATAATCAGTATCAGAACTGGAAGCAATACTTCAGAGTTCCTAGTTAACTAATCCTACCCTGGAAAATATATAGGATATTCATTGTGTATGTAATCTATGCTTTGATTCAATAAAACTTTTTTCCTGTGTGTAAATCTCCTCTGTTTCTATTAAAGGGTTGCATATGACACATTCAGAAGTTTTTCCTACTGTAAGCTGTGTATATATATATATATATATATATATATATAAAAATCAATGATCAAATGCAGGTTTTAAAAAAAAAAAGCTTCTTTCAAAAGAAACAGCAAAGTTGTGGGAAATTTGCTTTGGAGTAAAATGACTCTGGTTTATATATAGGCTGATGAATTACTACATGTTGTTCATCATACTGCTAGCTGATCCTTCTGGTTTTTAATACCTTGCTGAAAAAGAACATCTTTCTCTAAATAGCATGCATGACTTAGGATGTCACCCACAAATAGATGTACCAGCAGGTTCCAGGTAAGTAGTGTGGATTTTGCAGTTAACCCTCATGAAAGGTACCCCTGTACCTGAGGTAGCTCTAAAAAAGATACAAACTGCTTCTGTTTTTTCTAGCACATGCTGTGAATGAACCTCATTACATCTTGTTTTGACTATTTGTCTTGTGGTTGAACTACCCACCTGTTCTTGTTGTGTTTTCCGTGACACTGTGAAGCCACCCGAAGACACTCCCATCCCAACCACTTACTCCACATCCTTGCCTGTCCTCCACTGTGGCAACCCAGTGGTTTTTGAGGCTTTGTTGTGAATTGGATCCCTGAAGTGATCTGGGCAAAAAATAAACTTCCGCCTAATATGCCTTTTCCTTTCTGCCTCTTCCCGGAGAACCCCCAGCTGCAATCCTTTTATTATTTTGAAGACAGGTTGTTTTGGTGCTGCATGTAGAGCATAGCTCTAGCACCCAATTGATGATAACTGGGAAGCAGCAGACTGGAGTACAGAAGAAACAGGACAGTCAGAGCTTTTTATGGTAAGGAAAGAAGGGGAACTTTTAAAGCTATTTTGATGTAAATAACGTATGGCTGAAGCTTCAGGAGATATTTCATGGTGATACAAATTCAATTTGAATTTTTACAGTACCCTACAGATTGTCCTTTGCAGCTTTAGGTCTTACCGACCTTGATTTCAGCAGAGCTCAGGATGTAAAATCTTTCCAGTAACAGAATCCTGTTACTGTAAAGATAAACCCTGAGCTGATGGAGTGATAGTCGCTTAACTGTAAGCAGCTAGAGGCACTAACTTCTTGCGATTAAAGCTAAGTATGCATTTAGGTACTTAAATGATTTTTTGGCTCTATGGCCTTTTGCTTTTTTTTGAGAAAGTCAGTGTAACTTTTGTTTTATGAAGCGATATTTTAAATACCAAGAATATTTCCTGCCACTGGCATTTGTGGCAAGTCTAATTTTAGGCCTTGACCACTTAACTACCATCTTAATGGCTTTCCTTTTAATAGAACATAGAAACAGCATGGGCTTTATTTTCTGCATCATCAAAGCACTGCACCTTCCATCAGAAACAGTGTCTAGTCTGCAGTAAGCCAAATGCATCCCCCCAATAGTCCATCTGCTGAATTTCACAGCCAGGAGGAATTTCATCAACTATAGGCAAACAATGTTTTGCGAAAATAAACCTTTTCTTTTTCCTAATGCTGGCCTGATCAATAGGCCTTCGAAGTAAATGAAAAAAAATTGCCGTTGTCTTTAATAGACCCTGTGTAAATCCCTACGCAAATATTCTCCTTTTGCTGGTAATACCTTGTTGTTTTTTGTTTTTTGTTTTTTTTTTTCCCTGGTGAAAAAAAATAAACCCACAAACATTTAACTAGCTAATAGAAAGTCAAAATATTGTAAATTAGGGAATACTTCTTGGTTATAGAAACAAGTCCCATTTCAGTTAGGGATCAGGAGTTGCATTTTATTTAATAATAAACGCCTCTTTTAAAAATCAGAAATAATGATTGTGATTAGTTAACAGTAGGAAATAAAATGTGCATTTAAAATTAATCTGACAGGGCATTTTTGTGTCATACTGACTGATGTGTACAGTCCATTCTTTTAAAAATTCAAGGAAGCTTATTTGAATTGTAAATTGGCAACACATTCACGCTGAAGTCTTATTGTGTGATAGTGTGACAAATTACAAATGGAATATTGGCTGGGCTTCCATTTCTTGCATTTCTTTTCTAGTTTCTGCCACTATTATCATTAATCTGTTTTACAGAGGCTCTATAGTCATGGTTCTGGACATGGAAAGTACATTAAGTTTCATTGTTGGCTATAGCAGGACTCTGTGTGGCTTCAGTGACCTGTGACTTCTCTCATTGGTTGTAATTCAGTACAGTTGCTACTAGTTTTGTGTCCTGCTGTGTGTGGACTTACGAGATTCTGGCATACTTTATGCCTGACAGCTCATTTCATAAGTATTGGATTACAGAGCTTTTGCTAAATTGTGTTAAGGATATCTTAAGAAATGGTGCTGGAATGTGGTCCTCTATATAAAAAAAAAAAAAAAAAAAAAAAAAAAA
>NW_020799095.1:137971724-137978448 GCF_003259725.1 Athene cunicularia | reverse complement strand
CAAAACCTTGGCATTTACAGTTCTTACTGCACAGGTTTTTTTCCTTGTGCTTTATATGGACTTTACACAGGCAAACTTCACAGCAGGTTTAGTGTGAGTATCTAAATCTAACTGAAGTTGCAAAATGCATATACGGAAGAGCAAGCTGAATTCACGACAGGTAACAGAAAGTGCTATCAGGCCTTTTGTACCAATACTTTGTTTCTCTGTCAGAGTTCTGTAATACCATAGAAAGAAATAATTTTACAGTTACCTTCAGATATACCATTTTTTAATCCTCTTTCCTGTTGCTTATAACTCTGCTAAATTTTAATTCCTTGAGGCAGACATTTTCCATGCCATGTGTTTGCCTGAGAACACATTTTTAATTGATCTTGAAAGTAGATTAAAGCAGATTTTTGGCTTAAATAACTTGGCTATTTCTCAGAATGAATCATAAGCGAAATATGTTTTACTCACATTACAAAAAAGTAAAGAGAGAGAAGTGCCAGCACCTGCATGTTCAGGCTGCAGACTCGGACAGCCTAACAATGGAATCCTTTCAGAGATGCATACTGTCTTGCAAAGTATTATCTGAAAAATTACTACAAATCAGCAGCGTGGCAGTAACATTTTTAAGAGATTTTGTTTACCTAAAATTAGGACCATCCTATGACTAATTTTTTCTTCAGAGCCCTTCAGAGCTTCCTGGCTGAGGACAATGAGAACTGATCAGAGCTTTTCTGACAGAGGAATCTCTACAGCTTTTAGGAGCAACACAAATTTGGGAAGGAAGAGTTGGGTTACTGTCTCCCTTGTTCTCTAAACGCAAGAGTTAGTGAACAGCACCAGATTAAGATCATAGGGCTGTTATAAAGGTAATGGACAAAGAAGTTTAAAAATGCAAAACCAAAGCAAAAAGAGCTGAAGAGAGCAGCCCATGCACTGAAGGCAGTTATGTAACCAGCTTACAGTTTTACCCGTCTATTACCTCCCTCATTTATTCCCTGCTAAAATAGGGCTATATAAAAAAAAAAAAAAATAAAAAAAAAAGTATACAAGTAGATGTTAAAGATCCCATTATCAGAAGTGAAGTGAATTCTCCTTTTTAAGTCCTGAGTGAACTTGCAAGAATGTTGGAGATGATTAAATGCAGTGATGTCATGTGCTACAAGGCATTGTTTAACTCCTTTGCAATTTAAGATTTAATGTTTTATCCAATGGGAAAGAAATGGCGAGTTACTCCAGCATATCTTTGCTTCCTGCAAACACAGGCATAGCAGTGGGGGTGTTCCTCCCCTGGGTTGATTGTGCTGGTGCAAAGGTCAGACAAACAGGGAATGGTGCTCAGGATGCAATTTACGGAGGGACTCGGATGGTATGTGATGGTGTAGTCAGTGAGATAGAGAAAGAAAGACAGAAAGAAAGAGAGAGAGAAGAAGGTAATTTTGTAATAATATTAAAAGAGGCCAAACATTACTGACAGCAGCTCTTACTGCTGTCTCTCACCTCCTGCCTTTCATATTAGTTCATTTTACTTTTACCCTCTTTCGGATGATCTACTCTCAGACATTCTCTACTAGAGCTTAAATTGACAAATTTATGCCAACTCACCGCAGTTTTGCAATATGCTCTGTGAATCACGAAGGAAATAAGTTTCTGGCTATTTCTGGCTTAAATTTCTTTTGTCGTATGTGCTTCTAATGGTATCTCTGATTTCTTTTATGTTTCTCTTGCACTTTGCAAGCTGTTCAACCCCAGTGTTCTGTGCCTTTGTTTATGAATTCTCTCAGGCTGGTTTGGGATTTGTGGACTATGAAATTCATGCCATAGTTTTACCTGTAAGCAAAGATGCCCTTTTTTTTTGGTTTTTTTTTTTTTTTTTTGTATAATGTTGTGTTCACTTCTGGCAGCCAGCAGAGCTAAAGACATAGGTCTGAACTGCCCCATTCAATATTAGGCATTTAACCAGCATAGTTGATCTGGTCAATGAAAGAAAGGTGATGAGTGGTACTTTGGGGAAGGGTGTTCAGCTGCCTGGTGTCTGAACCAAGACATGAAATTGCCTCTCATTTCCAAGTGACCAAAGTACCTGGAAAGGCTCTATCAGTTAAATCCCTAGAATTAGGTGCAGTGAATACAGATGAAAATACAAGCATAAAGTACATATGTGCTGAATACCTGAACTGATGGTTAACAAATGGTATTTCTTCTTCAGATGGCAGGTACACTGGTCAGTAAGACTGATGGTGGGAGACGAAGAATCAAAAGGGTGATAAATCATGTTTTGCTCTGTCTTCAAACAGTTGTGTGATTCTGAGTCATTTAATTTGCCTGTGTATCACTTCATCCAGCTAGAAATTGAATGCTTTCCTTGCAGTTCTCCCAGACTCTTCATTCTAGCGTGGAAAACATCAAAGTAATACAAAATATTTTTTCACATCCTCACAAACAAAAATTCTGACAGTGTCGGAGGGCTGCTAATTTATACAAGCTGAGTATCTGGCCTAGCACAGCCCCTGTGTAGCTTAATTTGTGGACAGTCAGTGTTTAGTAGTTATTTTCCTTTGACTATGATGTCTCTTGAAGTTTCTACATGTTTGCTTGTCACTCTTCCAAGATTTCTACTGTTTTGTTTTTTTCCTGCCATGCTTATTGAACAAAGACAAGGAAGTATCTAATAGATTAAAGTGAAGTCTAGTAACATGGTTCAGCGGACTAATACTTTAATCTGTGAGACCTTAGGATCAAGTGGACTCAATTTCAAGTCCTGCCACTACTAATTTAACCATTAGTAACATTGCAGGTAGTAAGAGCCTGGAGTCTGCAGGTGTTTGCTGTTGGGGAAACAAGTAGCACCTTCGCCCTAACTTAACGCAGTCTTTAATGCAAAAAGACATCTTCCTGATTTAAGGCATGTCTGTTAAAATAGTCCTGCTCCAGTAGATCATGAGGCTGATCTTTTCTAGGGTTTCAGGAGATGTAATTTTGCAGCCAGTGTAAGAATGAGTGATACAACTCAGTATGATGATTTTATGTTTAATTCTAATATTGCAATGGGATGCACTTGGGTTTATGGTGTTTGCTAAATGTTTGCTTTAAGTGAGTCTCTTGGGTCACCTTTTAAATAAACTTATGTCAGGGTTGCTTCAAAATTAATTGTCTGATCAGCTTCACAGCATGCCAGATGGGGAAGAAGCAGACTCCTAAAAGATTGCAGATAGCTGTACAGGAGGTTAAAACCGGCAACAAACATTAGAAATACTGACATGACTATAAGGCTTTTCTTCCATAAATTCCCTTGAATGTGTGCTTCTGAGACCCTATTTTCACCTTCTTTAAATAACTTTTTGTCTGATTAATGACAAAAATTTGCGCATATGTAAGCATGTGTGCTTGCATGTATGTATTTAAATATATATTTAAAGATCTAGTGCTTGAATCTGTTGCTTTTCAGTGCGTCATGTCTCTGTTAACACATGCACACCTACATGTCCTTTGCATGTATGTACAGTAAGATAACTGCATGAAGTCTACATATTGGAAAACATTAGCTTTTGATGGATTTTTTTTCTGAGTCCCGAGGCTTCCTAAATAATTATTTGGCTATTCACAATTCTTGTTCATGAACAGATGCAATAATACTTATCTGTTTAATAATACACAATATTATTTCCTTTGGGGAAAAGATGTATTTTAAATACTTTGAAAAGAAATAAACAACAAGACTTGTAATTAAGTGTTGCTATTTTAAGTGGAATGGGTTTCAACCATTGGCAGTCTGTCCTTCTCAGCCTTTAGGAGACTGCTGCGCATGATGAAAAGTTTAACTTGTCAAGTATAAATTTAGATGTAGAGTCCAGAATATCAAACTCCATGAGTGATAATTATCAGCACCTGGAAATAATTTGTACCAGAGAGTTAAGGAATGAATTTTTCCTTTCTACAGATAGGGAGTTTTTAACCTCCCAATCACTGGAATACTCCCCGGAGCTTACAGTGACATGTCTTGTGGTTCATTCCCACTAGTAAACATGGCACCAGGCAGTTAGATTGTCATTAGAAGATGAACATTAGATTTGTGAAATAGGATTAAGAATAAGCTGAGAACAAATGATCAGCTAATGTATGCAGTTCATAAGTAATGCTGTACACGCAGGCTCGGGTGCAGAGCCCATTGAAGGTGATGGAATTGCCTTCGATCAGCTTTCAATAGTTGCTGGCTCAGTCTCAGAGTCTGGTTTTCCTTTAATTTTATAGTATTTATTCTCCAGAACTATGGAAACTTTATAATCGGATAGAAGTTGCTCCTCCTCCTCCAAAGTGTAAAATAGTAGGATGTAGTGTTGGAAACTCTACAAAAGACAGGAGTTAATTTATTCTTCTGACCAGTCAGCAGGATGCCCCTGAAACAGGCTCTTCGAGATCACTCTTCCACTTTCCTCTTACTTGTGTGCAGGTATCATCTGAGCAATTTCTCCAGTATCTACAAGGCTGCATCATTATTGTCTAGTTAAATATGATTTTTTCTTACTGTTTTAAGATTAGTTTAGGCAAGAGAAGGCACTACTAGAACAGAGTATACATATACAATTTCTTGGTGAGGCCAACAACATTGCAACATATACAGACAAAACCAAAAAGTACTATTCAAAGCATTTTAGTTTTAAAATTGCAGATAAAAGTTAGCATCAGTATTAGAGAGAAATGGGGCAGAAATGTAATTAAGATTCACATATATATAGTTCATGTAAACTGAATATATAGCAGATATTGTAGTATGTATTACATAATTTTTATATATTTCTATAGAATGCAAAGTGCAAGAAGTAACATGTTAAAAGTATATTTATTTAATAACACTTTATAAACTGTTTATGAAAGGATTCTAATGTGATCAACAAACAAGGTTCCATGGCAAGATACAAATTTTAGGCAAGATTTTTTTTTTTTTTTATGGAAGCAGGTAGCAAAAGAAACAAAGAATTGAAGGAGGAGGATGCAATCTATCTCTAGAAGAGTACTTGTCAGTGCTTGGATGAAGTTAAATGAATTAATCCAATATTTCATTCTCTAAGAATGATGAGTTACGTAGAGTAACTAAATTATGGGCTTTTAATTGTTACTTTCTTTATTATATGAACATTTCATATAATTATGTTTATTAGATAGTATAGATTTAGCTTAATCTAGGAAGTATATAATGGAAATATAATTACAGACAAGAAAAATGGATATTAAACTTATGTAATTTTCTTTTACTGTACTAAATGTTTCTGCAATTAAACTCTACTGAAATTATTTGAGTTTAAAATTTCATCAGTTTTAATGGGTCTGAGTTATTAAACATCTGCTGGATTAGGACCATCATATATAATTCTAGAATCGGAGCCATAAACATCAGAGGAACTACTCATTTGAATAGAGTTTTTCATATGCTAAAGTATTTGGATGAACAGGCATTATAGAAAGCTTGTAAATTTGGATACCTGAGTTTCAGAAGCGTTGAGTACTATGATCGTGTAGTGGTAGATATGCACTGTATTTTACAGCTCTCATTAAATTGTTACTGGAAGTAATTGGAAAAAGGTGGCATGTAGAAATGACTTTTCTTCACAAGATGTCTTTTTCTTTTCATGTGATTCGGTCCGAATTAGTTTGGGATTGTATGGCTTGGACAGTTTCTGAAATATTTCTGTTGTTGATTTGCCAAACACATCTCCCTCTTTCTTTTTCTTTCTTTTTTTTTTCTTTTTTTTTTTTTTTTTCTCTTGTTACATGATGTGAAGCATGTGTGGGAAATGTTTTCATCTTCAGAAGTCATTTGCCCCATGCAGAGAATGCTTGAAATGAAAATAACTTTCCAAATTAAAATAGAATGTGTAGTTTTTTATTTACAGACACACAGAGACATAGTCACTCTTACATGCACAGAGCAGTACTTACTAGGGAATGTGTTTTATTTCATCTTCTATTCTTGACAAACGTCACATTTATAAGATAGTACTTGATAAACTTCAATGATGATTTATTTCATAAACATTTGTGCTTTTATTTCCGTTTATGAATTCATACTTGTTCACTATATGTGATGTGTTTATTTCATGAACATTCAAGTCCAATCTCACCTCCTCCACCTCCAATATCATTTTAAAATGTAGCAAGGAACTGACTGGGTGTCTCTCCTTCTCCATGCAGTCACAAATAGTGTCCTTTTCAATCAGTGTTAATAATTCCATGTGAATTTTACTTTTTCTCTCATTTTAACTAGCATTTCTTACATCTGGTTAAATACTTGTTTCTATTATTTGCAAAACTTGAAACCAAAGAGTTTCAGCCAAAGGTTTCAGCATCTGGTCAATGGGATTGGGAGTTTGGATGCCTCATGTCTCACACCTCCAGGCTGGGCTGGATACTTCCTTCTAGAATCCCCACGATGCATCATGGTAGTCCTGCTATTTTTGGAAGCCACTTAATGCCTGTTGTAGTCCACTGACAAATGGCCTTCTTGGCTATTTTCAGCTGGTCCTGCTTCTTTAATTAATCTCGCTATAATGTCACACCTCAACTTCTGCAGTCATTCTCTGGCTTTCCACACTGTGGAGAAGCTTGTTTTGTGATAGTCAGGCTGCTGACATTTACTGTGTGCCATTTCCACTACTTTAAACCCACAGGCTTCCTATCTCTGTCCAGGCCCTCACTGACTTTGTAAGGGGGAAAAAAAAAAAAAAAAAAAAAAGGGGGG
>NW_020799095.1:137906979-137971674 GCF_003259725.1 Athene cunicularia | reverse complement strand
GGGGGGGGGGGGGGGAGTTAACTTAGATAAATACTGGGTGTAAAAGATAGCTTTTAGTGAAACAGAATGTTCCGAAATTTGCTTAAAAACTTAAGTATCTAATATTATGTAAAAAAATTCTGTTTTATAGTTATTGTATTTAAAGTTTTTCCAACAAAGCTCTAGATTTTTTCCTAAAGCAAAGTTTAGTATGTAAAATGTAAATACATTGGTATATGGTTATTATCTTGTAACCCTATCAAATCTGGCTGAAGGTTCAGGTTTTCTGTACAGAGCAAGGAGATAACTTCAAAAGCTCGAATAGTTTGTAGTTTGGAGAAGCAGTCAACTGAGAGAACTTAAAGATCAAAGCCTGAATATCTGATTTTAATGATGCAGAACATATGCTTCACCAAAAACCTTTTGGATTAAAAAAGTTAATGTAATCAAAGAGAACTGAACTCTTTGTTTGGATCTAAGAGCTGTGTGTTGAAGCACTCGGCACAGTATCTTACAGTGTGGTATTACTGTAGTTGTGGATTAGAAGTGAGTTAAAGCAAATTTAAGAGACTAGTGAACCTGGTGCTTGGAAACTTTTGTTTTGAAGATCTAAAATATTTTTGTTGAAGAGCCCTAAAGAATCTTGAATAGGACTGTTTTGATGAAGAGACTGCGGATGCAGATAGACATAAAAAGCAAGATTGTTCTCTGGGAACTTGATTAGCCTTATTCAATAACTGAGAATGCAGGAAGTTCCTCTGGAGAGGTTTTGATTTACAGTGAATGCAAAGAAGGACCAGATAAAGGAACATAGACATATCTGCAAGAGGGAAAAAATGCCTAAGGGTGGAGTTTGATAAAGGGAGATAATGTAGTCCCCATGCCTGGACACAACAGTGTTGATAAAATCAAATTCATGGATGAAAGAAGATGCTAACTGACTTATGAGTTTAAAGAGAAAAAAATTACTGGACAAGGACAATAGCTGAGAACTCAGTTTTGCAGTAGCTTCTCAGGGTCTCTTCCAAAGTCCCTTGAAATCAGTGGAAGCTTTTCCACTTATTGCAGTGAGTTTGGATGAGACACTGTAGAAAAATACAAAATGCATTTGAAAATAAGGAACATATCAACAATAACACATAAAGTGTTTTGTTTTTATGTGTATCTAAATATATATTTATAAAAAGTATTGTATGAATATCATATCTTCAGCAATATTTGGATTGCTACTTTTAACATACTCTGGAAGCACCAAGTTGATCATAGTTATTGCTTGCCAGAAAGAACCAACTCTCACCAGTATAAGATTTGACATACTTTTTTTTTCTTGCCATGACTCGCATCTGTTTTTCTGATAGCTCTTATTTTTTATTTCTTGTGACAGTGCTGTTTTATTCTTTTTGTCTGCCTATGTTGTTTCATTCTTTCTGACATGTTTCTTGGAAGGACTTAGAAGAAGAAAGGACTGCTCCCTCTGCCTCTCCCCCTTTCCTAAAGGTCTGAAGATAGCTCTTAGGTTGTTCCCGCCGCCTGGCGCCCCCCCCCCCCAGTTCCAGAGTAGCGTAAATGCTCAGAGCTCTATTTGCTTTAACAAAACTAGGCAGAGGTATAGGATCCAACTCTGAACTTCATGTGAATGGAAGCTGTGCTTGTTATACTACCAGTGCTTTCTTTCTGTGTGATACAAAACTCATTCTCTAGCTACAGAAGCTCACCAAGGGCAGTCCGATAGAAAGCCAGTCAAAGTTACTAGAAATATTCATCACATTTTTCTAAAGCACTTTGTGGATGCAATTTGACTTCTGGATACACTACAGGGGAAGTCTTTTCCCCTCTGTGATGTGACTTTCAAGGTTAAGGAGTAGCAAAACCACCATGAGCCCTTTTTTACATTCACTGGGTCATTCTGCATCTGATCTTTTGCCTTGCCTTGAGCTAACCTGGTTTGTGAACAAGCTAAAATGAGACAAAAAGATCCATTTGATCTTTAATAGCTGAGCATCCCTGCATGTGTCACTGTGCTCAGGATGAGATAGAGATGAGCTCCTGGATTCAGGCACCAAACACGTTTCAGAGGTAGGCTCAGTTTGCAAAGATATCCTCGGTGTTACTCCTCTGCCTCTACTTTTCATTGCTGGTGTTACTGCAGCTGAATGAGATAAACAGGCAGCTGAGAGCAGAGTACCCACTCCACTGTAGGTGCCACCTTCTTCTACGTGCCCTTCTGTAAGACTGTGCCCAATGAGTTGTCAGGAAAGCAGTATGCTGCACTCTGTGAAATGCCATTGGCTTTGGAATATATACTACATATACATTTAACTCCTGGCAGCCCTCGTTTGAGAGCAGAACTGTGCTGTGACGATATGGTGAACTCTCTTCTAATCCTGGAAGAATTTTTAAGCTTCAAATCAGCGGGACTCTTACTGTAACAGGGCAGGTCAAGGCTTTTCATGGTATTCGTGTTAAAAGAGATTGTTTTGTCTTGTGTTCTGGACTCTTGAAAAATGTCCAGTTGCAAGCATCACATCGATCAATACTTCAAGATATTTGCTAACCATTGTAATGTCAGGTTTCCAGTGACTGCTCAGTCATGCTGCCGTGGTAAGTTCTCGTCACACAGGGGAGCTAAAGTCATCGCCTTGTGTGCTTTTGCCTCTTAAGGCCTTCAGAGTCACAGTGGAGTCACTTCTGGAGTCCCAGTGTTATTTACCATATCTTTATAGTCACTTTTTGGTATGTATAAAAATAGCTTGATTGTAGGAGGCTGGATGCTTGGATTGCTTAGGAGTTTTCTGGTTTCCGTGTCCCTTGAGGTTATAAGTCAGGGTCTCCCTTCCCAAGATGCCCAACAGCTGTTTCTTCAGTTGCTCACTAATTGCTGGCCAGTGAGTACATCTAATACATGTTTCTTAATTGAAAGCAAATGCAAGTTTTTTGTAGATAATGTGGGATTTGAAGGGTAGATTTTCAAAAGCAGAAAGGAGAACTGCATGTCTGTGCCACTGAAGTAACACATTTCTAAATTGTGAGTTTATTCAGCAGCCATAAATGTCTCATTGCATCTCAGGTGTCCCTGTGCAAAACTAGTAGATGTGCATCCATTAGCAATCTTGCTCTCCTTTGCTTTGGCCTGGGATGGCTGTGCCAGGTTAGCACCTCGAGCTGCAGGCAGGCTTGCTGCTCCTCAGTGAAGGCTGTTGTGCTCCAGCCATCTTTCTCGGGCCTTGATTCTCCAGCCTGAAAATTTAAAGCTTACTCAGGTATGGCCCAGCATGGGCCATACTGACACTACCCACACTCTGGATTGTAGCATAGACCTAAAATATACCTGAGTTTATATCTGATTGCTTTACTCCAGTGGAGCCTACTGAGTATTCATTATTCCCTTATTTATTCACCTGCATATATTAAAAATGTGATTTAGGTGCAGTGGAAGAAAAATTGAAATATATTATTCAATGAAAAGTAAAGAAGAAATCATAAATGTTAATGAATTTAACATCGAATTTGTAAGACTCCTGTTTCTTAAAGGCGTGTTGGGTAGCACATTAGGTAAGGTAGTGAATCCAAAATATGATTGTCAGTAGAAAGTGCATTTTTTCACTGCCGAAACTATTTTTCCAGTTCATTAGTTACTTTGTTTAATTTAAAAAATATATAGACATAGGGGTAAATTTACTGCAATTGCCAATGAAACCACACAAGGAGTCCCACAAGAATGTGAAAGAAAGGAGTGCAGTTCCTTACAACAGTGAAATAGCAAAAGCCCAATTAATCTGTGGTTCTTTGCAGATTTTAGACCAGAACTGGCATGCTACCAAACTGCCCTCAGAAGAGGTCTAAAACAGCTCAGGAAATGATTTAATGGGCACCTGGTCACAGATGTGTTCCTGCCAGACATACTGTCTGCAATGGTACATCCCAAAATGGTCCTACAGGGTCTGAAATGCAAGGACCGTACACAAAAGTTGTTCTTTTTAGATTTGGAGAGGTAATAAAAGAAACAACAAAAAACCCAAACCCAGAAAAAAATCTGCTATGTAAGTCTTCCTAATCTCTAACTTTCCAGTTAGTCATGCTGGCAAGTACCTATGTTCTTTGCTGACATTTTGGTCAGTATTTCATCATTTCTCTGATTTTTCATCAAATCAGGCTATACTTTGTTTATCTTGATGTCCACTTAATTCTCACAGGGACTTCAGATGTTGCAAAAGAGCAGGAAGTAAAGGTTTTTGTACTAGCTGGGGGTGGCCGCAAGTGTTCAGCTAAAGCCGTCAGAAATCGCAGTGGGGTTTGATCGCTGCGATATAAACTGCGAACAAGTTGTCTGATTTTGCTCCACTGTTTTTTGAGCACTCATGATTCTGCTGAACAATGATTTCATTCTCTGCTTCATGCTGTTTAATGTAAAGTTGCATGCTAATAAATTTAGCACCAAGTTTCTGACTTTGCCCAGATGATAGAAACCTGCTTGGACTGACCAGTTAGGAATGTTACTGGTATTGTTGTTTCTGGCCAGGTTTCAACTGGAAGGGGGTGTGATAAAGTAGCTCTGATTTTCTTGCATAATTTCTTTCTGCTGTAATTAGATCTGATTGTTCTGATTTTTGCACATAAGTTTAGGAGCATATGTAAGGTCACTGGCATTTCAGAAGCTGTGGCTAATTTGAGTTTTTAAAAAAATGTTTAGAAACTTGAATTTTGTATAATTATCTAAATTAAGAATGTTTCCATTTGGTTCGCTATGAAGTTTCTGCTGTGATGAGACTTTATTAAGGTCAGTTTTTCATTTCTGGTAGGAACTTTTAGATAATAAACTAGAGAAAACCCTTAACTATGAGAATTATTTTTAGATAATAGACTCAGTGTTTTTTTTACTTAATGCTTAGAAATTTAAATATACTAGAATTGGCATAATTCTGTCTTTACTGGATTTTTAAAAATATCTAAATAAATTAATTTGAAGGTCTGATTATGGCTTCTTTACTGTTTATTTCTGACATTTTTGACATATTTCAGGTATGATATGTACTACTTGACTTTCTTATCAACATGTTTTTCCCTTTGCTAACCCATCCTCTTCATGACAGTAACAAATGCGAGTCCTGCTTTTTCTCACCTCCACATCAGTGGTGATTTTACAAAAAAGACTGCAGCTAGGTACAGTGAGGAGCTACCTTGCATGATCTTTGTTACTAAAACAGTGGGCAGTGTCATTATAGCAGTGTCGATGACAACGATATAAAGAGGACCTTTAAGGTTGCTGTACACAATTGCAGTTAAATTTTTTTGTGACACGTGTGGAACACTTTAGGATGGAATTTATCTTGCCTGACAGTGTTCTGATATTAGTAGTGGAAGTCTAACTTCACTCAGTTAAATAAGTCCACATAGGTCCACTTGATGATAAATAGGCAAGGGTAGGCATCTTCTAGAGATGCCTGCTCTGGGGTAGGTGATGTGTCTGATCGTCTCCACTGACTACAGAGGAAAGCATAAGTTCCAAGTGTATGTCAGACAACTATGATCTACAAAAAGTACAGGTGTAAAGAGAAGCAATACATGCAAATTAAAAAGCAGAACCATGCAATGTATTCTTACAGATATTTGTGATTTAGCATGTATTTATGCATTCTCTTTCCATGCATCCATTTCCTTGAGACTCATAGTAATGTATTTGTCCATCAACTGTTTTCTAGGGCTCAGGGAAAGGGGTCTCTCTGCATTCTGTTCTGCCTCCAAAGTACAAGAGGCTGAGGCACAGAGAAATTGTTGTTTTGCATCTCCATGATTTAGGTTCAGAGCATGAAAGAGAAATTTTTTGTCTCTTACAGCAAGGTCTAGGATGCATAGAACTGACTATTGCCTCATTCAGATGGAAAAAACTCATTTTGGTTTAGTTGTATCTAGCATTGCCTCTAATTCTGCACAATACTACACGTAAAGCCCGTGGTAAGCTGGCTGCATGGAAAAGCTCACATAACTTTTTATTTTTTGTGAAAGGCAGGTTGAGAAGTGTGAGAAACAGAGGAAAGGGATATTATAATTTCTTTCTCTGAACCCTTTACAAATGGTTTCCTGGTAACACAAGCCCTTGGTGTGGCAGATGGATTTTATGAGAATTAATTGCAAAAATATTCTATAAAACTGTCCCAAACGTTTTCAGAACCCATTTCCTCTTCTTTATTTTGCTGATGTCTGCTACAAGGGCATGTCATAAATAAATACAGCAGGAATATTTCTACATGTAAGTAACAGAACTGATTTTACTTTTCACTTTCACAATGGAATAAGTAAAGGTATTTAAAAGTGGACTTGACTGCAAATACTATCAAGAGGTTACTGTAATGGAAAATGCTGCATTGCTGCATGCAACAGGATGAGCTACATGATCAGACTGCACTTTCTGGTCTGCCATCTGTGATTCCTTGGGACACCGAGAAATGACACTGGGGATAGGGGTGGAAGAAATCACTCAACACATTTTGATATGATCACATTAAGACGGCAAATACAGAGTTCCTTTGCTGTTTCCCAGCTGCTGCTCACATGGTGCTGGGAGCTGAATGCTTCCCTGCATCATCTCCAGCACTGACTCATGGGAGGAGAAGTAAATAGGACACAGTTCACTTCGATGGTCCGTGTTTCTATTGTATCTTGGTAGGGAACATCTCAGGAGCCTCAGTAACCTAGGAGAACTTGAGATGTGATCTCCACTTCAGAATAAAGAACTAACCTGTGACTGAGGTTTTTTCTGACCTGTGGCTTTTGGTTTTGGGAGCAGTCTTCCTTTGGTTTAGATTGATTTTTCTGGAAAGGTGAGAATTTAGAGCTCCTAGTAGCTTCAGGTAAGGTGAAGGACATTTATCCTCTTTGAAGAACTGGCCTTGAAGCTTTAAATGTTGTGACCAAATGGAAGAATCTAAAAGCAAACCGAGCTTTTAAAACATGGTCATCCATATATAGGCAGATAGCAGGTCCGTGGCATGACTAGCAACTAAAATAACTTTTTTTACCTGCCTTTTTGTAGCTTGTGCACCTTATTGTCTTTCTTTTGAGGTGTATGAAATTGTTTGTCTGTGTAGCAACTCCTGTTTCTGAAATAATAAACTGACACAAGCAAATAGAGCTCTTGGCTTTTCAAAAATGTTCAGCACTAGCTTGTTTAATATATTATTAATAGAAACAATGAGACATCTCTCTGGTAAATAATAGGCAGTACAGTCACTTGGCACCTTCTATAATAATACAATCTTGGAAAGTACAAGAGATACCAAGAGATGTATGCTTGAAAGTAGGTTATGAGGAATTTGAATATAGTCACAGTTTTATTAGCTGCTACAGTGGAAGCGACACCCAGAAGGAGTATGGGTTTTTCTGCCATGCTTTTCTGGATGAGTTCATTGGGGTAGAGGACTCAACTTCTGAGATCCACACACACTCCAGAGGTGGAGGAGCACCTTTCAGAACTTGAAACCAAAAGAAATTTAGTCAATGTGGTCCATGAGAAGAGTACATCATCTGTCTGTGAAAGAGCACACCTGCTGCAATGCTGCAAGGTAGTGAGCACAAACAAGAAGGAGGGAGCTGGCCTGTCAGAGAATGTTGCATAAATGCTGTTGATAATGCAAGAAGAGGCTGCCAGCAAAACCTTACTGTCCTGGACACTCCCTCTGTGTCCAGAACAGGGGACTTGGTGGATTAGAAGCCTCATGGAGATATCACCAGGAGGCTAGTAGTACAGAAAGAAAAAAATGCTTCTGCAAAATTAATTTTTGCTTGAATTTGTAGAAGAGGTGTTCAGAACACCATTTCTTTCCTCTTCCTGCTTCCAAACTTGACTGTAAGAGAGATGATTACACATCTTTTGAGAATTTGCTTCAGGAAATGTGAAATTACTGGTGTGATAATATGTGTGCTTTATTGGCTTCTATGAGCAATTTTTAAAAATCTAGATTTAGGCATTTTGTTTATTATTTATTAAAGGGTTAATTATAGCTGTAAGACATGGAGATTAGTATGTGTCTTTCTTAAGATTACATTGATTATTTATGTTAATATATGAAGTACTGCTTAACTGAATTTATTGATATTTAGTGATTTTTACACCTTGACTTTATGAACTATTTCATTTTGTAACAGCAAGAATTTGAACTTCCAGTTACTGCTGATATTTTTTGTTCTGACTGGCATAAAATTTCCTGTTTCATCTGTAGCTACAATTTTTTTACCACTTTGGTGGTTTACACTTGGACAACTTGGACAACAGGACAACTCTTGGTTATCAACTCCTTTGTGTATCCATAGAGTAATAAAGAATTACAGGCTTTCCTGTATCTCATCATGCACCAGGGCTGACCTGCTTTTGTAGGCTTTCTAGGTGGTAATCAAAAGGTTGTGAATTGCTGGAATATGAAGCAATACTGTTGTAAAGAAGAGTAAAATGAAGTTATATTTTATCTCTTTATTTGCTTCTGAGACTCTTCCATTAGACTCAAGTGTGTTGAGGGCTTTGTGTGATTTTGGACACTGGCTTTGCTAAGATGTGATATGAGAACGTTATCTTATTCCGCAGAAAAGATCAAAGCAAAAAAGTTGGCCTTCCCTCATTACCCTCCCCTGATC
The DNA here is from genome assembly GCF_003259725.1 of Athene cunicularia. Lineage (NCBI taxonomy): Eukaryota > Metazoa > Chordata > Aves > Strigiformes > Strigidae > Athene > Athene cunicularia. The sequence continues at coordinate 137,963,070 of NW_020799095.1, read as the reverse complement.
TGCTCCTCTGTGGAGCAGCATGGTTGGGTTGTGTAGCAAAATTACCAGGGTCACCTTCTGTGCGTGGTTACAGCTGCATTAGCTTTGCTGTGGGCAGTGACATTTACACTGGCAGTGGGAAGAGGTAGATTTGCCTAACGATGTTCAACAACTTCATAAGAAAAAAGAAAAAGATGGAAGTTTTTGTTTAACAATTATGCAGCTTCTAGTTTACTAATCTGCTTCCTGAGAAAAAAATTTTTCTCAGCAAGAAGCTATGCATAGGATCAACGTAAGTATTGTTGTATATTTACATGTACAGGATCCAAATTTGAAAATGCTGCATCTGTAAATGTCTCTAATTGCTGAGGCGATTTTGGCTATTGAGTTATGCAGATATACCTGTCTCTGCCATTAACTTGTTTTCCAGATTATGCTCTCCATCTGCTTCAAACTGTCTGAATGCATGCTTGGCTTCATTACTTGCTACTACAAATCAAATAATAAGGGATAAGTGCCTACATGACACAGCGTGTCTCACATCCCAGGTACATTTATTTGTTTCTAGCAGTTAGAGATGCTTTTTAGGTTGGCCTGGTTATTAATTTCAATTTACATAGTTTCTGTATGATTATTTTGCAAATGTCTTGTTGCCTTTCTGTCTTCTGGCTTTCTGTCTTTTCCTCTCTTGCTTTCTTTTCTCATGTTTTTCGTATTTAATTTTAGTGAGAAAAGAAGGCAAATATATATAGTTCAGAGGTTTCACAGATTAGAAATGGTACAGAAGACAGAAAATTAGGGCCGTTCAGATGAGTTAATGGTATTTCTCTCTGTTTCCTACATTTACTATATATGATTTAGGAGTATTTCCCCATCCAACTTTTAAATAGAAGAAGCACCAACATGTTTTTATCACTGACTGATTAACACCCAGACTTTCCAGTCTTCCTCTTTGTTTCAGGGCTTCTGTGTTGACACTGCATCTCTACCACTACCTAGAGTGGTCTTTCAGTTATGGGATCAACTTACTTTTTCACTCTTTTCTGAAGACTGTAACAGAGAGCAGTTGGTTGGCATAAATGGTATTCTGGAGCCTGAAACATGCTAACAGATACACAGGTAGGGCTGATAGGATAAAAAGGAGAAACATGTATTTTTTAGCAAAACAAGAGGAGGTTCATTAGAGAACACTAATATCTTTGACCAAGAAAAGAATAGAAAAAGGCATCTTGCTGTTCCTGCTTTGCAAGCAGTGTGACTGAAACACATTTTCCATTCTAGTCTCTGCACTGGAATGGCATTAGTTTATTCTTTGTATTAAACATCTTGTGATTGTGTAGCCTTTAGAATTTAAGTTGTTGGTCAACACTATTGTCACATTTAGTACTGAGAGAAAAGTTTTTGACAACTAAAAACATTTTAAGAATAACATTTCTTATATATTACTGTCTATGGTTGTGGATTAAAGGCTTTTCGTTATGATTGGTCTGAAAATACTGTGCAGAAGCATTATATAAGGCTCCTTGCAACCGAAGTCACCTAATAGGTTGCTGTCCTAAAAGGGCTATTGTTAGTTTGAAGGAGGGATTATGTCACATCCTTCCATCAAAGCATTCCTTCCCCCGAACTGCATTGACTCTTGATTTCAACTCTTCAGTATGGCCTTATCCATCTCTCACTGTAATCCTTAGAAGATCCTCCTTGGCATCTTTAGCAGTTGAATCAGGTTTCATGCTCATCTTCCTTATTCTCATTCAATCAAAGTAAGTGTGATACTTCTGCCTACTAAAAATAGCCACTAAATTAACACAAAACATTTTTTTTTGCTTTTTGACCTAGTTGTTTACAAGTCATTCTATGGAGCAAAGCAGATACGCTCTTTAGTGTGTTATGAAGATAACACAGCAGCTGTATTTGGCAAGGGGCACTGGTTTAAATATCAGTGTCTACCAGACTAGAGGATGTCATAAAGGAAATAAGTATGACAATAATAGATCACTCTGTAAACCATGGCTTATTGTAGAACACTCAAGGAAAATACTCTGGATTAATAGAGGTTTGGTTTGGTTATGTCAGAGAACTGATGTATTTAAGTTTCTATATTGCTTTGACCTTGACTTGCATACAGTTTTATTGTTGGGTATGACACTATCTGTCACTTTTTCAAACATGTATTTTATATATTTTAAATTGTTCCTCTAACTTAGTATCAGAAATTGAAAGTGGATTCCATCAACTTTGCACATCAAAGATACATATAAAAATTTGTACATCTATTTTGAAATCAGATAGCAACTTCAGGAGTGGGTTAAATACTGTAATAAGAATACATAATATGGCATAAGTGCAGTGCAAATTTATCCATGAAGTTTTAAATTTTAATCCTAATACTGATCTCTCTTACATCTGTTTGACTGGGGAGGTCCCATGGGACTGGAGGGTGGCAAATGTGACACCCATCTACAAGAAAGGCAGAAAGGATGAGCCAGGAAACTATAGACCTGTCAGTCTGCCCTCGGTGTCAGGGAAGGTCATGGACCAGGTCATTCTGAGTGCCGTTAAAAGTCATATCATGGACAACCAGGGGATCAGGCCCGGTCAGCATGGGTTTATGAAAGGCAGGTCCTGCCTGACAAACCTGATCTCTTTCTGCGACAGGGTGACCTGCTTATTGGATGAGGGAAAGGCTGTGGATGTTGTTTATCTTGACTTTACCAAGGCCTTTGACACCTTTTCCCACAGCATTCTCCTGGCGAAACTGGCTGCTCATGGCTTGGATGGGCACACGCTTTGCTGGGTAAAAAACTGTCTGGATGGCCAGGCCCAAAGAGTTGTGGTGAACGGAGTTAAATCCAGTTGGCAGCCGGTCACCAGTGGTGTCCCCCAGGGCTCAGTGCTGGGGCCACTCCTGTTTAACATCTTTATTGATGATCTAGACGAGGGGATCGAGTGCACCCTCAGTCAATTTGCAGGTGACACCCAGTTGGGTGGGAGTGTTGATCTGCTCGAGGGTGGGGAGGCTCTGCAGAGAGACCTGGACAGGCTGGAGCCATGGGCTGAGCCCAACTGGAGGAGTTTCACTGAGGGCAAATGCCGGGGGCTGCCCTTGGGCCACAACAACCCCCAGCAGCGCTACAGGCTTGGGGAGGAGTGGCTGGAGAGCTGCCAGTCAGAGAGGGACCTGGGGGTGTTGGTTGACAGCCGGCTGAACAGGAGCCAGCAGTGTGCCCAGGGGGCCAAGAAGGCCAATGGCATCCTGGCTTGTGTCAGCAATAGCGTGGCCAGCAGGGACAGGGAAGGGATCTGAGCCCTGTACTCGGCACTGGTGAGGCCGCCCCTCGATTCCTGTGTTCAGTTTTGGGCCCCTCACTACAAAAAGGACATTGAATGACTCGAGCGTGTCCAGAGAAGGGCAACGGAGCTGGTGCAGGGTCTGGAGCACAGGTCGTACAGGGAGCGGCTGAGGGAACTGGGGGTGTTTAGTCTGGAGCAGAGGAGGCTGAGGGGAGACCCCATCGCCCTCTACAGCTGCCTGAAAGGAGGGTGCAGAGACCTGGGGATGAGTCTCTTTAACCAAGTAACAAGTGATAGGACAAGAGGGAATGGCTTCAAGTTGCACCATGGAAGCTTTAGACTGGATATTAGGAAGTATTTCTTTACAGAACATGTTGTATAGCGTTGGAATGAGCTGCCCAGGGAGGTGGTGGAGTCCCCATCCCTGGAGGTGTTTAAGAGTCAGGTTGACATAGCGCTGAGGGATCTGGTGTAGTTGGGAACTGTCAATGTGAGGTTAATGGTTGGACTGGATGATCTTCAAGGTCTTTTCCAACCTAGACAATTCTGTGATTCTGTGACTGAAAAATTCCATGTATTTAGTAACATGGTTTTTGTAGGCTTCACAGCAATTAGGTAAATTATGTAAGTGCCAGAATATATTTTGCTGTTGCTTTTCATCCATTTACATGACTTACCTCTGAAGCATTGATCTTCTGGAGGTTTGAAGTACAGTGTCTTTTTGTACCTTCTAAGAATTTCAGTTTAGGAGTGTTCAAATAATAGTAAGGTTGTATTTAGGAGAAATCATATATTAATAACCATAACAATAATAAACAACTGTTGGACTATGTAAAGTTCTAGCTGTACTCTGTGGAATGGTCCACTTATCTCCTTCTGCAGTGCACCCAGAAGAAGAGGTAGTTCCTGATCTCAGCATGCTGAGAATGCTGCTGTATCTGCCCCTTTAGGAGAGGATGAGATAAATGGAGGAAATTCAAGAGTGCAGTGCTGAGCTGACATACTGGCAGATGAATTGAAACCCCTGTAAAGATCTTTGATAGCAAAGCTTGTCATCTCATTATGGTATTAGTGCTAACTGTGTTTGGCACTAACTGGGACCCTTGGTTTACTTTAGAAAAAATACAAAACCAAAAGAAAACAAGAAAAAAAACAACTTGGGAACAATACTTTTAAAAGCACCCATTTCATTTACATTTACATCATGGTAATGAAAACTTGACTGTCCAAGAGAAATAATGATGAAAGAGAGTACAGAATGTGAGGAGAGATTTTAGCAGCTTGCAGCCTTCTCCACAGAAGAAAATGCTCCCTTGTCGTTAAGGTGCAGTGGATGTTTTAATCTTTTTGTCAGAGAATACCTACATTCCTGCTGTATCTGTGCAGAGGATGTGTAACACAAAGCTGTTCCAGTGCTTCGAATACTTGCTGACCTAAGACAGCAACTAGGAATATCTATCTAAATGGTAATAAGAAACTTGCAGGTTAATCAATGTTAGTGTGCAAATTGCTCAAAATCTTTGGCAGTTTCATTTTGTCTCATTCTGGTTATTAAAACCAAGTAAATCCATGAGTTACCAGTAGAATTGTTCTAGGGACAAATGACAGAATTTGCCAGTGGATAATGTTGGGTAGATTTGCAACATTATTACTACCATAATCTCCGGTCAGTTTGACAGTTATATGCAAATATATGTATTTAACCAGGGCTGTTGAACAATCAGACCCTGATAACAAAGTGGACTCAGGCTGGGAAGTTAATGCTGGGAGAGCATTCTGCAGGCACTGGGGCTTGCTTTATGGCCCTCATTGTAGTGGAAGTGAGAATATTTTACCTGGAGATGGTATTAGAGCTTTTCGAGTAATTTTCAGGTAAAGAAGCTAAAAGAGAAAGATTTTTTTTCCGTGAGCTGGTTCCTAAATAATCTTCTGAAACTTTAAAAGAAAATATTACCGGAAAATAAATTATGAAAGTGGTAACACTTGAGGCTGCAAAATTATGAAGTTAATTCATCCCCGCCTCTGGGTTTTATTTTAGATTGTAAAGTGTTAAGTGAGTTTAAACAGAGCAAATTATTCTCACTGTGTATCCTTGATGAAAAAATCGGAAATGCAATGCTACTGCATCAGTATAAAATGTGGAGTGCTAGTTTCAATGCAGTTGGAGGGTATTAAAATTGCCATTTCTAGAGTTAATGAGATATCAAGAGTAGAAGAAAAGGTACTTCTTGATATCATTGCTTTCTGCAATATCGTTTTCAAAAACCTGCAAGATACAAGGATTTTGAATACTTCACTAAAATTAACAATTTGATCCATGCTTCCCTCCATTTCTGGGACAGGCTCTTAGAATGGGACCTTGCAGCTTTGACTCAAGTTTAATTACACTGCTGCTTTGTTTTGTACAGTATGTGCAAATCGACCTCTATTTAAAAAATATGCCATTTTGTTCTCCTGTCAGATTGATGTGTGGCCAGGCCTCATAAGATGGATACTTCCATTACTTGCCAGATTTTAAAATACTTTGAAAAGAATGCTTCAGGAATATTGGATGATTCTGTATAAATATTTTTTTGCATAAGGTGGTTTCTGTAGTTATGAGAGCCCTGTTATGGGATCATTATATGGCCAATGTTCTGTTAACACCAGTAGCTATAAAAGGCTAATACAGTATAAGCAGTGACAGTGTCATAGGCACTATAGAAGGATGTATTATTTATGACAATAAGCAACTGCTTGACTTATTAGATCCTGTAACACTCCCTTAGCCATTCGTTAAATCATCTGTTAATCATAATTAATGTACCTTTCATGTAAAGTCTGACCTCATAGGTAAATAGTGGAAGACTGCAGAAAAATGAGTAAGAATGCAGATGTTTAATGGGACGTTAGTCTGTGCTCATTAAAATGTCATCTATATAATCTGAAAGCTTTGGAAATGCAGTTTTTCAAAATGTGTTTCTTTTTCTCTTAATATTTTTGGGTTTTTGCAAATTGTATTTACCTTATCAATGTTAGATCTTAAGGCACCTATAAGCTTAGAGGTGGATTATGACATTGAGATTGACAGGTAAAGTTTGCTGACAGAATGGTTGCCCCTCTAGGGCATTTGCATCTAGTAAATGATGTTCTCATTTATTGCAGGAGAGCTGTTATGAGTGTCATTGTGATTTCTCTATTACTTTGTGGTTTGGTTTTTTTTTTTTTCCCCCTGTTGAAAACTTCTGCTTTGAAGAGAATTGAATTCAATATATCAGTGCAGGGGGAAAGATAGTGCTTCAGTTATTACCAAAAAAAAAAAGAAACAGGCTTAGTAAGAATATTCAATTTGATTTTAAAACACAAAATAGTATGTCTGTTATTAAAGTGAATGTAGAGATCCAATTGTATCTTTCTATTGCACTTCATAGAAATGCCTAGAGGAAACAGAATCAGAATTCATTGTGAATATTTCTATTGCAGAAAATACAAAGACACAGATTTTACAGTTATATTCTTACCATCTAAGAGGATGAGTGAATTTAGAATAATGGATGATAAAGATGAGCATATATGAGTTTTATATACATGAGAGCAATTCTGTTTCTGGGTCATTCTATGCTTTAGAAAATCTGCAATGAAACTAAAATATCTGTGGGCCAGGTTTTGATCTTAGTTCATAAACTGGCTGCGTACATCCAGAACAGTTCAGTTCATACAAAATTGAAATTTACGCCATTGAAACTGAAGTATGACTTTTGTGTTTTATAGGTATTTTTCCAAAAGAAACCAGTTATATGTGCTGTGATAAATACAGGGTTAAGGGATCATTCATATTACAATGTCATCCAACTTTTTATTCCCAAGAATTAATTACATCACATTTCCATTTTCTCAGTGTCATTTCCCATATTAAATAGAAAATAGAAAAAACAACCTTTTTTGGATTGATGTACCCTGCTTCCACATATTTCCTATTGGCTACCTATGTCAATTACATGAATTAAATAATTATTTCTTAATATAGAAAAAGATTAAGTAACCAACTCTGAGAAAAGCACATTCAGAGCCTTCTGTTATTATTATAACCTATTCCTTCAGAGTTGGCCTATCATCTGCTACATGCAAGAGGCCATAAACTGATGGCAAATATGTTCCAATTAATGTTGGCTCTCAATGAGAAATTTGCTTTAGAAATAATATATAAATTTTTCTTTTCATTAACATTAAATATGAGACTTTGATTTGTAATGAGGTCAAAGGCATGAGAAGTGATTTACAGTGTACATAAGGAGTTAAGGGACTTCTGTGTGAAGTAAATGAGAAAAAAATCCCATATTAAAAAATTAGTGGCTTCACCTTTGGAAAAATAATGATCATGCAGTATATGGCTTTCTAAGCAAATTATGAGTTAATATGTCTTTTATTTGCAGTGAAAGCTAATTAAACTTTGACTTTGTAGTAGACACTTTTTAACTCTGCCAGCATAGGTGTCACTTACAGAAATACATTAAGTGCTTCTACATAACAATCTAATTAAAAATTAAGAAGTTAGTTGCAAATTTATCAAAGAATGTCATATTCATTTAGATATGTGGTAATACTGCACTTAATTTACCACAGAGAGGAAGGAAAAACTGGGCTAGCGGGGGCAACTATTCCAGAAATTTGGAGGCTCTGCATTAAATCCAGGGAAAGCCAATTTAAAGCTCAAGACAGGTTCGCTTTTGCTTGGATGTCATGTAGTTGCAGAATCAGAAGCCAAGAGTTTAACTGAGGGTCGGCATAGCACTGAGGGATATGGTGTAGTTAGGAACTGTCAATGTTAGGTTAATAGTTGAACTAGGTTATCTTAGAGGTCTTTTCCAACCTAGACGATTCTGTGATTCTGTGAACTGCTGTGTAACAAAGCATCATAACCTCAAAGTCTGAAACTGCATTTCTGATAACCTTGACATTCAAAAAAAAAAGTGACAGGATAGAAAGTTTCATGAAAAATCTTTGGCTTGGGAGAAAAAAAAAAGATACTGACAAGTTGAACAAATGACAGCACTAGAGCAAGTCCAGTTGAGTGAATGAATGGCAGAGGAAGCCCTAAGCAGTGGATGTGGAATTAACTGAGTAGAGCCAAGGTCAGACTTCAGTGTATGACTTAATGGAAGGGAATTTCAAGCCTAATAAAAGCCCTTCTTCACAGTAAGAAGTTGACAGCTGGGGATGCTGTCATCTGAAGAATTTGGAAGTACTTTGTTGAACCCAAGAGACTAAATCCCAGGAAACTGTTGCATTACAGTTTATGGGTTAGGAGCAGCAGATTACTCAGTGCTGGAGAAAAGCCTGAGGTACAGCATGACTGAAGAAGGTGACCGGTCAGATGGACTTCTGGAAATGCTCTTTTTTCAGCTGAAATAAGGGCAAGATCCCATCATGTAATGACCAGATAAAAAAGCTGAGGTAAAAAAAAATCCTCTGTTTCTTATTTATTTCTCCTCCATAGGTTGTTGTTTGCCTAGAAGATCTGCTTATTACAGATCTGATGCTCACACTTGGAGATACTGAGCATTTGCTGCTTGGCAAAATGCACTTCAATTAACACAATGAAGTTCTATCTTCAATTAGTACAAAATCCAGCAGAGGTGGAGGAAAATGTGATATAATTTAGATCAAATATTTGACTGTCCTTTTAGTTAAATAAGCTTCATCCAATGGCTTCAGTCTCTCTTCTTTATAAATCTATTGATAGTCATGGCCACAAAAGCACCCTAGAACCCAAGGAAGGATTTATTCAGCATGTTTGTTGATACAGTGACAGTGTCCTGGGCACTTCATTAGGAAGATTGTTTCCCTCTTTCCTGCAGCAAGACCATTTCTCTTCCCGGAATGGCTGGGCGCCGATTCAGGCTTTACTTGTAATCCACCCATGGTTGTCAGCGCAAGTAGAGACCTTAGGAAGTTATATTTGCTTAACTCTTTAGTCTCACATGTCAAGATAAGAACCTGCAGAGTGACATAAAGGCATCAAAGTGGAAAAAGGAGGAGGGATTACAGTGTGCACAGATATAAATCTTCATTTGTTTTGCTCAAACAATTTGAGAAGACATGGTTTTGCTTATTTTCTATACTTCACTAAAAACAGATCTTTATTGTCTGCCTCAGAATAATAAAAATAATAGAAGTGTGTATGTTTAGTAAACCATAATTCAGTCTAATGGCACATTACTGATGCAAAAACTTAAGACTTCAGAGCAACTCAACAGTATTTTTTCAGTAAGAAGAAAAGTGCAAATTGTAGCGGAAACGTTGGCAAATATGAAGATTATTGTATTTGTTGGAAAAAAGTCAAGAAGTTGTCTTGGGCTCTTCACGTGTATAGATCAAGTCAAAGTTAACCAACTAAAATTTCCTTGGTAATACTGCTGTGTCATTTTGAGATGCTGTGTTTATCAAAATCAGGAACACACAAAGAGGAATCATCTCTGTGGTAGGATGCAAACAGATTTCTGAACTATAGCAACAGTTAGGGGAAGATAGAAATCATGGGGTGTTTTTCTCGTTTTGGTAGAAAAAAAATGGTGGGAGAGTGGAAGCTGGAAGGGAGACAAGCCTCTGCACAAGCGGTGCTGGTGCTGTGCTCCCCTGTCAGCCGAAACCCGCTCTCACCCCAAGGAAACTGTGCAGCCCTGCGGGAGGGTTTGATGAGTGCAGCTGAAGTAAAATACTGGTTGGGGGATTGAAAGTTGATTGGTGACCATGGCAAAGTAATGTAACTGCAGTGACAATGGGAAAGCGTACGAAATGAACAGAATTCACTCTCTTGAATTTTCTGTGTGGACCCAGCCCATTAATATGATCTGTACTTCCCCAAGCTTTTAATACATTGACCAACTATAACATAAAATAGCTTATTGTCATTCTTTGCATGGTGAAAGTCGGGGTGTATGGTTTGTCCTTCTGCAAATCAGCTGCAGATGAAGCACTGAGTGGAACTATAGTATTAACATCTTTTTTTTTAAACTTAGATCATAAATTTTAGGATTTTTTTTCTCACTATTGTTATAGCATTATTTAGCAAAAGCATTCATATTATTTAAGCCATTAAAATCACTTTTGGCTACACCAGAAAATGAAAAATAGCCCTTCACTGTATACATGTATATGCACACAGCTAAGTTACAGTCAGCAAGACTGCATTTACTAAGATGTATCCTGCTATTATGTTTCCTCTATTAACTGTTACCAGATCACATAAAAAAATAAGACTGACCATTGCAAGGCTTTAGCCCTGGCTACAGAACTGGAAGCCTGTAGATGCTACTTAAGTTACAGTCTTTTGAGGTTGGGTTTGTAGGGCCCAAAGGAGGATCTGTGGCAGTACCATAAGCTGTGCTTCCCTGTGTTCCTGTGAGTGATGCAAGGGGCGGCTACAGATGCAGATGTATATACTGGGGAATGATCTGGAGTTCTGTGAATGAAATTTGCATGGCAATAGCAGAAGCAAGATCAATAGTTATAAACAACAGAATATGGGGAGAGAGAGAGAGAGGATTCTCTGGTCTGAGGGCTATCTCTTGCGCCTCTAGATGAACCGACCTTCAGACCAAGCCCAGAGAAAACTCTTATTTCAAAACAAGAGGGCATGCAAGAAATAGAGCTTCTGTTTCTTACGCCATTCAACAAGATTTAGAAGGAAATGCAGCCAGAATTAATGGTCATTACCTGATGAAAACCAGACATCCTTGGGAATAGGCTCATACAGTCCAGGATAAGGATAAATGCAATTAAAAGGACTCCACTGAGGCCAAAATGGCAGAGGAGCCAGAGGAAACAGATGGATCTTGAAGTATGGAATCATAATCATGAGGAAAGACTTTTTTTAAAGTTAAAAAAACCCACCAAAAATCTACATTAGGTAGTTAAAACATAAATGTATTTCCCTAGAAAGTGTAAACAAGTATAAAGAACAGACAGTGACAATCATTCTATTGATTACTTGTAAAGAGGGAATTGGTGTTGCTTTCTGAGTTCTTCTTTTTCTTGAATTTGGTTTATAGTTTATTTAATGGTTGAGCAATTTTAAAGAGTGATTCACTATTCACAGTAGTTGTTTCATCTGCAGTTCATTTGTAAGGAGAGAATGTAAAACTACCCCACCTTAGATTTCACTAACAAAAGTATTTTAATGTTACTTCTTTGTGTGGTAATCCCATAATAATTGTAAAACTCAAGCGCCAGATTCTCCTTTACCGATCTTAGATCTTCACAGTGTATCTCACAATATAACAGGGCCTTCGCCTGCCTGAAAATCTGATTCAGGGGGTTCCCTCTAAGTTCCTGTCACTTATATTGCTGCAGCATGTGGATTCATAAACCCTTTCTACGCAAACTTATGTCATAAGCAAGAACAGTTGTGTAGATTAGGACAGTGGGTTTGCTTCAGTAAATACTGGTGGAATGTAATACAGTTAGCCTAATGTCTATGCTGAATTAATTGGTGTTTTTACTTAAACTAAACACAGGAGAAAACACAATAAAATTATCATTATGAACCATGCTGCTCAGTCTAAAAATGAAGTGAAACTTTTTTCTTGCTAAAGATGTTACTGGTACATATTCCAAAGGCTACACATGGGAAAAAAAAAGGTTGTCAGAATTACTTTTGAAAAGCTTTAAGAATTTGCCTCTGATAAGCAAATGGCAGAGTGACAATTCAGTTTGGTAATTTATCTAGTATATTAGGATTCATGGGCTACTCAAAAGTTTCGCCCTCAGGCAAGACCTGTAGTAGTTGCAGGGAAATGATTTATTCGTTGTAATAAATGTTACTGCTCAATCTGTTTGCTTGTTCAATGGTTAAAGTCCCAAAAGAAAAGTCTATCTCAAATTAGGACTGGCATGCATTATCTGTCAGCTTTATATAGTACTGTAAAAGTCATTCGGCTGACAGAAATATTAGCAGAATGTTTTATAGATTTTTGTACTGGATGAATCCTCGCATTGGTGAGGAGAAGCAATGGGGCTGTGGCGCTGTGCTGCAGGATTAAAGTTGCGTGTAGATGAGTAGTTTCACTCAGTGGTTCACTGCAAATGAACATCTGGACTGCATATTGATTCCATGTGTGCAAATGAGATCAGCCCAAATAATGACCAGAATCAATCAGGCTTCAGCCTAAATGTACGCTGGTACTGATTTGTTAGACAACCAGAATTGGCAGCACCTTGCATAATTTGGCACCAATTGACAAAGATTAGACTGTTTTGGGGCCTGACCGGTTATTAATTTGAAACCCCCCCACCCTGTCCCAAAATATTTTGCAAAGTAAAATCAGCTGTGGCTTATTTGTCCCTGCCCCCTCCTTTTCATACCAGCCCTAATTGTTTTAGACAAACAAGTGAGCTTGCGGCCTGTTCACTTTACACAGGAAGACATGAATTCTTTGATCCATACAATATTCTCTAGTTCAACCTTGGAGCTATTTACTAAGGAGATTTATTTGCAGACAGACAGTAAAGCAGTTCTTTACAAATGGAAATGAGTTCAGCTTCTTTGATTTTTTTGTCTCAAGTTTCTCCCCTCTTGTAGGAATCATATCGCAAACCAATTAATAGGTACCTGCACTGGGTTCTTGTTTATTGAAGAGTAGCACAAGAACAGAGTAGAAGTTGCCCAGATGTTGTAGACGTTTTCTGAGTAGTGTAAAGCCTCTGGATCAGAGCTGGGACAAACACAACTTGGCTGGGTTTAGGTTTCAGACTAGACATATAGTTCAGACAAGGCTTGCTGCAGCTCACCAGCCTTTTGGCCAAAGCTGCCCTCATTTTCAAATCACTTTGAACAAAAAAGGAAAAGAAAAAAAAAAAGGCATTTCATTAAAATCAAATAAATTTCAGCTTGTGTTTCTGTGAATTCCAGATTCACAAGAGAAAAAATGGGTTGGACCAAACCTCAAGAATATATTTGCACAAAGTACTACAGTGTTTACTTTCACACAGTTGCAGGGGGACTGTCATTGAATGTACTGTCATTTTTCTAGGAAGTGTTTTCTTTGTACTTTGTCTTAAGAACAGGGAGACAGTCAGGCTGGTGGAACCGGAAAGTTTCTCTGTCTTCCCCTGGGTGAAATGAATGTAAAGTGACTGAAGCCAGTGAAACTGCAGTGATGCTGGATTGGTGCATGAGAGAGGAGAATTTGGCATTCCCTTGATGTTGATGTCCTGGCGTATTGCATGGTGCTTCCTTTATCCATTATAAATTCAGGATTGGCTTTATGGACTCCGGGAAGAATCAGAATTTTATAGTATGTGCTCCCAAGAATGATTTTTATATTCTAACATGAGTCACTTTTAATTGTTCAGTAATTCCGTACAACCCACTCCCAAAGGGTCTATTGCTCTCTTTAGGGATTGCTTCCAGAAATTGTGACTTATAGCGCCCTTTAGGAACACAAAGTAATTTGGGCTAGAAGTAAGGAAACTGAAACTCCAGGTGGAAATTAAATAGGCAAAAAGTAATTACCTGGTCAGGTCAGGAGGGTTAACCCTCCCCTGACACAAGCATGAGGGAATCTTTAATGATCACAGGTGGTGGAAAATTTTCCTGACTCAAACCAGGAGCGAGACGTCCAGCAGACGAGTGGCCCCTGATACCATGCTGGGGCGCTGGTTTAGTGCTGACCTAGGACATCATCCATTTCTGCTGAATTGGCTGTGATTTTGGTCGTGTGAGATCAGAAGGCAGGCAGAGAAATTAGTGTATCTCTAATGCCATATCCTGCTGGGTGTCTCAGCATTGCGTGGTGATCTTTCTATCCAGCTCTTGCCCCTGCCTGACCTTGCATTGCTTTTAAGTTCCAGTGAGATCAAACAGGGTGGCACAGAGTGACGGGGATGTTTGTTTTGCTTCTGTGAATGGGCATCACTTGTGATTCATGTGGTTTATGGGCTAGTGCTGTAGGAAGAATTGTTTGGTATGGGGAAGGGTGGTAGGTGTTGGTGATCTGACTTGCCTTGCTAATCTGGAGCATCTATGATTCATCTGTTCTGAGAAAAACGATAACAACATTATCAGGGATCTTTGAATACAAAACATACTTTATCGTAACTAAAAAGCAGGTTGTGCCAGCTGTACTTATAGCATTCCTATGGTGCTTTTCCTAAAATAAACCTCTGCTGTACGTGCATAAAGTTATGTGAATCTGCCCAAAAATGTTTTCTTATGTGCTGCCTAAATAAAAATCCAGGTGTAAAGTCATGGCAGTTGTGATCCTACTGGAGAAATTAATGTACAGAAGAAATTCTGCTTATATCTGCCATTTTTTCTTCAACTACTATTATCTGTTTGAGAGTATTATTAATGTTGTCCAACTGGCATAAATTTCACTTAGTGGGGGAGTACAACATTTCTGTGGATGCCTGTGCGGCTAACATCAACCTGCCCAGAAAAGGACAAACCAAGGCACTGTATTGTACTATCTGTATTGGAAGAATAGAATCAACCCTTAAAAACTCTTGCTATGGTTAAGTAATGTAAGAAGCAGGCTTTCTGTGCTATGATGGTATTTGACAATCAATCACTAAACCCTCTTTTCCTCTGTCAGCTCAGTGTTCAGTTCATTATACTTTGTGACAAAGAATAAAAGACAGGCTTTATTCTTTGTAATGTTTACATCGCTAATGTGGTGTTTGTAATCAACAATTTGTTTCTTTGAAGGGGAGTATTTCAATATATGGACATGCCTTGCTGTGGGTGATTTTTTTTTTTTTTTTGTCTTGTTTGTTTTTCATAATGAAAATATTTTTAATGTAATATTTCCTTGCCTTTGTTTCTTTTTATTCACTGAATGCCTCACTAATGCTGGCACGGCAATATATAAATGAGATTTTTTTAAAAGCCAACACTAACAAGGATTAGAAGAGGTATCCCATTTTAGAACATTTAGAAGGGTTTTTATAGTTGTTACTTTAATATCTTAAGGATAGAAAAATTGATTCCTAGGTCTGAATCCAGAAGATGCTGCTGTGATCACTTAGACTAGTTTAATGGCTACAGGATTTCCATATAGTAAATCCTGAATCAAGCCGCTACAGTCTGATTGCACTGGAACATATCTTTTTAAAGATAGCTGGTTCAGATATCAAAGACAGGAGTTTATATGAATTCCCAATAGTTTAGCTGTATAGATGTAAACCTGGATTTGGTTACGGGGGAGTTTTAAGTGAGCTTTGGAGCAGACTCAGTCAGATCCATTAACACTACAATGATGCTTCTCTGTGTAGAAGGGGGGATATTTGTTTCTATCGTATTCCCCAGAGGTTCTCCAAGGTCATGGCTGCTATGACATTGAAAACTATAGCTGCTTACTACAATAATGTTCACCAGAAACAGTATGACAGCGATAGCATGATCAGCGGTATGGCTGTGCAGTACATCCCATTGCAGCTCCTCCCAGGGAGCATTTGCTGTCCAACTCCGGGTTCATGTGTGCAGTTCAAAACAGTAGGAATTGCTTCATCCTCTGAGATTTTTGAATGCTCTCCCTTGGTTGTCATCTTCTGTCATGCCTGTGCCAGATAACCATTTGTGTAGTTGTTTTCTTCAAAAGCACCCATAAAGAATTTTTTTGTTTGGCTTTGCCGTTCTTTCCTTAAAACAATCTTTCAGCAAGTAAAGATCTGAATAAATGAGATTGACTTAATTGATACATGATGGGAAATGGCATGTATATATATGTGTCAAGAGAGAGAAAACAGAAAAATCGGAAAGCTGCAGTTGTGTTTCTAAACGCAATTTGTGGGGTGTGGAGAGGAAGGTGGAGCAGTGACTTTCTGCAAGTAACTTTCGAAGGAATTTCCCTTCTGAAGGCTGACACTGCTTGGACCCATGTCACTGGAAAAGTCACTTAGCCTTCTATTTTAATTTTCCATTCAGAAAATGGCATTAAAAATACCTCCTTCAGTTGCATGGAGAACCCAGGTGTCTGCAAAGCTCTTTGCTGCTGTTCAAGGGGACAGGAATGAACTGATTTTTTAACTCCACTTTTTGACCAGTTTTTGTAACAAAGTTTAATACCTCTTTTGCAAAGTCTTACTGCTGTGAGGACACGTGTGGGAGCTCTTCACCTCCAAAAAAAAGTCCTGACAGGAAGGCTCTTGCCAGCCGCTTGTGATAAGGTGATGGGTTGTTATTTTACAGTATTAGTAATAGCACCACACTGACTGCTGTGCAAGGGATGTGTGTCCATTTGAAGATTATCCACAGGGGATGATAATGACACCTCTCTTAGCAGCCTTCTACCAGCTATATGTTGTATCCTCCTTAGAGCTCAGCTTAAGCCTAGGTTTTGGTGGTGTTTTTTTGTTTGTTTGGGTTTTTTTTGTTTGTTTGTTTGGGGTTTTTTTGTTTGGTTTTTTTGTGTGTGTGTGTGTTGTTTGGGTTTTTTTTTTTAAATTTTATTTTTTTAAATTTTCCCTCCATGTGTGTGACCAGAGCTGCTACTGGATACAAATAAAGCTTAGGATACTAAAGAGATTTATAAAAAATGCCCCAGTTATGGTGATCAGATGCTAACGGCTGCAATCAGGAGGGAGGATCATCTCCTGGCTAGGGTGTGAACTGGATCCTGAGAGACATTTGATTCCTGGCACGACTCTCACCAGGAGTTTCCAAATGAGCTGATGTTACAAGCCATGATCAGCTGGAGTGACAGCCCCAGTTCCCAGCTGCTTGCATGTTCAAGAGAAAGTACTTGGCATCTCAAACGTTTACCAGTCCCCGTGGTTTGCATGTCCCATGTGGAAAAGCCTTGAGCTGTGGTGCAGTGATTAGGGATCTCTGTAGGAAGTGTGGCTGAATTTTCTGGGGGGAAAGAAAACACTTTGTGCTTTTATTTTTTTTGTGTTAGAGGCTTTTACACTAAATGGTTGTTCTTCTCACTAAATGTGTATTTTATGGTGTATCTTAGAAACTGAAATCCAATTTGAGAAGAGCAAGAGCTGCTTGTGGTGTTCTAGAGAGAGGCTGATGCTGCTGCAGCACATGGGCAGGACAGACAGCTCATGTGCTTTCAGCCAGGAGGATGGGTACAGAGCTGCTCGGAGTGTCCAAACCTCAGAGGGTCCTGTTCTTGTTCAGAGCTGAGTATTTCTGATACAATTTCTGATCTTTAAGTTCACCAGTCCTGGGACCTGTGGTGTTTAGCTATCTCCCCACACAGCTTTTAAGAGGCCAGTTTGATACTGATGTTCTTAAAATCTGCCTTACACCCCTTACACCGTATTTTTAGCACCTAAGTCCATTCCTCAGTGTAGCTGTAGAGCTGCCCTACAGCTCTATCCTCTATGTGTTGCCATCTCCACATCCCCTGGGAAGCACTGTGGGTAAGAATGCATTGTAACTCTGTGACTTTCAGTGTTCCAGTGAAGGCAGCATTTCTGCTCCTTCCACCATAAAATAACTACTCATGTAAATTGAGCATTTATTTTGGTATGTTATGCTTGCTTAGAGAACTGGAAGACTTGGTGCTGGCTCATAGGGAAGTCAGCAGCAAAGTGGGCAGCTGAACCCCAAGTTCTCTGTTGAATGCTGTGTGCAAATGCCTCCATCCTCTCTTGCACCTTTTTCCCTATATACTTGAGAGAGTTTCAGATACTCTGCAGCTATAGTGCACGTCAGCAGCTTTGCTTTATAATCCTGCTTAAACTAGGTGCCATGCCAGTTTTTGTAGGCAGGTCTATTGTGATAGTTGCTCACAGTTGGTACTGTGAAAAGTATGTCCCTTTTCCTTTCCAGATGCTCTGTGCTACCAAATAAGGGGAAAACATGTGTTTCCCAGTGCTATGATAAGTCAGAGGTATAAGTTACAGCTTTACCATATTGAGAAAGGAATGCAAAGTGCACGCTTCTCTATCAGCACAGAAAATGTTTACAGAATTGAGCTATAAGACATGGCAATATTCACTGAAGCAGGCTATATCACTGTGCAGAGAGGGAATGAGGGCTTTTTTTGCCTTTTTAATTTGCCTTTTGCATTAAAAACTATTTTTGTTAGTTAGATTTCTCATTAGATATTCTTTATTTTATTCTCGTTCTCCTTGGCTAAAGCCCCTCACAATTGAATCCAACAAAAAAAAAATATTGTATCAGCTCATTTTAGTTAACTTCTGCTTTTTAATATAATTTTCTAATTTCTGTGAACAGCTGAATTTACTCTAGTTAATAATAAACTACCCAAGAAAGGAGGGAGCAGGAAAAGAAAGCTAAATTAAATAGAACTAATTTGTTAATCAGCTTGCTGTTAGTTTCTTTTTTTTTTTTTTCTTTCTCTTTTCAGCATTAATATTTTCTTACTTTGGTTTTATGTAGTGTCTTGTCTTAATGGAGTAAACCCACCTCATTTTGTTACCATGCTATCCTAAAGCAGGAAATGAGCTTAAAAAAAGGCGTTATCAGCCAAATCAGCCACACAATATGTTGCTAAGTTTCTCATTTTCAGATAGCAATTTAAATAAATAAAAACAGAAACAGTGACTAGCACTCAGAAACCCAAATCACCATGAAATCTGAAGCATTTCCTTCTGCCAGGACATGGTGGATGTCAGGAAACTTTGTTAGCCTGCTTTTTATCCATACCAAAAAAAATCTCAAAAAGCCCGTAGAAAGTTTGGAGATACAACATCAGCCCATGGTGCCACGTGTTTTCTACAGAAGTAAGGGAGCCATATCAGGGCTCTTGAAAATGCCATTCACCCACGTATCTCGTAGGTACCTTCGGTGGTGGCCAGCACTGCGTCCCAGGACTAGGGGCATGCTTACATGGTCATGGGCAGTTCAGGCCATGGATGTGTGGAGGGCAGGAGTAACTTTCTTAAGCTGCTTTACAGCTGTCCTGGTTACAGCTCACAAGCAGAGAAGGCATCCATGGCATTCCTTGCCAGGCTGGAGCCACAGGCTGCCGTGGTGTGGACGTCCCTGGGCTGTCACGTGTAGCGGAGAAAGCACCTTGCCATATCGTCCTGCTTTCTTCCAGCTGATAGTTTGTTTCTGTAATCCTCTTGTTAGCACAAGGAGGGTGTAAATGATACCCATGTGTGCTGAAGTGTGTCTCGTTCCCTTGGGAGGCGGCCATCCGAAGAGGACGCCATCTTTGGAAAGCTGCGGCATTGCTCTTGGCGTTGTCCCAGCTGGGCTGATGTGCTCCGGGCTCTCGCTGGTGCTCTCCAGAAAGCTGCCAGCGGGGACCACGGTGGCTACCACCAGCACATCACCTCTCTGGGCAAGGCCACTGCCCTTCCACCTCCAGCAGGACCTTCAGCAGCAGATGTTGCCATTGGCCTGTCTCTTTGGTCTGTCCATCTGCTAAATGGTTTAGTTTGGAGAGGCAGGAGAGGAAGAGGAGGAATCCTGAGCAATCCAGAGATGTAACACAGTGTATGGTCACAGATGCTGCAAAGAAAGCATTTTCTTTTTGAACTGTCAGCACTGTCTGTGGCTTGACACAATATTTTATCTTCATTTTAAGCTTTTTACTCATTATTAAAATATTTAAATTGGCTGGTGTGAAATCCTGTAGGAATAGTGGGAGTTTATTTCAGGGCAGCACTGCTTAAAAGAGCCCCATAAGCATAACCATGTACGGAGGCGGCAGGGTATCAGTCCAGAGGAAAACTCACTGTCAGTTCAAATGTAATCCATATGTTAAAACTATAGAAAGTGTTTGTTAGTCTGATGGTTTGGCTAATATCAAGGAACGTTCCCTCTTGGGAGACCTAACTTTAAAGCTCACGTAATGATAAGTAAGTGCTTTACTGAAGTAATCTTCAGGGGTTGATGTGGGGCTTGGACTATTTTTTTTGAAATTATGTGACATTTCACCAGATAGTGGCATTACTTAATTTGGGGGGCAACGGGGAATGTTAAGGACCCCTTCTCACACACAAACACACTAAACATTAACTGCTCTAATACTGGTCTAGGAATAGGGACATGTATTTGCTGTGCAAATGGGTGTGCCACATGATTGTACCTCAGGAAAACAGGCTGACAAGCTTTAAATGCAGTGCTGTATTTCCTAGGAAAGCAGACAGGGAGGCAGCTTGGCCATTCTTTGCCTTTCCTGTAGGAATGTCAGTATATGAACAGCACTGAAGTGCTAGAATTGCAGTTGGATGAAAAAATGGGTGGTTGAAAACAAATGGCTGAAAAAAACCTTTCTTTTTCCCCCTCTACTTTTTCAGATAAAATTTTGCTCCCAATCTGTGTTCAATTTTGCTTAGTTCTAGGTCAGCCTTAAATGAGGTGCAAATTTGCAAAAGGAACAGCAAATGGCTGCTGTTGAGACAAGCGCAAGAGGAGGTAATTGTACTAGTGGCAGGCAGGTTTTGGGTGTATGAAATCCTGTTTGTGGTATAGTTTCTTTCTCTGAAAATCAGAGTAGAGTTAGACAGGCTGGTATTAAGGCCAGATCTCCAAAACAGCTCAGGGACACCTAGGCAAGGTACTGGATTTTGGTTTATATTCTGTTTTCAGGCACAAGTCAGGCAGATTTTTGAGGGCACTGGTGGGAGTTGAGCTGCATCACAAATCCAAGTCCAAGGTCTTCATCCAGGCAGTTATCAGTGAGAGACTGTTCCAGTAAAAGTGAGTGCAAATATGCAGGGATAAGTCTTTTTATTGCTGAAACAAACAAGTATTAACACTGCATGAGGCTGTACAGTCTGATAAAATGATGATTACTACATTCAGGATGCAGTACTTGGGGATTTTCTCCATCCTGGATAGTTATAAATGTTCTCCAGGATGGAGGACCTTAGTACATAGCTTCTTGGACACAGAAATAACTTTAAACACAGATACAGCAACATGCAGTTTTTGATGGAAGGTGGTGATTGCCCTTAAATCTCAGTAGTGATGAAGCTTGGCACTCGTGGTCTGGGATAACAGAGAAATAAATTATTCAAGCAACTTAAGCCAAACTTTTTTTTTTCCTACTTACTTGCTTCTGCTGCAAATTCCAGTGATAGAAAAACATGCTAATATTTACCAATCAACTTGATTACATTTGACACAGTAGGTTTATACAATAATTTATTTAAGTGACTTTCAGTTTAAAAAGAAGGAAATCCTTAAACAGGTCAGCAGCAGTCTGTCTTTACCTCTTCAACAAATTCTGTGGGAAACTGCTGGAAGATTGATGATGATGATGATTAATATTTATTTATTTATATTACCACAGTTCCCTTTAAGCACATGTTTCTCTTTTTGCTATGAGTTGCATGTTAGAAAAAACGTTTGCACTCCCAAGTGTTTACAGTCTATGCAGTATTGCTTCAGAAAACTGCCAGTCTCAGTAAATGCTGTCAGCTGTAACGTTTGCTAAAAATTCTAGATGCTTTTTGCCTTAAAAACAAGGAAAACAGACTCAAGATACCCTACTGTTATGATAGTGCTAGTGTCATACTTTCTTTCTTACCTTCCATCTCAAACCATTTATAACAGCGTGACTGTAATGCCGTCTCAAACACAGAATACAACCAAAGGAGAAGCTTCTGTAAGCACATCATGGCAAACCCCTTACATAAGTGGCATCATACTTTTAATACCAAGCAGAGTGGAACTTCGGAAAAGTTGTTATTTACACATACTAAAATTTATTAGGAGACATTGAATATGCTATATCTCTCATTTATTTATGCTTATATTTAACAGTGTTGCTCTTTATACTCAGAAAAAAAAAAATAAAATATTTTAACCTTCAGAAGACTGGTGTTTGGGTGTTTTAATGTGTTGTTCTTTTTACAACTGTAAAAGTGACATTCAGCATGATATTAGGTTTACCAGTATTGTGTCACTGTGATATTAAGGGGCACATTCACAAGTATCAAGTACAATACCAGTATTAAAAGAAACTACTTTTATCAAGTCTGCATTTTTATTCAATATGTGGAGAAACTGGTGCTTGTTTTGTGATGTTGCCATTCTTGATATTCCTGTTCTTTCTTGAGGCATGAATCCTATTAATGTCATGGCACAGATAGTTCAGGAAGACACCTAAAGTAAAGAAAAGTTGTGGATCCATTACTGCAAACAAAACAAACTTGATAGGAGAGAAAATTAATATATGCCTTTCTGAGGAATGGTAACTCATTGAGTGGTAATTCATGGTAATGTAATTTTAAAATCCTTAATGTTTAAATTATAGTAGTGTCTAAATTATTCTAGGTGATTCTCTAACATGGTTCCTGCCAAAAATATACTGAATTGTATCTGTGTTTTGCTTTAAAAATGTGCAAAGGACAGGTATATTTGCACATTTAAATGGCATCTAAGCGTATTCATACAATTCATCTGAGTAAAGATAAAGTTTGTTAACTTAAAGATTATTCAAAGACATTTCCATGAGATCTCTGTTTACTTGTTTTTAAAGTAAATATTTTGCTCAAAATTAACTAAATAAGAATGAATCTGAGGATAGAAGGATAGGTAAGTTCTTTTCCAAACCAACAAGCCCGGAAAAGACGAGAGGTGAAGAGATGGCTGATACTACCTCTTCCCTCCTCATCAGTGAATCACTTGCCCACATTCTCCTGGAGCATCCCTCTTCAGCCAGTATATATTTTTCTTTACTTAATCCACGTTTCACTGTTGCTTTTTCTACATCATCATCATACTGCCCACAAATTTCTCTGGTACATTGTGCAACTCCCTGTTACGCCATCAACAGGAAACAGATCCATCACAGAGCTGAGATTAAAATCACACATGGTTGTCCTAATTCATTATGTATCACCACTCAAGTTTCTCTGTTCTGGGTCATTTCTTGAGAGTTGAGTTAAAAAATAATAACCTCCCTTTTCTTCCCCTAAGTGGTTAAAAGCACTTCATGAGAAGAAGTCAGTATTCACCACTGAAGCAGTCTGAGGTCAATAACACGCCATTACTGAAACTGCATATTGATATTCAAATGCCTGAAAATATACCAGGTCATACCAACTTATCTGCTACTAATAAAATGTCATCACACAACTTGTCCTCTCCATTCTTTGCCCTAGTTCCATAGGCCATGTTAAATGATCATTTAACACCCATACTTGGGTGAACTAGTTCAAATTACTGTCTTGATGATGCCTATGAGTGTCTTACTTTGTGCTTGTTGGGATCAAAATGCAAGTTCCCAGTGTATAAGTTTCTGAGTCAAGTCACTGTTATGCCATGCAGAAACCTGGTGGTTTTCCTGAGTCCCCACTTTCCCTTCATGCTCTGCAATGAGTTTTGTCTCCTCTTCCCCTCCTGGCAATACCTAGGCTTGTGATTTGGAACAACTCTGAACATACTATATGATGGGTTGTGGAGAATGTAGAGCAGAAAGTGTCATGATTTTGATTAGCTGCCACTTGTCAGGAGACGAAAAGCAAGATAACAGGCCTATATGACAAAAGGCATGAGCACATTTTGACTGATAAACATAAACAGAAGTCGGTTTATAGGCAACTTTTGTGAAACATCTCGAACCATTTTGGCTTTTGGCAACCTTGTTTTGCTAATGAGGTACCAGTGGAAACAAAGGCTATATCTGTTCCTGTCAACAGAAACTCGTAATAAATAGAGACATATAAAGATGTGGAATGGGAACTGTGTGGGATTTTGGAGGCAGGGGTGGATCTTGTTTTGTTTGGGTTTTTTTTTTA
Organism: Athene cunicularia; assembly: GCF_003259725.1. Lineage (NCBI taxonomy): Eukaryota > Metazoa > Chordata > Aves > Strigiformes > Strigidae > Athene > Athene cunicularia. Next base: position 137,939,139 of record NW_020799095.1, on the reverse strand, counting down.
ATGAAGAGTTTATGTATAATTTGCTTATTCTCTGGTTTAGGTTATACTGAAATCAGTGGAAAGATTCTCTTCTAGAAAACCAGGAGCTGTATGAGATCTTCCAGGATGGGACTAATTTTTAACTGTTCTGTGCTTTGTTTCTCCTAGTGAACTATCTTCTAGGCAAGTTGAAAACAAAGTCTTGAGCTCTCATAGAGTAGAAGGCGAAGCACTAAAACCTCTGATTTAGCTTATCTTTATCTGAGCCTAACATGGGTAAATAATAGTCACTAAACTACTGAATAGGGTAGTGAAAGTACATGAAGTCTTTTAAATGAAGTAAAATATCAATCATGAAAGCAAACTTTTTTTTCCCTGTAGAATGATTAATTTTCTGTTATTAGATATTGATGCTGCAAAACAGATTACCTTTGCTGCCAAAAATAATGACTTTTATATATATATTTCAATTTTTTATATATATATATATATATATATATATATATATATACACACACACACACATATATATGTTTAACATTTTTGCCAGAGAGGTGTGTTCATACACACAGGGCAAGTTGTCAACTGTAGTGTCCTAAAAGTACTACTGCTCCTTTACTTCAGCACTGCCTTTTGTTTAAGAAAGCAATCATTGATATTCGAAACACATTGCCATGTTGTGTCAGGCTGAAAAGTCTCACTGATTCCTCACTGCCCTTCTGGCTGGGTCCAGGCTCAGATGCTTCTGTGGAGGCTGGAGGGACCTGGCAACAGGCAGGTGTGGAAAAAACCCACTGAGGCTCTGTTAAGGTGTTCACCTGGACTGAGATAGCAGGTTTTCAAGGTTAAGTTGGATCTTTTAGTGAGTGCTATATAAATGCATTGCTGTGCTTTAACAGAGTCTCCCATCACACCAGCCCCTGTGTGAAGTGGGCCTTTACTGCAGTGTATTTTCGTGTCAAGTGTTCTTTTTCATATTTCTCAAAAAAAAAAAGGCTGGTAGGAGAACAATAGCTATGTCTATTCCAGTACGGAAAATGGTCCTGAGGATCATCCTGTGCCACTGAGGGCAGTTGCTGTATTTTAGTAGTATTAAACTGCCACAGCTTCTAAAACGAGGTTAGTGCATGCATACTGCCTTTTGGGGAGTGGTCCTTGGTCCATGCTAGGTCCTGAGAATTATTTTTTCTAAGCAGAATAGGTGTCATCCCAGTGATTTTTTTCCCACAGCTGAATAATATAGATAACTAAGCTCCAGTGTCTGGAAACATTTCCTGGCTTTGTGTAGAAGAGAGTTAGCCAGTGGATTTATTGTCCCTGTAGAATTCAGACACAAGTCTCATATAAGTTGATGGGATTTACAAATACATTACTCCACTGGAGTTAACTCATGGTCACACAGATTTAATTTATTTCAGTTTGTTGTGTAGTATCCAGATACAGACATCCAAGCATAAAAACATCAAATAAAACTGCTGCTAAGAAAACAGGCCATTTTTGAGTCAGTGATGATCTTGTGATTAATCAAGGACCAATTCTGTGAGGTTGAGGAGAAAGTCAGTGAATTCAGAGGTGGAAATGAGCAGAGTTATGGTGTTGAATTGGGATAAGAGAGCAGAAAAAATGTGTACTTTTTATGGAGTAATTATGTACACAAAAGCACATTTTCCATCCCTGTTTCCCCCATTCTATGCTTTAATTTTTCTTGACATTGGATCCATTATGGTATCGTATGAGTTTCGTCACAGAAGTAAATAACAGCTTGTTTCCTTGGGAGCGATTGAAAAACAGAATAAAAACAGCACTTACTGTTTTTGAAAGTTGTCAGATTGTCATGGCAGTGAAGTGTTGCATCATGTTGTCATGACAACTCAAATTATAAAAACTGATTTAAAGAGAACTAAAAGCACTCTTCAGTGATGAATAATATAACTTTAAAGGTTTGGGCTTTTATTTTCTATCTCTTATTCTACCTGTCTCCTTTTTTTTTTTTTTTTTTTTTTTTTTTTTTTTTTTTTTTTTTTTAAAGAAATGGGCAATATTCAGGACTCTCACCAAGTAAAGACTTGCAATACGCAGCAACTAAAGCAGTTTTTTCTCTTTCTCACTAAGACAGAGAGGATGCAGGAACTGACATGTGGAGGCGAGCACAATACTGGACCAAACTATCACCAACTAGAACTGGGGGAAAGTCAGAATGGGATAAAAAGGTGTTTTTTTTTCCTTTGTGCCTATTTGCACAATTTCCTTTCAAGCAACTTCTTCAAATATGTATCAAGATAAACAGATATCACATGCTCTGAGTTTGTCAGTAATAAACAGAAGTAAGACTGCAGCATGCTCGACCTGTTTAGAGATTCTGGTGGAATTTCAAGAGCCCTCAGCAATGACCTGTTTGTGTTTCTCCATCAAAATCAAGGAGCATTTACTTTCTGTGCCAATGGCTAGAGAGCAGAAGTAGGTTAGTGCTGACCACTATTGAAATCCCATTCTCTCTGTGGAGTGTGCTCAGAATGAGTCAGGCTGTTCTAACAGAAGATGGGATTGAACCTCAGTACCAGGATAAAATAAACAAAAAAAGGTAAATTGTGCAGTTTGTCAGTTTATGTAAAACAGCTGTCACCAAACACAAAATGCTGACATATAAACTGCAGACCAGCAGTAAAACCACTTGTTCTGAGCAAGTTCAAGCAAAATCTGATTTAATGCTCTGCATTGAGCTTGTATACTTTGTAACATGGCTTTATGCAATCATGTGCTTGCATTAATGAAGAGAAGGGTGTTTGTATATGTCCGTACAGTCATTTCTGCTCCTCCTGCTCTTACCCAGCAACTTGTCAGCATTTCAGCCTGTTTCAGCCGGATTTTGCAGATGTGCAGAGATAATGTTCCTGGGTGTTTCAGGGAAACTGGCTTTCTTGTGAAGAGATCCTGTCCTGTGAGCTCTCTGCCCCAGGGCATGCAGCAGGAGCTCCTGGGATGACTTCAAAGAGAACTCCTGCAGGAAGACGCTTTTATAAATGCCCCAAGTGCAAGAGGAGCTCACTGTCAATCATTAAACACATATCTATAAGCGAGCAATTTTCACTGGTTCTCATAAATCATCTAATTTACCTGGGGAATGACACACACATTAGAAATGGATTGCATGACACAAAATCTTGAGAGAGACAAAAGCAGTTCCCTGTAAAGGAAGTGACCACATATGTGGAGAAGGTCTTTCCCCATTAGCAATCCCCTGAAATGTTACTTAAACTGTAGCTGTCATATTTCTGTACGGGGACAACTGCCATTTTCAAAGGCCTTTGACTTGAGTAGTGCCATAATTTTTCTTAATTGAGCATTTAAAAAGTATTGTTGCTGCTAAAATTGTTTACCTGTTACATTTAGTTTCCTTCCTTTTCACATTTCGGTACTTGAGCAGTTTTCAATAAAATAAAAATAAGATCATAATGGAGAGATGTACTTCTTACTCTCTTCATTTAAAAGAAAACAGCTTTTATATTAAATTTAGACACAGAATTTTTATGTTACAGCTTAAAATTACAGTGACAAGTAGTCATTTTAGGAACAAGAGAAAATCTAGGAAATGTCACCCTGGTTAATGGAAGTTTCAGAAGTTAACAGAAGGGGCTAGAAATGAAACATTTTGGTAGCCCAAACGAGTGATGCCTCTACAGTCGTTGCAGATGGACTGAACTATGTATTAGTCACTTCTGTCTTTCTCAGTCCTCACCAGAATCTTCAGTCTGTCCTTTAGTTCTGTTTGATGCCTGTACAGTAGCCTGAAATGGCCAGGTCTCCTTGGCTTTACCACTGGAGGAGAAAAAGAAAGAAAAGTGTAAATACACCTGAGCATTGAGATTTTTTTAGTTTCACTTGGACTATGTTGGTCGTGCAGATGTGGTAGTTTGGGGTGGATATGGTGAGCAGTGGTGGTTGAGAAGCTGGGAAAGTGATCTCCTGTAACAACCACCTTCATCGGCAGCTTTTAGACTTGCTAGGGATGGAGCTGTAATTCTCTCCTTAATCCAGCAGTAGTGCTGTGTCTCTGTTTTAGTTACACATACAAGATGGTGACTTGTATGTCCCAAGGGGGCTGGAACTCACCTTGCCTTTGTGCCTGTACCTGTGCCACAAGACTGGAGCTAATACACAGGCTTTCAGAAGTGCAGTCCTACCCGTAATAAATTAAAGCTAAGCCATGCTGTGAAGTATTCCTGGCATGACTGATGCAGAATTGATCATTGCTAGTTTTCCAGCAGTCTTTCTCACCCATTGCCTGTTTGCTGTTTACTCATGTGTTTAAGCCAGGTGGGAGAATGTATGTCTAAACGCCCTATCACGCAGTTAGAGGAGTGTGCTGTAAGTGTCCGTTTATTAATATCTGTATCCATCTAGGCTGTATATTAGTGATGCACATACTTGTTAACTCAGTGCTTTTGTTAACAGATCCTTTAATTAAGGCCAAATGAAAAGAGAGAACTGTGGAAATCATTTCAAGTCTGATTTTTCACATGAACTAGCTGCTAACTAATACTGTATGTAACTTTTTTGATCTAATTGCATTGCATTCTGTCTAACTGGTGCTGTCACTCTGAATCACCATTTAAGAGCCATGCAAGTTACAGCACGTTTCAGGCATTAATACTGGCCAGGTAGTATTATTCTATTTTTAATGAATGTCTGTTTTCTATTCTTTGCTATGCTTTCTTTGGAAAGAGGCCCATGTAACAAAGTATTAAGAAAACACACTGCTGCCCTGGAATGTGTATATTAGCTGCAGATTATTTCCTATTAGCAGATTAGCTGCAAGGCTATTGGCTCTGAAAGGTCTTTGAGAGTATTTTGTTTTGTAACTGATTCAAGCCATGGGAGAGAATTGCCACCCTGATTGGGAAGAAGAATTAGCTACTGTTGCCATGGCCACTGGAGCTCACACTCGTATTGTTAACTCCGGTGCCCTCCGATGAGATGCCACAGCGTGAGCTCCTTGGCTTTGTTAATGAAATGGTAGAATATGTGGGGTTTTGGGTAGGTGAGGAGGAGGCTGGGAAATTTTCCTGTGAGAGATATGTGAAATGTCTGGGGTTTTTTTTCTTTTTTTTCTCAAGTTTGGTGTTTAATTTTGGACGCGTTGCTGCTTTACCCTGCCCCAGTGGCGTTACACTGTGAATTTCACAAAATGCGGCTCTTTGCCTTTTGGTAGGGAAGGAGCTAATCCCACCCCCCCGCAGCGCAGCGCCGACCCGCGGGAACCTGCCTCAGCGCAGGGCAGAGGGGTGGATGGAAACGGCCGCACATGACCTCAGTCCCTCCTGCATTTGGGATCATTTTGGTGCCTAGGGCTGTAAAAAACAAGGCCTAGAGAAACTGGAGGAGCAGCCAGTATTTGTTAGGGCTGTTGTAAACTACACTAGGTCTACTGCTGGCTGTCGGGCTGCGGGCAAGGAGAAATACAGAAGAGACTTCCTTCCCCATAGCTTTGTCAGAAATTAATTCTTGCTTGGGCTTTAAGAATTGGCACTTAAAGTCCATCCCTTAGAAATAATGTTTGAATACTGGACAAAAAAAACCCAGAAAAAATAACCAGAAAAATTAACTGAGAGTTAATAAGAACATAAAAAATGTATTAAATTAATCACATGTATTTGAGAAATAAAATTATATATTTGATTAAGCATTGATATGCAGGGCTCATATGTATTTCATATCTCTTAACTCTGTTTAACTTCCAAGGAAGTTTTGGACAGTTAAAAATGTAGTACTGAAACTTAAATCAGTGTGAACAGTTAACAGAAAATGATTGTATCGATGTCTGCATTTGTAGCACAGCTCCTGAAACATGTGTAAGTGATTTCAAGCAAAATGTTTATTTTCTTTTTAAATCTATTCTTCCCCTTCTCTCATCTTCAATATTAGCAGAATCAATGACCTTCTTTAAATCACCCCACTGTCCTGAACTCTTTATTTAAGCCACTTTATGAGATTTCATAACATGTGGAAACGAGCCAAAGAAATGTATTTCCACTGGCATGGTAAAATGTTGGCATTGGGCATTTTTCAACTCAGCAGCAGAGTGTGGATGATTGGCCAACTACATGCATATAATGTGTGTCGCACTGAATGGTGGCATTGAGCAGCCTACATCATGGGTGGTAATGGGGCTGTCTCACTGCAGCTCACTGATTTTTATAATGGATATTTTTAAATGATTGCAGACTTACCCTGGGAAAGTCATGGTAGAGATTATTATAGAGAGTCTGAGAAGCACGCACAATGTTCTTCATGTTTTTTCAGCAAGCTCTAGTTTTACAGTCAAGATATTTGCAGGACGGAGCACAGTATCTCCTGCTGCTGTAGTCTTCTGGAGTCTGTCAAGCAGAGGACAAGGCTATCCTTGCTGCAGAGCCTCCTCCTGCCCAGCATTTTTCATCTTCTATCCTTGCCTAGATGTGTTTTTCCTCTTCTCCTTCAAGATGTAGTGCTTGCAAGTTCTGCAGAGGCAAAGGAGGAGGCATTTTTAAGGTGGATGAATATGCACAAAAGCACACATGGCATCAGGGGAAAGCAGTTTTGCTCAGTCTAGGTCAGCATCTGGTGTAAACAAATGGAGGAGGTGGTAAATAAACATCAGCTTTCAGGAGGGATTTGGTTTAGATCAGCACCTGGGCAAGATGACAGACAGTGAATTAAAGGTTGAGAATAGAGAAGCTTCAGAATTGCAGCCCAGTCCTGGCCTCTGTACTTTCTTATTCAGCTTTATTCACTAGATTTCTGCCCACTTAGCATTTGTTGCTGCTAAGTAATCATCTGTCACATCAAAATAAATGGTTAATAAATCCAGGTATAATAAGCTACTCTAAAATATATAATGGTTGTGTACCAGGGCAGAAGCTCAAGAGTTTGCATAACTGATCCTTTCAGCGTGAAAAAAAAAGGATAATCCTAACACATAATACAAAGTAGGAAAAAAGAGGCCCACAGTAGAAAAAAAAAAATATACACATATATATATATATATATATATATATATATATATATATATATTCTCTTAATTTCTCGTAAAGTTTATAGGAGGGTTTTTTGGTTTGCTTGGATCTCATCATTATTCCTTCAAACTTCTCAAGGGATTTACAACATTTTGGGGGATGCATTTTGACCCAAGAGTCACGTCTAGATCACTTTCTAGAATAACTGAAATCTTGATCAATGAAGAACAAGTTCTTCATCCTGAAAACAGGGGTGATACTGTTTGTAATAATGTGGAAGTGACAGCTGTCATTTAAGGCCAAGGAAAAGAATCTTCACTTTGATCTCAACAGTGCTTTTCAGATTACATATGGTAACTCTCAGTGGATAGACAACCAATCTAGAAAACAAAATCATAGAAATGTCATTGTCCTGTCAATTTCAATGAACCTAGTTCTAATTAATGCAATTTTACCTAACTTTTAAAGAGCTTAAAGAAACCCCAAAACAGCCTCATCTGGTATTCCACTGGGAAAAAATGGTGTATTATCCAATAGTCGTCCTTTGAAATACCAAAGTTTAATTTTGCTTATTGCCTGAGGGAGATGAAAGTCTTTGTCTGAGGAAAATTCATGAATTCAGACAATATAAGTTCTTTGCAATGAATGCTTCATAATCTCTGCTTTTATTTATGCATTTATTTTAAAAGGAATGCTTTACACAATACAATCTAAAGTGTAGGTTTTCTCCCTGTGGCTAGTCTGACTGAAATAATAACATATAGTCCTATCTGTCTTTTCATCTTAATGGTGTATTTAACACAAAGACTACTTGTGATCATGGAAATGACAGCCATTGCAGGAAAGCTAGCCCTCCTGTTTGTCTCTCTCATTCTGGAACCACAGTAAAATGAGTTCTGAAAGTGATGCTTTTGTCCTCATTACTTGGACTTCCAAGGTACAGTTGGGGCATCTAATGGGAGGTGTCATATCTGAGAGGTGCTTTTTGTCACACGAACAATTTAAGAGAGTAACATGATGCTCAGTACTGAGTTTCTTGACTAGTGACCTTCCTAAGGAAATTCTCAGGCCTTTCTGCGCACATTTGTGGTAGGTTAATGTGTTTCATCATGGGATTCTTGCATTGAAGGGATGGTTGTATATTTGAATTCAATAAATTTTGCTCCTTTTGATTTGATTCTGAGATATAAAAATGAGTGAAAGAATTGTGACTTCTATTCAATAAAGTAGCATTGTATGTGTTTCTTAGCTCTTGCTAAAACTTCAGTTCTTGCTGAAATTAAGGAAATGGCAGCAAGCCCTATTTTCTAGGATTTTTTCTTGTTTTATAGAACACAAGCAAATCCTTCCTTCCTCTTCTCTATACATCCCATCCCTCCAAGAAGAGATGCTAAGTTCCATAACTTCTCTGTTCATTTAGAAACAAGTCTTCTGTAATTTACCATCCAGAACCCTTCATGGTTTGTTTTTCAGCTTCTGGGCAGCTGCAAGCACACATACTCTCTTAAATAAAATTATCCACACTAGAAAGAAAGGGGATGGAGAAGGACTTCCAGCCTTCTGTAATGAAAGGGGGATCACTTTTCTGTAACGTTTTCCATGGAACACTTTTGTTTGCACATAGATATTGATTTACTGTCTTTAGAAGATGATTGTTTATAATAAATACTGTGGTGAGCTGGTTTTGCTCTATTAACTTTGTACCCTTGAGAACTCTGGCTTTTTTTAGTAAGGGTTTTCAGAGATCTTTTGTGATAGAACAGACATACTGCAGTCCTGGATTAACATTTCAGAGATGTGAGTGTGATTACCAGGTTGGTTTTTTTGTGGGTTTTGTTGGTTGGTTTTTTTTACTTTAGGGATAGAAACGAGCCATTCTGTAACATGTATAAATATGTGCTCTTATATAGCATGAAGCTAGAGAAATGCTTAAGAAAGGAAACTAAAGAAATACATAGAGGCATTATATTGCATAGCACATAATGCAAATGCTTTGTTAGCTATCATTGTTTACAATAAAAAAACGTAAATAGGCATATACAGGAAAGTTTTAGCTGCTGTTTATCTTCTGTAAATGTTATAAGCAGGAAAATACAATTAGAGGCTTGCTTCCAATTGACCTTTAGGATAGACTAGTGGGTTCTTTCTAGAGCACTCCAATGCAGAGGAGATAAGGTCCTGTAACCTTCATTCATATTTACACATAGAGGGAAAACTCCCAGGCTGTGCCTTAGCACAGTGAATCTTTAGTAGGGGAAGCAAGCCCTTAAAAAAGCTAATTCACAAGCTTTCTTGTGGTTCTTCAGGTATCAGGAAGGTAAAGAGCATTTCAAAAGCTCAAATGACTTTGTATATATATTCTGCATATTCAGTTTGTCTTAGCGTTACATAGCTTCACTTTGGCTGACTGGTATGTATATTTGCTAAGTTGAATAAGGGGTTAATAACATTTGTGTTGCAGTTGGAAATACTCAGAAGTGCAACAACATTTATATTTTATATTCATCTAATAGAAAAATGTTCACAGATGTGAGAAGGTGAGTACAATAAATAATTGAGGAGGACATTAGAAGAAGAAATCAAAGCCACTTATATGCTTATGATCTTTTAATTAAAGATGCTTGAGTGCAGATCAGTGGATTTAATTCTAGTTTCCTTAATGCGCAATGGAAGTGATTTTGTTCTCTTTGTAGTATACCCTTGTTATTTGACTCAAATACAGATGGTAGTAAATGTAAGTGATGGATAAGGCTGGTGGTTTATTCTGGACTGAAATATTGAATGTGAAAAAATTTCAAAAGGGCTGCTTAAATGTAGGTACAGTTAGACATATAAATGGCATCATTAAAAAAAAAAAAAAAAAAAAAAAAAAAAAAAAAGCCCAACATGCATAGTAGCAGTGTTGAATAGGAATAGTTGCAAACTTTTGAAGCTGGAACAGGAATTCAGATACTTGGTTTTTACCACCTTGAGTGCGATGCAGTCCCAACTGCCTAAATATCTAGTTGTTAAAAATTGGTTGCTGTTAACTGACTCGATCTCTGCATTGGCTTCCAATCCTGTACCCATTGTAAGTGCAGCAATGTTACGGCTGCCTGTCATGACTAGGGTCAGAGAAGATGCTCCATGTCAAAATAAAAATCAACTTTTTAAATAGATCAAATGTTAAGTACAACTATCCTGCTTTTTTAGTTTCTTTCTTTCAATCAGATAAAATTAGTAAGTTGTCATACATTGTTCACTGCCAAATACAGCATGGTGTGAGCAGCATCTCTGAAGCTGGCCATGCTCTTCTCTGGCAGTGAGTGAATGTCCTGCTGTTCCTGTGCATTGGTAGAGGCTGCCTGTCACTGAAACAGTTACTGAACAGTTCCGTCATGTAGGCAATGTCTTTTGGGACCAGAAGGAGGCAGACAATGAAATCAGGCTAAGTCTGTGAGAAATCAGGTGAGTCATTTTGCGTAACAATGCAAATGGATGTAACTAAAAGCCTAAAGGCTGTGCACACAAGCAGTGGAAGAGCTAGAAGCAAATCTCAGGCTGATTCAGGGCTTTGAATAGCTTATGACAAGACTGCATTTTTAATTTACATGAGCACTAGTGTAATGAAATATCCAGGAAGTATTACAAAAAGTAACAGAAAATAAAAACTACCTGTACCGTGAGAGCTTGCCATCCTGCTTGACAGACTGTTGACTGTGCTGTCTGAGATGGCTGGCACTACAGTGGTACAAATAAATAAATGGGGGTTCTTGATATCATCTTCTGGTGCTCGTTCAAGATATACTAAAGAAATCTTACTGGTATGGGGAACTTCTCACCTTTTGTACCTGTGTTGTCTTTTTATGATCTTTACAATGATCTACATGTCTTAATATAACCTTGAAATCACCAGAGATGTTCTTAAATTACAAAACTACATTCTTAAACAGGCTTCAGTGTCCTTCCTACATGCACTCTTAGAGATTCATACCATTTCTTCACTTTGCCTGCGAACAAGAAGTAACTCATTACTTGAAAAGCGTGCTAGTGTATCTTGAATATGTTAGAAACATAATAGTAAAAGAGGAGTCGCCATCATCTTTGGAGCTGATGATTGGAATTCAACTGCAGTACCCAGGGGCATGTGTTTACTTCTTTCAGGTTGTCATCTGAGAAGCCACAGTCCACTTACAAAAATTTCAATAGTTCTGTGAAAACTGTAGAGTATGAATAAGCATCTGTGCTAAAGCTGTTACTTAACAAGACTAAAATGAAAAAAGTTTTTTTCAGGACTTCACAGTATTTGCTATTGGAGAGATAGCAAACTCTCTTGAAAACTTTGCTTCCTTTTTTTAACAGTCACATCTTTTCCTTAAATTCCTCATCCTTGAATTCTGCACAGTGGATGATTAATGGATAATGAATGTGACAGTAAATGGAAATTATTTCAGTTTCAGTCTTAACAGTAATGCTCCATGCCAGCAGTACTATGTAGCTAAACAGTGTAATTAATGGATTTTAAAACAAGGAGTGCTTGGATTTTCAAATTAAAATCTAAAAGTAGTTCTTAAAAACTGAGAAACAGTTGGATTAGTTTGTAGTGACGAAAGATGATATTGCCCTGAGGACGTTCAGATTAAGTTAATTTTACTTTATTAAAAAAGTAACGCTTTCATATATTGCTTTGGAATTCTGAAAGCACTGAGCGTTAAAAGAACCATTTTTTTTCCTTTAAATTTATGAAAGTTACTGTAAGCAGAAAAAGAAAGTGGGTGAGAGAGATGGTGCATCAGTTTCTGATAATTGGTATATACTTTTCAAATAAATGCAAAACCTGTCATAATATTTATGGAAAAATCCACTGTTTATATTTGGTTTCTTCTTTTCCTGGCTTACACTAAGAATTTATCCTTTTATGTTCACTTGGAAATGCAATCATTCCTTTATTATATGATCATTTGTGGATTAGGGAGTGAAAATTTCTTAAATTTAAGTAACAAAAACCTCTAAACTAGGTCTCCTTGCTATAGAACAACTCCTTTTCATGTAAATATGAATTTAAGAATTTTAAGGTGGGTCACAGATGATGTTTCTTATTCATAAATTCTTATTCATTTATTTTTCTCAGTCTGTCAGACAACAGAACAAAACAGCATGGTATGTTGTAAGCTACCATTCACACAACTTTCATGCCCTTTATTTATTTACTTATTTATTTATTTATTAATTCTAGACAGTTCTGCGTGAAATTTCTAGTTATCGTGGTAGGAAGGTAAGAAGACTTGATGATGGTTAACATCAAGTTCACCACAGTTTGCAACTCTGCAGACTAGGAGGGCTTGAGCCTTTATGAATTGTGTTGGAAAGAAATAAGTCATGAAAAGTTACCTTGTGAGGAATAATTCACTGTATGGAACTCATTTTTACAGGGTTTACTGTGCTTCTGAAAGCAGCAAGACCTCTTTCATCTGACAATATCTAACTTCTGTACTACAAAGGCTTGTAGCGCATGTCTGATCTTAGCTCTGCACCTAGCAAGCCTGTCATGTTCTCCATGAAATATAAGCAAGGCAAAAGCTAAACATCTGTGGCTTGAAATAAACTGTTTTCTGTCTTGTTGCATTTCTCCAACTGACTTATGATACCCAGAAAGTATCTTATTGTAAAAATGAATGTAATTTTGAAATTACTACAATTATGTAGGTGCTGCTGATATCCTATTTGGCAATGGGATTTGTGCTGATGGTTTGAAGCAGGTCTAGAACATTCTATATGGGTGTGTGGGGGTGTTTGGGGGTGTGTGTGTCAGAGGTCAATCATTAGCAAAATCATTAGAAACATAAGTCAAAGTGAGTAAATCAGTTTCTCAGTTCTTCAAAGGGAGTGCCACAAAACAAGTGTGAATCATGCCGTAAAATTAAGAGAAAGCAGTGTAGTTTCTGGGCCCACTACTGAAGGAGCCAGCAAGTTACTCAGTAACTCTCCAATGTGAGGCTCATCTCCCGCTGTACACAGAGGGACGTAGCTCCGCTGAAGGCAGTGAAGCTACTCTGCTGTACTCTGGCTCGGGGACTGACCTGATGACTTGCATCTTTCATGCACAGATGGCAGTCATTCCTTTTAAACAGCTTTTCGAAAATTGCAATAGTCTTCCTGTATTGGGTTTCCCTTGAAGTCCCAGACAGCAACCCAGACCACCTGTTTGCCAGGACTGCCTAACCCTGCAAACTCTACATTCACTTAAGCCTTCTTGTTTAGACTTCTAGCATGGGGTGAACTGGAAATTCAGCTACTGTGGTGGCTGCAGTTTTATTGTTTGGGCTAGGTCAGAGTTTTGGAGGAGTGGATTCAATCAAGTTCTTTTGTAGTGTTCATTACTCTTAAAAATACTTCAACTATTGGAGACTTCTGAATGAACAAACACGTGGATGATCAAAAGATGAAATGAGATGTGGTTCTCAGCTGCCAGAGGCATGTGTGCAAATCACTTTCTTTTCAGCTACCAAGTGGGGGAGCTGCTTGTATAAGTAAGTATAAAAAGGATGGGGGATGAGACAGGATCAGCACAAGGAGGCCATAATAGTTTATGATGTGCTTAAGTCCTTTCTCAGCCATGTCTCAAATACAATCTTAATTGAAAAGAATGATCAGAGGTTAGTTTGCAATCTTAAGGACTGGCCGGTGGGTGTCATCTCAAGTATGCGTGCCTGGTACACTTCCCATAGTGTTCAATATAATTTATCATACATTCACGAATCACAATTTGTTCCCTTTTTTTTTTTTTTTTTTTGGCAGTCATCTCTTTAAAACATTAAACAGAACAATTCCAAACATGCAGATAGAGCTTAAAAGCAATCATGTCAGAAAAGGTGTAATGGGCTATTTACTGCAGTGTTTCTAGCTCTTACATTACAAGGTTGAAAAAAGACAAAAAGAAGATATATGCATATGACACAGCTAAAGAAATGTGGGTCATGGGTGACCCCAAAATAATGCTTTAAATGCCTGACAGAAAGCTTTGGAAAGAACTTATTTAGAAATAATTCTGCTAATACATCCTTGACCTCCATTTTTATTACTAGGAGTATTTAAGCTATAATCTTCGGTTTGTGCCATAAGAGTCTTGTCTGTGTCAATCACTTATGGCGTAAAATACGGATTATGTCTTTAACTGGGAATTACAGAACAAAGGAAACTTTCAGGGGCTCTTTTATTTTTGGCGGGTGGTCTACAGAGGGTCCCCTAGGAATTGCTGTCAGAAAACACAGTATTCACTCACACACACAGAATTAACGAATCTCTAGAGCTGTTGTTAGAGAGAAATTTTTCCTCAGAAGAGATTGGCAAGGAATCTAGGTGTGTAGGAACTTCATCTTTTTTTGGAGCACTAACCGTCTTCAGGCTCTACCTGGGGCAATGCAAATTAAGTGTGGCAACTCTGCTTCTTTCCAAAGCGTCCCCGGCCAGAGCTAGGGAAGGTCCTGCAGAGCAGCTGTTTATTCCAACATTAGAAGTTCTCTTTGTAAGTCATTTACATTTTCCCATGTAAAACTTCCTCCTTGCCCTACATGTGGACTGCGGAGAGTCATGTTCAGGAAGAGGGTGGTGTTTGGAGCTTTCACACTAAGCTGGTTTGTTGTACAGGGACATTTCTGCCATCTGCAACTAAACACATCTAAGTGTTTAATAACGAGGGAGCTTTTTATAAGATGAAGTGCATTATATAAGATAGCCTCTGTTTTAAATGTTTCCTTGCTACTGTCTTTTGTAATTATTATTTTGATGGGTTTTTTTGTTTGTTTGTTTTTTTGGGTTTTTTTGATGGTGGAGAATGTTTTGATATTACAGTTTCTTGCACAAGCCAGAGATAGGAGACACTTAAACTTAGCAGTGTACCCTAATAAACTTCCTCTGGGACATTTCCACAGAAGAGATGATAGTGTAACTGCTGACAGTTTTGTTGTGTTTGTGTTACGAGCACACAGGAGAGGAGTACATGGAAAGGAGGATGCAAATACTCCAGTATGTGCTCACAGTCTCATGGACCTTTGAAGGTCAGTCTTGTGAGATACCCACCAAAGTCCTCTCCTGATTGACTCATTTTCAGGGAAGAAGGTTCCTTGCGCCTTCTTAAAACAGTTTCAGCTCTCCTACTGATGGGGTTGCAGCACCTGACATTAGGGATGGAAAGTGACAGATCTTGTCCTTTCTCCTTGACAGATCCCAGGTTACCTGTTGTCACACTGGATTATATACCTGCCTTCTCACCCAAAATAACATGCATAAAAATATGCAAAACATTTTTCATACTAATTTCTCTTTCACTCTGATGTTACCTCCCTTTACTGTAAGAGTCACTTCTTTTTGTGCAATGCAAAATAAAGAACAGCACCCAAAAGACTGAGTTGACCAACAAAGAACTTAAATCATGATGATGAAATCAGGGGGAGTGCTTGAAGTAGC
The DNA here is from genome assembly GCF_003259725.1 of Athene cunicularia. Lineage (NCBI taxonomy): Eukaryota > Metazoa > Chordata > Aves > Strigiformes > Strigidae > Athene > Athene cunicularia. Next base: position 137,923,723 of record NW_020799095.1, on the reverse strand, counting down.
AAACTCTTCTCTTTACCAAACATGTCTGCAGGATCAGGCCTCAAGTTCATGTAAACCCTTGACTGTAGTATCTTGGGTAAAGGTTGAAGTTGCTGTTTATTATTTTACCAGACCTCCAGTATATTTCTACAGATGCTCTGTAGAAAAAGAGCAGCAACAACCTAAACACTGAAAAATGAATAACTGAAGGGTATTACTGAGGGATCTAGGAAAAAAACCCCACAGTAATAGTAGTAATATTAAGAATAATAACAATAATGAAAACTGATTCTATTTTCAGCAGAATATTGCTATCAGATACTTTAGAAATGTTAACAAATGTGGTCAAATGTTTAATGAAAACATCCAGTTATTATTTTGAACTTAGCTTATATAACCTGTAGTGGAACTATTAGCTTTCTTTTCATATCAATTAATTTCCTCTGATTTAAGGGGAGATGGACTATTATATTGATTCATCCATTTTGAATTGGTAGGATTATTGATTTCACATTTACTCCTGTGGTTGTCTTGTGATCAGAATCTGGCTTTTAGGTATTTGTAACTTTAATTGAAAGTTTAGAACAATAAATGAAGAATTTTTCAGTTTTTCTAAGTCACATAATAGGCTTTTATTAGTGTATAAAGGATTTACTGCTTTGTTTGGTGGGGTTTGTGTTTCATGTAAGTGGAAAATAGCTCTTATTTAGCAAAACATAACAGGTACACACACGTATCGCTGAGCAGACAATCTGTCTGTACCCAGATTATACTTTGTCAATCACTCAGTACGAAAGAGATCTTTGGTAATTTGATTATTCCTCCAAATTTCTAACATAGAGCTTATTTCAGGTTTGTTTCCTGTTAAGACTGACTCTTTCTCATCTTACTTGTCTGTGTATATAACTTCTGAAAAGTGCAGTATGTGTTACCATTTAGACTTGATGGAAGAATTCTTTTGAGGAATAATTTCTGTCAGGAAAGAAAAAAAATAATTTCTAAATCAAAATGGGAGTGAAGTTTCAGACCTTAGAAGAGTGAAAAGCCCTGCATGAAGAGATACTAAAGAAAACTTAATTTATTTCCCTAAGTAGGAGAACAAATACAAATTACAGAAATTGTCCTGACATATGACGAAAAACGTTTTTCCCCTTAATTGTCATTTTAATACCAAATTTCATCTTCATGTCTCACCAGGAGTGAACTAATTGCAAAATAGATATATTTAGAATACCTTCTGTTATGTCATGTGTATTGATGTAATAATGTTTATACATATTTAATGAACCTGAATGGTTTTCCATTTGACTGAGCATTATGTGTTTTAAGGAGAACTGTGAGAAAGGTAACATTCTGATCTCTCACTAAGAAGGCTAGGTCCTACCTGTTTATTTTTCACAGAGATGTAGAAATCAGTGAAGAAAACTATTTAAGCTTGTGCATTTGATGTTTGTAACAAGTATTTTCAGACTTACAAAAATCTGCACAGACAAAATCTTAGGCTTACTAAAGGTATCTGATTTACCATATATTTGCGTTAAAATTTAGTATTTGTAAAATACCAGTAACATACACAGTTGAATGGGTTAAGAACTGCTTAACTGACGAACCTCAGAAAGTTGTCATTAACGGAGAATCACAGCTGATTAGAAATGTTTAGAGGATAAATTAACAGATACTAATTCAAGTCCAAAAGGACTGTTGTGGTTTAACCCCAGCCAGCAACTAAGCTGCTCTCCCTCTCTTCCAGTGGAATGGGGGAGAGAATTGAAGATTAAAACTCATGGGTTGAGATAAAGACAGTTTAACAGGTAAAGCAAAATCCTTAGACGCCTGCAAAGCAAAACAAGGAATTGATTCACCACTTCCCATTGGCAGGCATGTACTCAGCCATCTCTAGGAAAGCAGGGCCCTGTCACGTGTAATGGTTACTTGGGAAAACAAAATGCCATCACTCCAAACATCTTCCCCTTCCTCCTTCTTTCCCTAGCTTTATACATCGAGCATGATGCCATATGGTATGGAATATCCCTTTGGTCAGTCAGGGTCAGCTGTCCCAGCTGTGTCCCCTCCCAGCTTCTTGTGCATCCCCAGCCTCCTTGCTGGTGGGGTGGGGTAAGAAGCAGAAAAGGCCCTGACTCTGTAAGCACTGCTCAGCAATAACTAAAACATCCCTGAATTATCAACACTGTTTTCAGCACAAATTCAAAACATAGCCCCATACTAGCTACTATGAAAAAATTTAACGCTATCCCTGCCAAAATCAGCACAACTATTAACCATTTTCACTGGGCATACAAAATAATTGCAAAATTACTGCTGTACAAGTAAAGGCAGACCTGCACTTCAGCATGTAGTAAAAGCATGCTACATAGGAGTTGAACAGAGATGATGTACAATACAGTCCTATGTTTGGGGGTAATTTTACAGCTCAGCCCTTTTAGCTCATAGAAAAAAAAGAAAACTTTTGATTTGATTTCCATATATAGGACGTTCTTGAGGAGAACATGCAAAATGCTAATAAGCATCTTTTTTCCAAGCATAGAGAAAACTAGTGCCTGGAAGCTGAAGTCTCATAAATCCACATCAGAGAAGAACAGCTGGGAGAAACTACCAGTGTTATCTCAGTTTATCCATATCAGGATGGGGTATCTTTGTACAGGGCTGTTTTAGCCCAACACAAAAAACTTCAGCCAAATACAAATTACTGGGGTCAGTCCAGCAGCACTGAGTTGAAATTTAATGACCTGTAATATACAAAATGTCCTCTTCAACCATTAAGTCGATACATCTTTGACATTTCTGAAAATGAATAATGAAATTTTAGTCTCAGAAAAATCGGCATCAATATTACACTCAGTTTCTCTTCTCCTTTCAAGCTGGAGAACAGGTGGAGTTGATTTTTGGTTTTGTTTGAGTTTTTTCTGTGATTTATGGTCTCAGGAGGTGGGAGCTCCCTGATTCCTTTCATAACCTACTGGTTTACAATAATAGCCTGAATTATCTTGGCTACAAGAGAGATGAGTCTTACCTTCCTGAATATTAACATGTTGATGTTCTCACTGGTGCTTCAGTGAGGTAATGTTAAAAATAATCCAGGACTGGCATAAAAGTCATCTACTTTATTTCAGTTGACTTTGCAATCAAAGTGACCATCTAAATGTTTCGTATTCTGAAACTTTATTCTCCCTTCAGTAGGTCTGCTGCAGAATTGTAAGGCCAAACCTAACTATTTGCCAGTTCAGATCTTTTGATTACACTGTTGATATTCTCTGTATAATATCATGGAATCTTCTATAATAAAGAAGAGTCCTCAGGAAGAAGGAACCGTGTGAAGTAGACAGCTGGAAAAGGTACTTGATCCCTTCTCTCCTTACCAAAAACTTACAACTGTGGTCTCCTCTGATCTTGGGGACATGAATCTCTCCTGCATGCTCTGCACTCACTCACAGCACAACCTGTCTATTGGTGCTGACGGGTTTTCCTCCCGGGAAGTGAGGCCAGGCGTGCAGGGGGATCCGTTCCACCAGCCAGAGCTGCAGAGCAGGTCTGAATATGGACAATCTCAATGCAAGGATTTTTTTCAGTTTTAAGTTAAAAATCTTTATGTGTGTATTAGTAACATGTGAAGGAAAATCTTGTATTTTCTGTTCATGAATTTGTATGTAGATCTTCTTGCTGCTGTGCAGGTTTTTGGTTTTGTTTTTGTTTTCAAATCTTGCAGTATTTCATCTTTCTACTGCTTTTATTTTCCTTTGAGCTATGGACATGCACTTCGCCCCATAAGGGTCTCTGAAATAAAATACTACATGAATCCTGATTTCTAGTTTCAGCTTGCAGCCAGTTCATTCAGATAGATTATATTTCTAAACTTTGCGTGTGAGATGCACAGTCTCAAATGACACGTCACAAGATTTTATAGCAAATGCTGGTTTATCACTCAGTCCTTTGAACTGCAACAGCATTAAAAAAGGAAAAAAAACACATTAATTTAAATACAAAAAATATGGTAGATAATTGTTGTCTATCAAATGCTGGTGGTTCAAAGGAAGGATATTTTCTTTTATTTCTCCTCCACTAGATTTCTATATCAGTACACAGAATTTTGAAGAGAGATGCCTGAATTGACATATTTTTCATGGTTTTATTTTGGTTCATGTCTTGCAATGTGAATGAAAGGATATATACAAAGCAGATTTTCTGTCCTATCATACTATGTGATTTGTACTGTCCTGAAAATGGAACTAAATCCTCTGAGTGTGAAATAAGAACAAACAGCTCATTCCCTTCTGCTCCTCTAAACCACACAAACTTAAATATTAATGAAACTTTCATGAATCACACATAACAAATACTGCCCCTTTGTGCTGGAAAAGGACTGGCTTTTTATGGTTGCTGCTGTACAGCCAGGATAATAGGAAGTAGAGTCATAAAACAGTAATTAATACACTTCTGAACTGAGCTGTTTTATTGTGTAGATGCTAATTAAGAATGATAGATACCAGTGATTGAGTGGCACATAACACATTTGGTCAGCATAAGTGAAAGGTCAGTTATCATTTTGACTACTTTAAGTGAAAATGTTTTCCCTTATGTCAGTGATTTCAGAAACCACAAATGTCAAAGTGAAATGCCTTATGCCTTCTCCTTCTAGAATGTAGATTTTTAGTGACAGGACAGGAGAGGAGTAATAGAAAGCGTCTGATGTGCTGTGGTGTTTCTGACCAAACAATCAGAAGGGGAAAAGAAAAGAAAAAATTGAAAAAGATTAATTAGTAAATGTTAAATCTTGGTGTTTCGAGTGTGTTCAGTTTGGGGTGATTTTCTGAAAACACTATAAAAGGGGCTGGCTTTCCAAGTGGGGCAGCCTCTTCTGCCAGAAACTGATTAAATGAGACTGGACACTTCAAAGTTCTCCTTTGGAAAATCTCATCCACTTGATCAAAACGTTCCTTGATGGTTTTGGAATATTTGTAAGTTATTAATTTTCAGCAAAGTGGGAAAGGGTAGCCTTAACTCCCAAACCAGGGATGAATTCAGGCATTTACAGCTTTATCTAGTGAGGAGGCAAGTCAGAAAGGGAGCTCATGCTCTGGCAGTAGGAATGTTAGACATCTCACAGATGCTCGTACCAGTGCTACATGTTCAGCTTCACTTGTCATTTCTGTGTTCTTCATAGCTTAGACACCTTCTATTTTTCTTTAATATTGTACAACCATGATTAAAGTTGATAGAAAAAATCCATTCCTGAGGCTATTAAGACCCTTAGACACTTTAAAGGGTACATGCTTATTTTTTTTTTTTTTTTTTTTTTTTTTTTTTTAATTCAAGATGACTTTTAAAATTTTGCATTATTAAAAAATCATTTGATATTTTCATCTCATGTATTATGTGATTCCTCTTTAGGGATAAGTTGCTGCAGTTAAAAAATAAAAAGAAAGGGGAAAAAAGGAGGTAACCAAAGAAGACTTTTAATACAGTTCTGTGATGGTTTTTGGGCAGTACCAAAACCACTGGAGTTCTAACTGGGCACTGCAGTTGATATTGTAGTTCATGTAGCATTTGATTATTTTAAAAATACAAGTTTGAATTGACCATGAGATGCTGTTATGCCTCATACATATCCTATTGTGGTGTGAGAAAAAAGTGATGCTATATTAAAACAAACAAACAAACAAACAAAAAACCACAAAAAACCCCAAACCAAACATATTTTTTAATACAACAGTAGAGAAACGGGACTGCAAAAGCAGCTCATGGTTTTACATACCAGTGTTTGTACTACGGACTGGTTTAAGGAATAGCATCTCCTTGCTCAGGAAATGGCTACTTCATAGTGCTTCTAATGTCTGAGTGGGTGTTTGAATAAATGGTTTTAGCATGCTTTAAGGTGAGTGACTAAGTCTGATTTTTTAGGTAAATGGGTATGATCTTGTATGATCAATACAGAAGAGGATGCAGCAAATGAGAAAGTAAGCACAGTAACAAAGTCAAAGGTCTTACCTAAAAGTCAGTGAGGGATGCAAAAACACAGCACAGATCACAGAGTAAGTTGCTCAGTAAAAAGGAGGAATAACTGACAGCTCCAGATTTGCTCTGGCATAACTGGCATTTGAATATACTAGTTTCTGTAGCAGGCCCTTGCCCTTGCTAAAAATGAAAAATAAAAATGAATGAGTATTGCTTTTACAGTCTTTCAGCTCTTGAAAGATGCTAGTGACTGGGCTGGCAGACAGATGTGTGGGGCTGTCTGTGGTCTTGTGCTGGGGCAGGCAAGGCAGTGCTCCCCCAGCTCGCCGGTATGCATTGGATGAGAAACAGCAATATGATTCTGACATGTGTACACAACAGAGAAGATTGTAACTAGCAGCTTATGTTTTAGTATAATGCTAACTTACTTGGGCAGCTCTGGGCACACTCTTCAGAAGCCACTAATGACGTTGCAGTTGTGTAACTTGAACAGTCTCTGTTCGTGCTCGGGCTGCCAAGAATACTGCAACCCAAAAAGCCTGTTATGCAACTTCAAGTGAGAAACTTGGGCCACTGCAGACAGCCGCATCTTGACAATTGGATTTTTGTCCAGTCTGGCTTTTCAGCTCATTTTTTATGTTAACAGGACGATGGTTTTCCCGTATAGGCTCCTTCAGTACAACAAAGCCATATATTTTACCAGGAAACTGATCACAGTACTATAGTTTAAGTGCCTCTGTAATTCAGCTTCTCTTTACCTATATCTTTCTGAGTAATTAAGCTGCTGGCAATTTTCCAGGTCTAAGATCCATTGCAAAATGATAATCAAGTTAGGTGTTCTTTGGAGGAGAGAAACTTTTCTGTACAGCTTGTTTGTCTGCAACAGAAGCAACACATGTCTGAAAGAGAACTTCTGCATCACTAGATTCAGCCCCATGCAGTCATAGGATGTCACACTGTTCTTTTAATAATTAGATCTAGTTTTGTTTTAAAATTCATAGAACTTTTTTTTTTTTTTTCCCCTGCTGTTCTTGGGGAAGCAGAAATCTGCTTGCTGTAAACCAGCTTCTAGTTTCTGTCCTCAATTTATGCCTGACCATAACTGATGGAAGACTAGACAAATTACATCATTAATTGTCTATTCTCACTTGTGGTAGGTCCTGCCATTTATGTGAGTGTCATCTTACTAAAGTTATTGACGTTCTTGACTTTAAAAGTCTAAGAAGGATATGTGGGATCTGAGAATTTTAGTGGAAGGAAGTCTCTCCTCATCCAAAAAATGTTCCGAGTGGGTGTTTTTTGCGTGCTCGTTGTGCCCAGGTTCAGTGCTTCAATTACCTTTCTCTGTTCTTGAGGTGAAGATTAGGTCCTTGTCTGCAGAGGAAAGCATTCACTGAACTAGTAAGTGTGCTTTCTAATTTACCTGCAGGCAAGATAAAAAGCATTATGCCTTCAGTTATTGATCTTATGTTTGATTTGGGGTGCAAGAAATCATCTGAAACATTGAAGCAAGTTGTAGATTTTCTCTGGGAATTGCTATGAGTAATTAAAAGATGAGAAAGGAGAGAGCAGAAGGCTATGCTCAAAGGGGGGTTATTGAAATGTAGGGAGGTTATTAGTGACATCCAGAAAGCGTAGTCTGGGGACCAATTTTTCAAACAGTTTCTTTCATGTCTGTGGCACAAAAAGAAGAGCACACAACCATGCACTTGGGAAATGAGGATGAGAATTTCAGCGAAACATGGCTGGTTACAGCGGTTGTTAGAAGTAGCTCCTGGAGCAAAACCAAAGAAGTAGCACTCTGGAACCAGATGCTGAGCTCTAGAGTCAGACTCCTTCTTCCTTCTAATATTACTTGATTTTTTAATTAATTACTGGCCTTTGCTTCAACAAAACTTGACTCTGGGTGAAGATCTAGAATCCACCTCTCCCGATTTTTTTGTGCAGGAGTTGTAATAGCTAAGATAGAGGAAAGTGCTACCACATTTGTCTCCAAGTGGGTGTGTCCCCAGCTACTCTGAAGTTTTTCTGCACTCAATGCTATGATTATTTTCTAAGAGACATTTCAGTGTGTTTTACCTATTTTCCAGATTCCTGCTGAGCTTATGTAGGAGACAGACAGGGAGCTCTTGTGGCACAGGCAGCTCTGCTGGTGCCAAAGTGGAGAACTTCATGTGCCCAAGGAGCTTTCAGGTGAAAGCCAGAGCTGTTTTCAGGGTTAATGGATGCTAAACAAGGGTAATGTAGCTCACTGTTTTGGATTCAGGCACCTCAGGACAAACCAAACCCCGTTTAAATGCCTAAAACCGTCTTTGGATCTGGACCAAATGCCTTATTTTTATGTTTGGAGAAACGTTGTGGAGAATGTAAGTGCTTCTGATTTTGACATGCAGATACTTAAACTTGATTAGAATGAAGAAGCAAAAATCTTATGCATAAAGAAGTGTTAAAAGACATTCAGACTGAGATCTAAGACTACAGAATAAAGGAAATCCTAAAGTAGGGTTATTACATTAATCTTTCTGTCCTCCTCCACCAAACTCCAACTCCCTTTGTCCTAACATTGTTTATTCTAGCAAATATGTTTGTCTGTGTATCTGCCACTGGGGTAACATTTATAATCTTCATGTGGAACAGTTTATTATCATGTAACTGATATAAACAGTTAAAAAGATGTTGGCTCTGTGATCTTTCTTGGCCCACCAGAGCCTGATTTGTTAACCTTCTGAGCCTGCTGTGAACCTTGCCTAGTTCTCACTAACATGTACAAAGACTGTAGGCCTGAAGGCTGTGGGTGGCTATAGCTATACTACTTCTTGTGCTCTTTTATTTTGCTTATCTGGAACATGTATTATTTTAGATGGGATAATTTTGGGCAGCTGTATTTTTTTAATCTATTACAATATTGCAAAACCACCTAAAATCTTGGTTGTTGCTTTCGGCATCCCAAAGTAGTATTATAAATAGACACTGCAATACTGTACTTGGTTTTTTATTATTTATCTAACAAGCCACCTGTGGCGTGCAGATTTCATCAAACAATGTCTGTGTTGTGAAAAAGAGTAAGTATTAGTGTCTGTTTTAAAAGTTATTCCATTTGCTTAGTGGGACTATGTGTGCGTTTAAAAATGGCTAGCCAGTTTAGGATATGATGAGCTAATGCATTTTCAGTGCAGCTTTGCTTCCTCTTCCAAACTGTTCTTTCTACCTAAAATAAGAACTATTTATAGAAAGATGAGGAGCTTCATCATGAAGAGGAATCTTACCCCCTGAACCCCAATCACTTCAGCTCAGCATTTTGTTGGCAGGGAATAGTGCTTTTCTGTATGGGGCTGGGGAAAGGGGAAAAATCATACTTAAATTAACACCTTTCACTTAGTTACACATTTGGGTGCCCTGTGGATATTTGATGTAGATGTATAAATTGTCATTGTGAGGCTAGATCACAGAAAAAACGAAGAGCAGTGAAGAATGTCTCTCTTTTCAGAAGTACTGACAGGTGAGCACCTGAGTGACTATTTCTTAAATACAAACAAACATTTTAACGTATGGCCTGTGACTTTCAAAATGAAGCATATTAAAGAAGTTGATGTTTCTAATATATATATATATATATATATATATATGTATGCAGTTTTAACTTACGAAACTCTGTTTTAATGAGTGTCAATTGTGTAACATGTTGCTTTTTACTAGACTCACAAGAACTAAATATAACACTCAGATTTCCAGGAACTCATAAAAACTCCTTCTTTTGTGCGGAAGAAGGCATTTTTAATGTGTCTTAAAGCACAAATGTTTTACTTGTGGCTTTGCATGTAATGAGAACTATTACTACTCTGTATGCACCACTGCTAGATCTGTGCATAGTAACACAGCAGTATAGATCCCCATTGATAAGTATATCCCATGCATTTAAGACAGGATTAAGGGATTTCTTGCATGGCAGATTTTATTTATAATTTAGAGTTTAAATTTGCAGGTATGTGCTGTTTACAGTAGACGCAATCACTTCTTGATCTGTGCAAGAATTGACATTTAATGATCAATACAAGAAATATTTTGAACTTGCACATTATTGAAGTCTTTACAGTAGTATTTTAAAACTAAGTGGCCATCCTCTACCTTCTTAACAGAGGCAGGTCATTTTAGAACATATATTCTTAAATATATTATAAATTTTAGGAGTGTTCCCCACTTAAGCTACAAGGAGTACGTGTTTAAAATTGACACAATTGTTCAAAGCAAAAGAAACCTGAGTCCCATCTTTTGTATTGCCTCAGACAGACTTCTTCACAGTAGGAGGTTATGATAAAGCAATGTATATTTACAAATAAATAAATCTGAAAACTCAATTTTAATACTTGGTAGTTAATGTAAGTCTGTTATCAGCGTAAGATTATCGTAATCAAAATGACTGTCCTAACATAATAGATTGTAGACTAGAAGTGACTATATACATTTTCAAATTTATGTTTGTGTTTATATTTTAGTTAGTGGTTTAGGCTGTGAAATTTTGGCCCTGGGGTTAAACCTAAAGGTTTTCGAACTAAAAATCCATGGCTAGAATATGTTTGGTGGGAGGGAATAATATAATTACACATAGCTTTTTGATAAACAGCCTAAATTATGCTTCAAAGGACAGATGTGGCTTCAATAATCTGAACCATTTGCATTTTCAGATTAAACACTGCTTGATTGCATTGTACTTGATATGTATACTTAAATCTATATGTTAAATGTTATACTTTGATATAGAGCATATTGTTTGACTTTGTTCTTATGATCTGACAAGCTTCATTATATAATAAACTAGTTTAAATAAATCTTAAAAGACATAAAAGTGTTCTTGACAGTAAGAAAAAAATTTGAAGCACACAAATGATATATCGGTTAGATGTTCCAGAGAGAGTCAAAGCTTTTTTCATTCAGATCTTTGAACATGTGTTTTGAATAAAGCTGTAAGGCATTTTCCAGTAACCAGTGTTGTATTACAAAAATGAGTAAAGTAAAACAAAAGGAAAACATGTTTCAACATTTTATTCAGTATTGTCACACATTGTTGCACATTTCCAGCTGGAAGTAAATGTGACATTTGTAATGCTAATTTTTCAAACCTAACCTTTTATAACATATAAAATATTACTTGGGATGGTGTGCCCTTGTGAAAAGAGCAGGATTAATGAAGTACTCGATCAGGGTTCAATTGGATTCTTAATGGCTTGAGTGCAATTACACTGCTAGTTTGTTGCAATCAATCAAAACCATTTTTGAATTGTTCCCTTAAACTGTATCTAGTGGTAACTGCTGATAAGCAGGTTAGAGTACTTGACCTGATATACTAGCAGCGCATGTGTCTCACAAAAAACAACAAATAATTCTGTTAATGCTACCTTGTTTGTCCCATGTGAGGAAAAAAACCCGATTTGTTAACACAGAAGAACACACTGTAGCCTTGCTCCATGTTATGTGTGATGGATAAATGTGAACATAAGTGTAATGCAGAAGGACATAAAAATGCAATATATAATTTTGGTGTTACATGTGTAATACTGTTAATTGTGGGCTTCAAGTACATTAACTCAATAACATAACTCAAAAAATGTAGAGCTCACCAAGTTGCTCCCCTTTTTCGTCTCTCAAAATGACAAATTGCCAGTCTCCCTCAGCTCAGAGAGAGGGGAGAAGGAAGAGGAGCAGAAAGGGAAGGAGCACATGGAAGCAATTTGGATATTAAAAAAAAATGCCAGATTAAAAAAAAAATCTTACAATTAAGGTATAATGGAATTTATAGAAAGATGGATATAATTTATTTTGGTTTTATTTGTCCAGGGCCATAACATATTAGCCTGGAAATATAATATAAAACATACACATACAGTGTTGCTAATGGGACATTTATGCTAAAGGGACTTATCCCCATACTTCAGGATAGGAAAAATATAATGTTTCATCACAAGGCATTCCTCTGAAAGTGAAAGCTAATTAAATAGTTTTTACTGTTATTTGAAATATCATACACCTGAAGACTCTTAATCATTGTGAGAAATGGTTGAACTTAGCAAATATGGCACTTGAGGAAGGGCACCTTAAGGCTCAGAATCTTAGGATCAGAAGTCCCCTCTTGCTCAGGAAGGTGAGTACCTTCTTGTTAGCCATTACCTAATTTTTACCCCACTATACCTCAGCAGATGCCCTTTTGCTATGAGTATGGCAATACAAAAGTATTTCACTATTTGTGTTTGATCCCACAATTTTGTAGCAAAAATGCTGTATGACTGTAGTAAGATGGAGTGGATGCCGGCATGATTTTTACAAGCTGGGTTAGTACTCAAATTAGAATGTTGTTCCCATTGACGACATCAACAGTAATTGAATGCATCTTACTCAAAGAGTATCTGCTTGTTTCCCGAGCAAGTTCTTTGCTAAATATATATCTTTTTGCTGTAATACAAAATCAGTAAGGATTCAATCTGTGGCTATACCCCCTAAACATTTCCCAAGTATCACCATGTAATTTTGATGCTCAAAGCATTGGCTTCCTCAATATTTAGCCTGCACCTCTACTTCAGATTCCTGACTTGGCAGGTGTATAGCTCAAGTCCTCATTTTTTTTTGGAAACTAAAACGAGCACATTTTCATTGCACAGTGAAAAATTGCAACTAGAAAAGGAAAGTAGAAAGGAGGGGTGGTTTTTTTTGTTTTTTTTGTTTTTTTTTTTTTTTAAATCAGTTAAGGATAAAACATATTTCCAGATGGTCTCTCTTATATTGTACTGCTTTACATACAGGGCCATCTGTAACTCTTTAGTTAATTTCCACTGGTCTAATTCTGTACTTGCATGTATGTATCTAGAATAGATTTGACCAAAATATGGAGCTTTTATGTACTGTTTGTGGGATATTTTCAGAGTAATATGTAGCAGAGCTTGGCTGCTCTGCCCTTTGTATAGACAGAGAGTGCCAAAGGGTAGGGGAATGGCCTCCTCTCATATCTTATCCAATTCTTTGGAGGCTTCTTAACTAAAAGGACTACAACAAGCAGATTTAGTTCATCATGTGTAGATACATTGGAAAGCTCTGGATGCTCATTTTAGCCCACAGTATTTATTACATAGAGCTTTTTATATTAGTGTGTAAAAACCCCATCCATTTGCTGCATTTAAAAATGCCTCTCCTCTCTTTTCCCAAAGATAGTCATTTAAAGCTTTCAAGATAATGGTGGGAAAATTCTGTGCAGAGGCATTGATGTAATGGCAACGGCAGTTATTCTTTTCACATTGAAATGGCAGTTTTCAAAAGACCTGGAATTGCAGAGTGGATTTTGGTTGCATTCATTTTTAATTGACCATGTTGAAAAAAAAGGGAGGATAAAATGGAGAAAACACCTGAAAACAGCAACCTGTCTGAAGTGTTTGTCACTCCTTTTTTATTTTCAAAATGTCTCCTCTCTTTCTACAACCTTAACAGATTGTAAATTACAAACCAATTAAGTATATCAAAGTAATCTAATCTCTTGCAGTTGCATTAATGTGTATAATGGTTTTACATTTGAGAACTATTTAAATATATGTTTTCTATAAGATCTGTAGAAAAAATGTAATTACTTCTGTCATCTCATATATTCAGATTCAATTGTCCAACTCTTACTTCTTATTGGTTTGCTTACCTATTTTATTTTTAATGGCTTACATTCTTTAATTAGAGAATGTTGCGCATTTCTTTTTCTGAGCCTTAGACATGCAAAGAAATAGGTGATATAATTTCTCTTTGTCTCTGGCACTATTTTTCTTTCTTATTTTACAGCTAACATTTAGAAGAACAATAACTTTGCAATTGTTTCTATCTCCTTGTAGATCTTTCACAACGGGTGTTTTCAGGCAATGAAAACCACAGAGCATATGGATCAGAAAGAATGGGATTCGGGTGATGAAAGTGATTGTTTCTTGGTGCCTGTCTTGATATTCCTTTGAGTCTGTGCTGAAAGGTTGAGGTTGAAGTCAGATGATAATTTTCCAAGTTCCTCGGATGGTTTAACCATTCCTGTGTTGTCAGGAAAGTTAGCTGAATCCATTTTCATACCAGTTTCAGATGGAGATTTTAATCTTTCTTGATGGGAAATCCTATCATTTCTTTACATGTAAATAGTGAACACTGAATGTTGCTCTGATTTGCTCCCTTGGAATGAAGTGGCTTTCCTCATTACCTAAGCCTGGGAATAACAGAAATCTGACATATCTCTTATAATAGGATGTATATTACATATATTTTAGTTAATGACTAATACTACTGGTCAGAAATACTAGTGTCTGTGTCTGGAAAACAGTCCTAAGCCACCCACGGACCCCAGATAGATGCTGTCCAGGGAAGACAACAGTCCCAACGAGTTGGGCCACCCCAGTGCTCCTGTGCTACTTTTGGGTTTTATCTACATGCCAATAAATGAATTGGAAAGGGGTTTTATAATTCAACAGTTCCTGTAAAGTGTCTTCTGCAGTACATAACTGCTTTGCTGTTTTAAAACGAACTACAGAAGTGTAGGCATCAGTGTTAATGAAAAAGATAGGGAGCTGGTAGGGGCTCTGGAAACAGTGGCAAGCACAGGTTTAACTAGGACGTTTTTCTGGCTGGCAGATAAAAGAGCAGGTGTTGGCATTTGTGTTCCAGCTGTGTAAATTGATGGTGGATAGCTGTTTGGGTAGTTGGTCATATGATCTTCTTGGTGCCACTTCTAGGCAAAGCAAAAAAAGGCAGTGCACTCCTGCAGCCCTGGGGGAATGATCTTGCTGTTGGCTGCTGCTGAATCAGTGAGGATGCCAGCATGTTTCTCTTTTTCTCTTCACTGTCTTGTTCTTCATGTTTTTTCTCCTTACCTCTGAAAAGAAAGAAATAATCATTTCAGTTGGCTGCAACCCTGTAACAACTTTCCCTCAAAGTGACAGGCAAAATAAATGGCAAAATGATATTGTTCAGAATTATTCATCTCAGACAGACTGCTATAAATTCACCAACATTGTAATCACAGATACTGAAAATAGAAGGATAAACTTTCTTTCCAAATGAGGAGTTCACTCTGCTTTTCCTGGTCTCCTCTAGTCAATTGTCTTATAGTCATCGGTGTGTTATTTGAGAGCCTCCAACTATCAATTAAATGTGACTTTCAATCTCTTGTAGGACCTCTTGGCATTCAGTCTGTCTCCTGCAGCTTTTCTTAGTTCAGGATTTCATAGTTTTGGAAAGCAGGCCATCTAATCTAGTCTGTACATCTTTCTGCAACATCTACTGGAATGATGTAGTAAAAGGCTATGAGCCCTAGGAGCACTGGCCCACAGCTTTTACCAGAGGGAAATTTTATTGGGAAGAAAGGAAGGAAAAGCCCCAAAGAAGACACCATCCTGCTGCTGTGACAGCCCATTTCCAGAACCAGGTTTGGTTGTGGATTCCTTTTGTTTTCTCTTTCAATAACACAATTGTATTTAATGTCATTATAATTTAATTATTTCCAGTATTTTTTTTTCTGCTTATCTGTGGAACCATAGGAGTAAGTCAGTAATGTTTAAATTCTTAGTGTACATCTGCAATACATGTTGTTCAAAACACATCAAATATTTAACTGGTATGGCATGTGAAGTCTATTAGTTTGCCTGAAAAATACTTAAGTAATAAGATTGTACAGCTTTTATGCTGTAAAGTAATAAATAGTAGATAAAGAGGAATGGTCTGTAGGCTCAGTGCATTCCTCAGTGTTCAGAAATTCACTCATTAAATCCTCAAATGAACCTAACAGTAATCGTGACAACTGGCAGCACTAACACAATAACCTGCACAAAATGAATTACTAAATGATCCCAGCTACCAGAGTTGTGCTCACGGTCTGAGTAGGGGCTGTAGACAAATGTAATTGGGCTTAGTGAATAACTGGCTGCTTGAAGTCATGGATGCCAGGCAAGAAAAAAATGAGATGAGAGTTCAGCATCTCTGAGATAAGTGACATATTTCCACAGGACAGTTACATTATTCAAAACGTGTAAGTTTTCAGATGGAAAATAAGCATTTAAAAGACATGAAAATGAACACTCAAACAATATGCAATATTCTTGATACTACACAATTTGAAGATTAAAACAGAGCCAATCTAAGAGCATGCAGAGAGGTTTGAATATACTCTGCTCATTTATGTATAGCAATAGGGATAATCAGTTTATACATATATATATATATATATTTTTTTTTTTTAAAGAAAATTGTATTAATAGAACTGCCATGAAAGTAAAAGTAATTGAGAACAGTATTATAGCAGCATTATAAATGCTGATGAAAGAACCAGTGGTTAGAATTCTCTTGTGGAATTAAATATGTCAAAACAACTTCTACACACTGGAGCAAATTTTGTGTAAAAGCCAACAATGTTAAAAAACTCAGAAGACAAACAAATTTACCAAGGAAGCACAGAGTACAAATGAAAATACAAAAGGTTAGACCATGATATTATTTGACTTTTTATAGATCAGTAGGATAATAGAAAATGGAAAGTAAAATATCTTCAAATGTGTTTGCCCTAGGTACTGTACATCTGTTTGGCTTCAAACTTCAATGGAGTCATAAGATAAAGGCTCTTTTAAAATAAATTCCAGGCTTATGCTATGTGCTATTTTAGATTCATCCAGGCTCATAGGCTGATTCTACTACATTAAATTTAGGATCTGTAAATCACTGCTGTTGCAGCACCCCCACTGGTGGAAAAAGCAGAGATTGTCATGCAGAAAGAAGCAAGGTATTTTTATCTATTAATATT
>NW_020799095.1:137896979-137901979 GCF_003259725.1 Athene cunicularia | reverse complement strand
ATAGCATGGGTATTCTGAAAGCAGTACTGCACCGATATATTCAAACTTTACAGTACTTGGGTGACTTTTTTGTTGTTGTTGTTGTTTTTTGGTTTTTTTTCAGCGACTGTGGCAAGGCTGTTCTAAAAGTCTGTATCAGTCATAGTGAAATACTGCATTGGTTTTAATCTCTTGGATATTCTGGATTTGATATTCTGGAGAATGATAGTGTATAAGAATGATATTTTTTTTTAAAATTGTCCTAATTTTAAGTGATGGTGGAGCAATGAATAGAACAATAATTTATTGAGTATTCACACACTGTATGTATACTTTCATTATACATTTATAGAAGACCTATTGTTTTGTGTTTTCTGCTGGAGGCTAGTCTTGTAAAAGAATAGTCTAGAATAGACTCACTCACTGCATGTGTTGTCCATTTGCCTGTCAGCAATAGTTTTGACAGAAAAAACAGGGAGTTTGAGTGACTGCTGGTCTGTCTTAAGGTATGGTAATGAGGCTAATTAGGAGAGATGAGAGCTGAACTGGATATGTGAAGGCAATTATCCGTGAAACTTTTGTCATGCTTTATCTTTATCAGATCTTTCTTTCTCTATTTTTGGCATTTGCCAGTGACACGGGGAATGGAAATATTTGAAGTGATACATATTTGAGAAAAGTGAAGTAAAGAAGGAAGGCAGAGGAAAATTTATATAAGAACATCTCATTATTGAACGGTACAACTTAACATGGATATCGTAGTTCAGCAAGAAAAAACCTTGTCTGTGTTACTATTGTCACATTTACATGAATTAAAATAAATTACTTTTTGTAATAATGAACTTACTAGACATCTCCATCGCCCCTGTTAAGTGTACATTGTTTTGTTTGCTCCTTTTATGTTATGAGTAGCTGCAGCAAGCATGTTCTTAAATGTACTTGAAAGAAAAGCATGCAAAGGGCATGAAAAGAGTGAAAAGGCATTTAATTGTAAATTTTAAGAAAAGCTGAATTTTTCTCATTTCTGTTTTCAGGAGGCTAGCGCGATTTACTTTTAGACTGTTTCTTACACTAGTCTAGTACAAACTGATTAAAAAAAGAAGCACTGAACAGAGCAAATGAAAGCCAGGTGTCACAAGTCTTGATGAATCAATGCACATAATCCACAAAGAAAGAAGGTGATAAATGAAACTTGCACATTAATGAGACCATAACCAGGCTCAATTACTAGACTGTTTTGAAGAGCCATAGTAACTTCCCACATCTTTTTATGTTAGAGGGAAAAAAATTACATCCTCTGAGCTCTCTGCACACTCCTGCTTCTTGCACTATGTCAAAAGACAATATAGATCTAATCCACTTCTAAAGAGAATATAATGTTAAGAAAAACCTAGCTATACAAGACATACTCACTGACTTTTTAAAAGAAAAATTCTACTTCGTAATTTAGATCATTTTACTTGTACATTTTGTATGAGTCTACCAAATGTGCTTATAAAGTCAGAGTACAGAATACAAGTTGAATTTATCATAATAGCGTGTAGTCCTCTCTTCTGAACTTGCTAGAAGTATGGCAAGGACTATAGTGAATAGATGTGTAATAAAGATCAACTCTTATTGCCCAGATATTTTTCCATTAAGCACCAGTTCTTTTTCTCAGATTTTATTTTGTAGTACATATGTTAAGAACATTACATATACCCAGAATGCCAGGACAAAATATCTGAGGTATAAATCTTACTTGAAGGATTGAATTGTATTTTGTGTCTTTAATCTCATTGGCTTTTGGTGATGATACGGAAAGTTGCTTGATCTCAGATAGACCTATGGCCCACTCGCTACTGTAAGATCTTATTTTGTGAAGCACAGCAGACTTGTACCCCCTTCCTCTCTCTCCCCTCCATTCTTCATGCACACATGTACACACACAAAAATACTCTGTCTTTCTACACTACAAAGACGCTAAAAGTGGTTTATTGTAGATCATAATCCACAGCCATTAGCTTCTTAGATAGCTTCTACTGATCTTTAGTAAAAAGACTACTGTTGCCTCCAAGAGAGAGTTTAGAGAACTCCTCTTACCATCAGCTTTTATGTGATGCAGAAGGTGGAAAACCTTAGCTCACAGTGCACAGGAATAATACTAATTTAAAAAACAAAACAAAACAAACCTGGCTTGGCATTTTTCTGCAGAGTGAGAATAAGGGAATGACCATAGAAATACGACTTTCGGTCATCAGCTAAAGCAGTGCTAGGGACACAGGATCGCTTCCCATGCATGATACCGTTTCTCACTGTAGAGTTCACGTTCGGTATTCACAGTTATAAAGATCTGGAATATAGCTTTGTGCAAGAGGGAAAACTGAAAACAATCTTTACATCAGTTATCTGTTACCTATCAAGTTGAATAAACAGAAACTCCTTGTATGCATTCCTACTGCCTTCAGCTCCTCTTCTCTGTTTACAGTCTGCTGCATTATGCACAACTGCTTGTTAGTGTAAGTATAAAAAGGGAACAAATGTGCTGGTCTTCAAGTGTGGAGAGGTGGGCTCAAAATCTTCTGATCCAATACCACAGCTAAATACTTTGAAGGAGTAGTTTATCTAGTTGCAGAAACTAACTTTTTTTTTTTTTTTAAATAGTGTGTCTGGATGTCCTTACCATATTTTTCTATCCAGCTGACAGTGGTGGTATATAAACACTTAAAACATTTTATTATATTACCACACTGTTGCAGCAGGTTACCTGTGGTACTTGTAACGAATAGGTTACTAATGAATTGTCATTTCCTTGATTTACTTGGTTTTTGTTGGAACCTTAATTATATTTCAATTTAAGAATAAACTCTCAAAGTAGTGTCCAGGGATTTGGCCACACAACTTGCATTAACATTAATCAAAATCATGTGTCTGAATTCCCACCACACTAAAAATGTACCTTGGGAGTTTTGATGGGGATTGTGTGCAGGGGGTGCACATGCAAAAGAAGGCTTCACCGACGGTTTCCTTTTGTTCTGAGTCATGTTCATGTACTTCATACCTGAAGTAAAAGATGGTCACGAATACTGGAAGCCCTTTATTCGCAGGCTGTGTCAGTGAGGACAGTGACAATTCATGCTTCCTCCCTTTCATCAGCATAAGCCCAGCCAGTCCTTTTTACTGATACAGTGAGGCAGTAACTGTAACCTAGGGGGAGCACTCAAGTCTTTCATGTAGCCACGAGATTTTGAACCTGAGGCTGAAAGGCTGGTTCACATAAAATAAAGCTTCATCTCCATCATCGTCCTCTGTGCCAGCCAGGGCTTTATGAAAACCAGCTACTTTTTATCAGCAATTGGCATGAATTGGCATGTTGTTAGAGTTTTGCAATCTTCGTATATTCCTGTTTCTGGTTGCAAGTGAAGTGTCAAATATTACTGTAATGGAGGGATACTGTGGAAACATTTCTTGCAGTCCCAGTAGAGGCAGTACCCAGTTTAGTGAGACAGTCCTCCTGAGTAGTGAAGTAAGCTCCAGGGGTTAGACTCATTTTTGTATGGTTGACCATGGATTGAAAAGTGCTGGAGTGGTTTATTTCACGCATGTGTTGACCCATTGGGGGCTGGTGGTCACCAATTTAGAGATATGACTGTATCGTGGGTTTAATATGGAATGTCTCACAAAACCAAAATAAAATAATCTCTTCAGGCCCTCTTTAATATGCAAATAAAGTTTCCTGATTAAAAAGCTGCACATATTGCTCCAGTGCCAAACTGAAGAGAGTTTCTGTCTGGGAATTGGAAGCTCACTGTTTATAAGTCGACCATGGTTATACGTTGTGTTTTTGCAGCTATGTCTTCTGCTAGCTTCTTTGGAGCAACTTTAAAGAAAAAAACCATCTTAAAAGATGACATTCCATGTCTAAACTAATCCACTCTTTGCATCAGAAGAAACCTCTTGGAGAAAACCTGAATTTTCCTTGAATATCCTATTTTGGAATGATGGATGCTGACCGCCTGAAAAACAGGAAAAAGAGTTTCATTTAGTGGATTTCAAAGCAGTTACCTCATAAAATAAAAAATAACTTTCCATATTGCTTTCCCATTAATCCATATATGTAATGCAAATAAATGAATAAGAAGTTTCATATCCTCCAAAATTTCTAATGATCCTACCATGTCAAGACAGTTTCTACCTGTAGTGATGACTCATTGATTTGGTGTAGCACCCCAAGACTCATTTAAGAAAATATAGTTACGTCCCTTTGACTGACTGAGGTTCTAACATTTAATAAAACCAGAACCCCGGGCATTTTCTTAATTTTTGTCTTAGGTCCAATCTTGAAACAGCTTATGGATGTGCTTAATTTTACACAGGTGAATAGGCTTATTAAAATAAACTAGATCTCTCCTGTACTTAAAATGCAGTACAATTTTTTTTTTTTTTTGTATGAGCAAGGATTTTCTGTGCTGCTATAAAATTCATTTTTATTTCTATTTTATCACATTCAGATGCTTTCTTTGCTATGTTTTCTGTTTCAAACTAGCACTTTTAGAAAGTGTTCCCACTGTGGCATTGGCGAGAAAAAGAGCAAAGATGTATTTGCAACTTGTATGGCTCCAATGAAACTGCTAATAAAGATTGCCTTAATCCTAGGATCCAACCCAAAAACCATTAAAATTGCTAATGAACAAGCCAAGAGGTATTGTGTAATGAAACAGTTAAAGTAGCACTTGTTTTCTGGCAATGACAGGAAGGATTTTTTCATTTTAAAAATTTGTTTCAAAAGCATCTTTCGATGTATAGTCGTTTTCAGTTTGCATCTGTCTGCATCGTGAGCGATCCTTTCACCCCCTTTTCAAAGCCATATGAAGTTTGCAATGCAGAATAATTAAAACAAATCTTGAGTAAACTGTTTTGTGGAGATAGAAGTTTGATGGTTGAATATATAAAAAATTGTAACCAGATGTTGTGCAGAAGCCATAATAGTTTAAAGATCATGAGCTTTTTCTTTTTTCTTTTTTTTTTTTTTTTTTTTTTTT
>NW_020799095.1:137884712-137896929 GCF_003259725.1 Athene cunicularia | reverse complement strand
ATTCATGCTTCCTCCCTTTTTTTTTTTTTTTTTTTTTTTTTTTTTTTTTTTTTGTATGAGGCAAAAATATTCTAATTGAAGTTGTCAGCAGGAGTGAGACTAATATGCCTGTATTTGATTAAATAATAGTTTATTTAACATTCAGTGTGGCCCAAAATTGGCTGAGACTAAAATACAGAAACTTCTTACTTTAAATTTTTGTATTTAGAGTGAAAAGTAAACCTAGTTAATGTTAACATTTTTGCTTGATATTCCCAACTTTTCTACTATTTGTCCACTTCTCTGTCTAGTTGGAACGCTGTGCATTGCACACACGTTTTCTTCCTATTTTCTTATTAACTGGTTGATTGATAGAAGAAATGGAAAAAGAAAGATGGTCAATAAAGTCTGGAATGCACTGGTTGATCAGAATTATTACTGAAATCTGGTAGAATTTAAGAGCATAACGCAAGCATCATCCAACATCCCTTCTTGCTAGTCTATGCAAAGCACAGAAACTCCAGCAGACACATTAAGGGATATTTGTGCATGAAAAGGGTTGTGTGTTTTAAAAATACCAGAATATTGAAGTATGTGCAGTAGATTTCCTGGAAGTTATTTATGCTGTATGAGACAACAGTGTTTAATGGATATAAATTCAGAAGTAGTGGCTAAAATTCTTTCACTAGATGATTGCTAATTTTTTCTGTTGCTTCACTAAAGAACAGTGATGTCTTCTAAAGTCAGATGCTGAGATTCTTTCTCTTCTTTTGTACTACTTTACTGCTTAAATAGCCCTGTAATCTTACGTATGTTGTGCATAAACAAGGGGATCCCCATCTTGCCTTCTGTGAGTAATCGTTGTTAAAACCATTGGAATTTCATTCTTGCTCTGCTCTTTGTAGCTGTTTGGCCTTTTGCGTACGAAGGGACTGTGTGACTCATGATCCACAGGCTGCACTGGATTTAAAAATGAACCAGAAAGGCATGAATTGCTTGGCTTATTGGTGGCATATGTGTGTTTGCAAATACTTCCCGCAGGAACGCTTCAAATTCAGGTGTGAGATCAGGCATTTTTAAGGCCGATCTGTCTTTAAAATAGCTCATTCCAATTGTAGAGTGATGTCTCCTATGGAAGGGCTTCCCAACGTTTTCCTTCGCCTGCTGCCATGGGAGCAGCACCCTTTGGGTGCCCTTGCAGTACCCTCTAGTGACTGCAGCTGACTGTTACAGTCCAACCTGGCTGGGCTCAGTGCTGCCCAGCCGCTTCGTGCACCTTCGCCTCTGTGCCCGGGACTTCACCAGTGCTTTCAGCAGTGCTGGTCTTTAACTGTTCCTACACCCTGCCCCTGAACAGCAGACAAGGCCAAATTTGTAGGGAGATTGCAACAATCTGTAGGAAACTTGTATTCCATTACAAGGTCATTAATCACTGAAATGTAGTAGAAATCACAGCCCCGGCTGTGCATGCAGTAGTGCTATGATGCTAGGGCTGTCATTCCCAAAATGCAAAACTATATAAGCCATCTTGAAGATAAGTCTACTATGTCTGCCCTGGTAGTGCCACACGTATGCCAGGGCTCCAAATGCAGATGGCAAGGCCATAGTAAAATCAGCCAAGGATTACTCTTACCATAGCGAAAGCCAAGCTCAGTGCAGTCAGTTTTTTATCTTCCTTTCTTTTCTTTTTACTCCTTCTATGTCTAAATCAAATTGGCATCAAATGAGTGCTAGCTCTGTAGGTTTTCTGTGATCTTCTCCTCTCCTTGTGCTTTATGCAATAGGTGGAGTTAGACTGCATATGAAATAGGAGAGGATTTCTTCCTTGATTTGACAAAGGAAGAGTTAGTTGCAAAACACTGATTTGTTGAATGTCATAGCCAAGTTGCTTAGCTTTGCACTGCTCTACACTAACTTCTGGAAGTTGTTCCTTGGTTAACCCAGACTGCTATTAATAAAAGAAACAGGGTCCGGTATTTGTATTTTAAGAATTATTTCTGGGAGGTATAACTCATTGGTAAATGCAACCTGATTTTGGAAAGATTTTTCCTCATAAAAATCCATACATGTCACATCCACTTACATTTGTGGGCATTTTCCGAAAGAGCAGTACTCCTTCTGTATCATGCCCAGATTTAAAGACTGATTCAGAAGATCCAGGATGCTGGTCATAGACAGGTAGCATTGGCAGCCATCCCAAAATCTCCTCAAAGGGTCCAGAAGGTTGTTACTGCATGAATCATTCAGTGTTCCCCACACCTTCCTCATCTTCCTGCTGATTTTACTATCAGGATTTCACAGCCATGAAGTTTCCACAGCCATGTCCATTTCCATATGACTAGCCACTAAGGTGTGAAATCCTAGTCCATGACACAGAACCAAAAAATGTTTCCTATAAAATATATGTAGGAAATAAAGGCCCTTCTCTTTTCAGTTCCTGAAAGAGGGCTTTTTGGCAAAGATGCTGATGAAATGGAAGGTTATTTTTTTTTCTCCTAGAGAAAAGGCATGTCATTATAAATGTGCTCCTTTCTGGTGTATGTCTTTTTCCTTCTCACTCCTAAAGATTCCAGTAGGTGATAAAGAAAGGCAGTGAAAACAATTTGACATTCAGTGTTATGGAAAAACTGAATTCAATTGAAAAGCGAATTCTTAAGAGTGTCAGAGTTTTTTGTTCCGTCAGTAAGACAGAAATGGCATTCAATATAGCCTGTTCGCAAGTAGAAGCTATGATTTTGTACAGCATGTCTAAATGTAAAGGCTTCCTTTTATTTCAAAGTTGTGTACATGGGCCTTCTGGAGGCTGATGTCAAGATCGGATGCATTGTGATACCAACAGGTAGAAGGTAAAAGGGCAACTGTTTCCTGACTTTTTTGCCTAAATAACAAAATCTGATAAATTGATCAGTAGAAATGAGATCAAACAGTTCCTCTTGGAGTCCATGTCTTAGCTCTGCACAAACACTTGAACACGTTCAGGCAACCCAGTTATCTTGGCCTCCTCAGTTACAACATGGATGCAGCCACAGCTGCCTGCAAGCGAGGCGGCTGTGGAGCTGTTTCGCTGACGCCACTTTAGAAAGGAAGTGGAGGGCTTGTTTTACAAGGCATTCCTGCGCAGTCAGCTTCATTTAAGAAGCCTCCAAAGGATGTGAAAAATAAGTTAACTGTGGGCTTGCAGGATGGTTTTCACTGTGCCTCTCCTTTCAGCCTGGTGCTTGATTTCTTGAGTGCTGTTTTCCAGTCCTTTGCAGCACTCTGAACTAAAAAGCCTGAGTATGTGACAGGGTGGGTACATTTCTTTCTCGGTGTGCAGAACTCATGATGGAAAACCCTGCTAAGTTATGTGTTTCTCTCATACTGCTCTTGTCAGGCTCATGCCATTTAAGAGAATGACTGCCCCCAGCAGTAAGCTCACCCTGCCACTTGCATTAGAAACAATTCCTTCGGTGAAATGCAATCTGTAGGAGTGATTCTGACAATGCAGATGTTGAAGCTGGTGTCTTAAGCAATTTAAGAACCACTTTCCTAAAGGTATGAGAAAAATTAGACTGGGGATGCTGGAAGCACTGCTGTGCAGTTACAGTATTCTCTCTGTGCAGATGTGAATGAGTATAAAAAGTACAGAGCGCATACCAGTTCTACGGCTGCTAAGGTAGAAAAGCCACAAATCCTACGTGAATGTTATTAAGATATACTGTTTATTATTTGTTTTTTCTTTTAAATTGTCTTTCCTACTGGGTGATTCTCCCCCAAAAATAAAAAGACGTCAAGGCAGTTTAGTTAATGAGGTTAAGCTTGATTAATAAGAGATTCAGGATATTCCTTTGTGCACACCAGTTACCATTACCATACTTTCCTTTTTCTTCTGCTTTTACATGCTCCAATTGCCTCTAGTATTATATCAGGAAACACTTGTCTTTCTCTTTTTTTTTTTAAACCTTGTGTTATATCACAGATTTTAAGGTCTTCAGTCATTATGCTGTGCCTCTGTCTTAAATTCCATTAAATGTTTTCTATCAAACTAGGAGACCATATGCCCATGTTGGCCTAAAATTCTCAGTGCATCATGTACCAGAAATAGAAGCTGGTAAAGATTCTTCAGAGATTGTGTTCACTTGTTCCAAAGACCTGGCTTGTTTATGGAAGAGATGCTTGCAGTACATAAACACTATTTAAGGAGACTCCAAAATGTAGAACAGTTGTTCTTGTCTCCTCGTCTTAATGGTAGTCTTAAGGAAAGCTATACAACACCCTATATTGAGTCGCAATTACAAGTAGGCATGAAGATCTTGATAGGAAAGAGAAAGCAGAGAATAATTTTTGTAAAACCTGCATTAGATACTTCACTCAGTTTCTTGTAAACATTCTGTAATTATTTACAGTGGAATTTAAAAGTAGGTTTCTCCATTTTTAGTAGCTGTACAGTTTTACAGGCTGCAATCTAACATTTAGTCTGGATGTTGGTCTGTTTTAATTAATACTTTTATAGCTATTTCTATAGCTATAGCTATAGAAAATTAAAATACTTCTTTTTCAAGGCAAATGAATAGGAATTAAGGCTAAAATTGATAGAAATTAATAGAACAAAAAAGTGACAAGTGATCTACAGCCTCTCACTGAAGAAAGCTTCACAGAATTGTTGAGGTTGGAAGGCAGCTCTGGAGATCATCTAGTCCAACCCTGCTGCTCAAAGCAAGGTCAGTCAGAGCAGGGTGTTCAGGGCTGTGTCCTGTCAGGTTTTGAATAACTCCCAAGGGCAGAAACTCCATAGCCTTCAGGGCAACCTGTTCCTGTATTCAACCACCCTCGCAGTAAAAAAGCTTCTCCTTTATGTTCACATGGAATTTCCTGTATTTCAGCTTGTGCCTTTGTCTTGTCCTCTCACTGGGCACCACTGAGAAAAGCCTGGCTCCATCCTCTTTCCTTTCCCCACCAGGTACATATTGATGTGATCCCCCTGAGCCTTCTCTTCTCCAGGCTGCGCAGACTCAGCTCTCTCAGCCTCTCCTTGTATGACAGATGCCTGAGTCCCTTAATCATCTTTGTGGCCCTTCACTGGACTCTTTCCAGTACATCAGTTTTTCTTGTACTGTGGAGCCCAGTGCTGGACACAGCATTAGAGGTGTTGGCTTCACCAGGGCTGAGCAGAGAGAAGGATCACCTCCCTCAACCTGCTGGCAACACTGCCTAATGCAGCCCCGGAGGCTTTTGGTACTTTAAATGGGTTAGCTTTTAAAAAATATCAATATGTTTGGGGTTTTTTTTCTTTCTTTCTTACCCCTCCCTCCCATTTCTTTTTCAGGAAATACCTGCCTAGATGCATGTTAGAGTTGACCACAGCTCTAGTCCATTCTTACCTTCTAAAGCTATCAAAAAGGAAGCTATCAAATGGTTTTGCTGAAAGTAGAATCACAGGACAGAATAAGATGATTATGTTAGAACCAGCCACTTAGACACAGACTCTGCCTTATTGTCTTGTTATCTGGAAGTGTTTGGAATGGATTGGATTAGATGAAAATGTCCATTATAAAAAGGCCACTACTTTTCAATATTTACCACACCGTGGTATCTGGGATACCACATTTTCTCCCTAAGCTCACAATAGGAAATAACTATGGTAATTGTGTGGTATGGGTTGGCAAATGTTGATTTTTCTGAATGGAAGCCATTCTAGCAGCAGCATGTAACAAGATCTGCAGTAAAAGTGCAAGTCCTAAGCATACTGAAAATAATAGGTGGACTAGTCCACTTTGGAACCCACCCTAGTAACAGCTTTCTCATGGGGACTGCGTGAGACTCAGATTATAGTGACTTCAGTTCCTGATCAAGTATATAAGCTATAGCTGCCCATATAAAACGTTTTCTTGTTATATTTTTTCTTTAATTAAAATTAATGGTCCTAAGGGGAATTTTTAAAAGTACAAGTAACAGGTAAATGTTACCTCACTGGTTTTCACCAAGAAGTAGACACCTAATTGACATTTCCTCTCTGAGTCCTGAAGACTTCTATGAAAACTTTAGATCCTCATTTTGTAACTTGGAATTAGAAATTATTCCTCAAGTGTAGTTTCCAGATTTCGGGTGCAAATTTGGGAGGATGTAGATGATCAAAAGTCAGTGGGACCGACGCTTCTAAGACACTTAATGGCTTTTGAAATTTTTACCCCTGAGGAGCCTTTCCCCCGCTGATTTTGGCAGCCCTCAGCCAAAATCTACAAATGAGAGTTCCTCCTCTCAGCTGCTGGCTTTCTGAGCCATTTTCTATATAAATAGAGATCACATGGACTTTAATAAGGTCAGGGAATGTTTTTTAAATGTCTGATTTTTTTTTTAAACTCAAAACTTAATTTTGCCCATCTGATTTCTGTGGAAGTGGGAACAGATGCCAGAAGCTGAGACTCTAGCAGCTTTGTGCTCATGCTCACAGCACAGCACTTGCAGGATTGGGACCCTCGATTATTATCACATGTAGAGTTAAGTACTGGCTCTTAGCTGAGATCTGCAAAAGCAGTCTGGTTCTTCTACTGTGTCAAAGTTAGGGGTGTTTAAGGAAATATGGACGTTATCTTTGCTCCATTTTTGTCTGTTCATTTGATGAGTGAGATTACTTCATGGAAGAAGGGAAACGTGGGGTGTCTTCTTGAAAGTAAATCCTCTGGTATCGAAGCCTAAACTTAAGCACCTAATTCCATGTTTAGGCACCTTCATAACTGGCTTTTTATCTCAGAAAATGAGTCCATTTATAGCATAGTCTAACTATTATTTAGTTTCCCTGTTTGAGACAGCAGGGCTTGGATATTTTTGCCTTGTGCCAAGATATGAAAGAGTCGGAGGCATTTCCAGTTTTCTCAATGTCTCTTTCAGTGTGCTTAGTTCTGAGGGTACTAATTTTATCCAGTCACTGATCAGAAGAATAGTCTAGTTTTGTACATTTGATACCATTTATATTGTATTTCTAATTTGTAAAAATTTAAGAGACTCATAATGACTTATATTTGTTCTCTAACAACGGCTGAGCGCGTTTGGAAGCACACGGCGTTCAGGAAGGAGCAGCATTATGTGCGTATAAGCACTGCGTTTTCAGGCAGCCGTTCAGCATCAGAGCTGCTGCATGAATCTGTTTCAGCAAAGTACTAGTGAAGAAAGCTATAGGGGCAGGGATCACAGTTCCCAAACCAGACCCCCTCTGTCCTGCTTACGCACACTAATGCATATACCTAACCATTTTTTGTAGGGAACAGTATTATTCCTAAATCAGACTCTTTTTGTTAATCTTACTTTTGATTACTTCATATAAGTACTGCTTTAAAATTGCCTGAGTGAGCAAGCAGATTTAGAAAAGTGAGAAGATGTTTGGCCAGAAACTTGGCAATTTTTACAGAAGTTCCTAAAAAGGACTAATAAAACCTGTTGCAATACTAACATCATAAATCTAGTGAAGATGCTGGGAGATGCTGCTGGCAGCTTTTAACTGGTGATAAACTGCAAAAAGAAGACAGGACACAAATTTAGGCAGATTGTAGTTTAAATGCTTGTGAGCACACCTCAGCAGAGATAACATATTACCTTGAGTCAATGTACAGGAGGAAGGGAGAAAAATGGTGCTACGTTGGGGGAAAACAAAGACAATCAGGTCTTTCTTCTTGAGCAGCTGCAGCCAGTTCCACTAATGGAAGTGCAAGAGCAGAAACTGGCAGCACAAGGTATGTGTTCGTTTTTACAGATGGCAATGCAGACAAGTTGGTAATTGAGAAGGAAGTCGTGTACGTGAGCTGTTTGACGGGGGACAGCCCATTACAGTACTTCCCTGTATAATTGACTTGGTGAGTTATTGGAGACAGAATTTCTATTCCTCTTGAATAAGTTTCAGTTGCTGTAAAATGACATCATTATTGTGCAGGAAATGCAGGTTTCCAGGTTGCTGCTTTTTTTTTTTTTTTTTTTTTTTTTTTTTTTTTTTTTGGTGTTAATAAAACTTATAAAATTGATTTTCATGTTGCCTCTCTGGAGGTCTGTATTGTACTGCTGGCAGTCAGTGACAAAATACACTAGAAATGGGATCATACCATAGTATGGTAGCTGCTATATAAGGCACTAGAAGAGATTTAAGGATGATCAGCTTGTGCGAGTTGAAGCATAAGACCTTAAAAATATATTATATCCCGTAAAAGATGGTTGAAGGAAACTGCTTTCTTAAAAAAAAAAAGTCATACTTTGTCTAGTATGATTAAGTAAATATTTAACTCTTTGAAAACCAGACTACCGTTCCACCAGAAAATATTTCTCAGTGTTCATTACAAATCCTCATACCGTAACTATGTGTATGTGTATTTATTTAGTATGTATATACGTATTTGGCCCAACAGAAGATAACATATATTTTTAACACACAGTGCTTAAAAATCAACCACCACTAACTGTGGCAAGGAATTCTAACCTGCAGAAAAAGTTTTATTGTTTTATATTTATGCCACTTCAGACCCTGAGGGGGAAACTGCGAAATTACTTTCTATCCCTGTTGGGGTTAACAAGGAGATACACTGTGAACTACATAATTTTCACCAATAAATACTCAAAGAATGAAAATTAGTAAGTCATTGTGAAGTATATTGTGATTATTTATGTCATGCCATAGTTGCATGTGACTCTTAAGGGATGATAAAAGCGACGGTAAATTCCTGCCTGCAGAGCTGAGGCTCTGGCTGAAGGTGGGTGTCCGATGCCGGTTCCCTTCCAGCGCAGTGGCAAAGGTTGGTTCAGCTGTAGCTTGGAGGAGGAAGTAAAGGTGAGGAGGTGGCAGTGGTGATGAGATCCAACAGCAAGTAATTTAGTGACTTCTTTGCATAATTTAATAATTAGATTTTGATCAGCCTTTGTTTTACTTCAGTAGCAACCATGACATCCTAAACTAACATCTTGGTAAATTCTTACTTAGTAAAACACAAAGAGATTGTAGTTGGCTGCCCGTGTTTTGGGGTGTGGGTTGGTTTCTTTTTTGTCAGTCGTGAATGCTGCCGTCTCGAAGGTACCTTTACCAGAATACAGGGAAATGCTTCAAACACTGGGGCAAAACCTACTCATCTGCATTTTTGCTGCTGATAAAAAATAAGTGCAGTTTACATGCACATTAAAATATTTATTCTCCCTGAGGGATTGGGGGTAGTATTTTGAAAGGCTGTGCTAGCAGTAATGTTTAATTTACTGTCTGGGTTTTTTTCCCTCTCTAAAACCCCCCTGATTCCTGTCATTAAAAGTTTGTAATACAGCATATATCATAAAAAGATGCTGTCACAATAGACCATTAAAAATTCCACTAAACTTTTTATATGAATTAGGTGTGTAATTTTAACTTTCCTCTTGGCATTTTTACTTTCTTCATACCTTGCCTTTTTTAACCTCTTTCTTATGCATCTTTCAAATACAGCTCTTTAACGTAATTGTTCTTGAAAATGTCTTAGATGAAGAGTTTGGATTTGGCACATTAAATTGACTTCAAGAGGCATCTGTTAACTCATAGTTAAGGTTGAAACAACTTCTACTTTAACACTCTGCTTTATGTGTTTCGCTCTTTCTGACAACTTATGCTTTTGGGGCTGAAAATTTGCTGTGCTTGGTCTATTCCTGAAAGCTGTCCAAGTTATAAAGGGAAGAAAACCCAATGACTTTCTTTTTAATTTAGACATAGTTACAGCAAAAGCAACTCAAATTTTAAAATGTGAAACTTTACAGAGACATAGTTGTGGCTGTTTCATAGTTGAGAGAGAAAGCAGTTTTGATTAAACACATTCAGAAAGGTCTGAGTGCCTCTGCAGCCAAAAGAAATGAGGGCTGAAAGATTCTTTTTCCCATCCTAAACGGAAGAAAGTAGCACTTAGTCCAACATCCAGATGCTGCCTTGCTGCCCAGGTTTTAAACTTCAGTTAATCTGAGCCTCACCAAACTCAAGAGAACTGAATACCTCCTCCTATAAGGAGGACAATACCTAGAAAGACCTAGCAGGTGTGAAACAAGAAACTCCTAAATACTCATGCCAGTGCAAATGCAACATACACAGATGTAACCATGAGTGCATTATACTGTTTTTCTGAACTGTGTAGTAGCAGCCCAATGATTACAGGTAAAAGACCAGCTGCTTACAATTGATCCTCTTCACTGCGGGTCACCTGGCTCATACTGAACCAAGCGCCTGCAGGTTTCCTGGTGCTCCCCTTTTGGACCTCCCATGTTGCCAGAGAGCAACCAGAGCCAGCATTTTGCCTTTTCAGTGAGGCGTGTATGGTTGTAGTCCCTGACTTTGTTATTGGAAATAGGTCAGGAATATGCTTATTCTTGGGTAACATCTCTGATATCTCTGCAGCTCGTGTTCTGGAGCCATGATTACAGTGTGCTCTGTTTCTGACACAGTAGGAAAGCCAGAGATGGTGAAAAAATCCACTCAGGCTTCATCATATCATTGTTTTGTGATGGGGAAGTGAAAGTAATCAGCAAAAAGACAAGTTTTGTTGTGTCCAAAACCAAGCCAGTGATGTAAGAAAAATGCTTGGCTGATGCTTGTGGAGCCTATTTGAGTTTCTAAAAGCATCTTCTGGCAGAAATTTTGAAAACAGGATGTATTTGGCACTAGCAGAGTGTCAGGCATCATTGCTTAGTCTAGCTAGCTCAAAAGCCACAGTTCCTGAGCAGTGTTTTTGGCTGTGCTTTTACAATATATATTTTGCTTCATGAAGTTCCATTGAAATAGTAACTGAAAGTAGATTTTTAGTTATTTTTTGTATGACTGTGGAGTGTAATGATGCTTCTACATGGCTACAAAGTTTGAAATCATGTGAACTGTAGGGTCATCTTTTTAAAATCTAAAGCAGTTTTTATGAAACAGAAGTGCCTGATCGTATCAAGATGCCTGAGTGAATTACATATTATGGTATTCTTTGCTGGTTTATTGCTTAGCAGAAGGCACTACTAATAATTTCCTTGTTTCAGTGAAGTATTGGTAACTCGTGAAAATCATTTAAGGAGTTAAAAAAAATTAGGCATTCGGGCTTGACAATGTGTATACCAAGTTTCAGACTTGTTCAATTTGAAACGGTCAAGATATGAAACCATAAAAAATGTGAGTAAATACTCTGCATATCAAGGGTTGTTATGCAATTACATGCTTTCAGCATGGTTCTTACTGAGGGAAAACAGTTAGTAGAGAGATCTTCGAGAAATGTTCAGTGAATAACTACAAACTTTCATAGCTTAGCTACATAAAAATAATAATCCACTTGTTACTTTGCTACTACTAAAATACTGATATGCGTGCATACTCTTTTCCCCAGAGCGAAGCCACTATGACTGTAGATTTGTTATAAAGTTATCTGAAAAACTTGAAATCCCTTCTGCCCCCCACCCCCCCAAGGTTTGGCCAATGTCCAAATTATAAACAGCTGAACTGATTTAAATAAAGTTTTCAGTACCAAAAAAAAAAAGGGGGGGGGGGGGGGGGGAAAGTTACATCTGGGCTGACAAAAACATGAGCCAAGTTTCAGCCCAATGTGGTTTGAGACAACTGTGTTATTAAACGCCCAGACCTAGGAACTGGAATGGAGACAGGCTCTTTGCTGTACTGGCCCCTTCAGGATTTGCGATTGTAATGTAGTGGTTATAAGGCTCCAGATGATTAAAGCTTTACTTAGCAGATACATATTTTAGTTATTTAGACTCTTTTGGTTATTATTCCAAGGATGTACAGGAAATTTTCATGGATAACTCCAGCTAGAGCTAGAGGCATTGATCGCAGACTGAAACCTTTTTATCTGTGGCTCAAACCCTCCCATGGCTAGTTATGTTGATTTACCTTTTCTGGGCAGATCTTAAGAGATTAACTATGATAAGTATGTGTTCACATTTGAAAAAGAGCAAAAGTTCCATAACATCTTTCTTGAAAGTGCTTAGCAGAGTACTTGAGCACATGGCTGGGTTTTATGGAGGCAGTGGGCCATAGCTGTTGCACAGACATTGCTGGATTGGAGCTCAAGTGCCTGTTCCTTTGCAAGACTATCTGGAAAACCAGCAATACTGGCCATCGTTATTGACTAGTATAAATGATGAGTGTGCAAAGCCAAACAGACTCATGCAGAAGTATCATCACTAACAGTAGAAGTAGCGTGCTAATTAACATTTAGCACAAGGGGGGAAAAAAAAAAATAAATATATATATATATATATATATATATATATATATATATATATA
>NW_020799095.1:137843373-137884662 GCF_003259725.1 Athene cunicularia | reverse complement strand
GGAAAAGCACCGCTTATAGGAATAAGGGAAAGTCTAAGGCTTTGGGGGTAGGTTTCTAAGCGCCTTCATGATCTTCCAGTATCAGTAAAACACCTCTGATAGCAATTTCCCACATCCGTTTTGTGTAAGCACGGACATATGGACACACACGCACGCACGCTCTCATAGAGACAGAGAGAAATGCGAAATATATTTTTCCTTCATTTCAGGCGGCTAATAGCACCCCTCAATGTTATTATTAGCTTGTTAATATAGACTTCCATCTCTGTACACTTCAGGAAGGATTCGCGATGATTTATCATTCCTAGAAATCTCTTTGCCCTTCACTTTAAATATCCTTCAGTGTTGGGGTGAGAGGGAGAAGGGCGGAGGGGGTAATAGATTAAAGGAGGCAAATTGATCCAGACTGTTACAGCTGAAGTCCAGAGAAACACTTTTGCCGTAATCATAGAGAGCACCTTTCCCTTAACCAACATTTACGACGCCATCGGACCATCTTGCAATAAATGGATTTATCATCATAACTTGGTAAAACTGACCCCGTTACCCCGCGTCGTTTGGGCTGAGAGCCGCACCGAGCTCCGACACCGTGTCAATCATTCGCTTCGGTGGAAGGGGAAAAAAAAAAAAAAAAAAAAAATATATATATATATATATATAAAATTTGTGTTGGCCAGTAACTTTTATAAAACTTGGTGTATGGGAAGTAAAGGCCTAGGGGTTTGGGTTTTGGGTTGGTTTTTAAGAAATTGTATTGCTTTAAGAGAATAGTCTTTTAAAAGCAGCCTGCATTTTTTCTTCAAGACATCATCAGAATTTCTCAGGTGTATGTTGACAAGCAGGTCAAAATACCTTCATGGTTAGTGGGATCTAGGAGGCAAGAATATTTAGTCTAATTCTGCCACAGTCCTGTTTCACCCCAGGAAATCCATTCTAAAGCTGTGTGTCCCAGCTATAAAAAGCTGTTTCATAACCAAAAAGCTCAACAAAGTAACAGCATTTAAATTTTTCCAGAGGTGGTTTAATTCTTAATTTATTAGTATATGTAATCTATTATGGAACACTTAGATAGTGAAATAGTAATTGCTGGTTATCTGGTTAAGGTCCTTAAATAATGCAGAAATGAGAGAAGGTAAAGAAGGATAAGATGCAACACTTAGAACAGCATGTAAGATGAATTTACACACTTCGCTTTAAATTTAGGGAAGGAAGTTTAGCTGGGCTACTTTGAAATTTTAAACAGATAAATAGTTTTTAAATACTAAATAAGCAGAGGTATAAGTTTTTTATACATATAGCTACTACTGGTATTTTGTGGATTGTTGTCAGCTGTAGTAATTGTATGATTTCATTCTAACTAATGTCTAGTTTGAATCAGGTCTTTCTTTTAAAAAAAAAGAGAAAAAATGAGTTACTTCTGTCAATGGTTTAAAGATATACTAGCTCCATAGCATTCAATGAATGCTTCTGTCACCATTCAGGTATGTCCAATGCAGTGTATAAACTAGACTGTTCTCTATAGAGAATCTAAGTCTTCCATGACTTTGTAGAGGGTGTTTTCCAAACTCAAGGAACGCGAACAGTAATGAAAGGGTGGAGAGACTGACTCAGATTAAGACTCTACTTGGTTAATACACCACACCAAGAAGCCATAGGCCAGCAGACAACAAGCAGGAACGGAAAGGAACAGTTCTGCAGTTGTATCTGAATCCTGGCCATATACAGTCATTTCCGCTTGGAAACTTCTCACTCTTCAAGTGGACCAAATCAGGGTTAGTATAGTGAAGCTTTTATTGTACTCTTAAGGAAAATATTCCAGCAGCCAGGTGAAGTTGGGCAAGGATATGCAACCACAAAAAGAACTGGGAGCTTCAATTTACTTGTAGACAAGCACGCCTTCCCAGACTGAGCTGCGTCTTATATCTACAACTAGTTAGATATTTGCTGAAGGACATCAACTACCATTTAGTTCTCTCCTTAGCCAAATTGAGAAAAACATAGTATATTACTGCTTCTGATTTAAGAGACAAAGTAGGGGATGATGTAAGGGGGTGAGAGAGAGATTATCTTGACGACAATCTCGATTTTAGTGTATCACTTAAAAGTTCCATAACCTGCTGTAGTAATGAAATTGTGTTCTTGGTTTAAAAGGGCAATTGTTAGCCTGACTTTGTGCTCACTAAAAACATTTCCCCAATCTTGTTAAATTATTGCACTCATTTCAGATTTTTATGGCTGTGCAGCTTACCAGTCCTCGTTTCTTTACGTTTCATTCATTTTCCTTGTATTGATGATTAATGGAGGATGTCGAACGTTAGAGTGAGCAGGCATCAGCAAATGCAAGATCATAATTAGTTTAGCTGACGAGGGGCTCTGATAGCACTTGCATCTGGATGGAAAAATTACCCTATAGGGAACTGGCTGCTCACCAGGTCTTTTTAGTGATACATTGTGAAACACCCGATGAATCAAATGCCCTTTCAATGCCAAGAAAGTGTTCCAGTCTTGAAGCCAAAATTATGTCTGCAGAAAGCTTTCCATTTGAAATGTATCAGAGTACAATTATAACCATTGTATTTTTTTGGCATGAACACCAGTCTCCTACAGTATGGACTAAAGTTAAATAAATTACTTAAATTTTATGAAACCCTGAAATTTTTACTTATAGTATTGGTAATTTTTAATTTATAAGAAAATTAGTTTTCACCCAGCCTGTTTTTCCCATTCTTATCTTAGATGTTGAAGGTTTTTTATTGATTTTTTTTCCTTTGCAAAAAGGGAACAGAGTTGAATTTCAGATTTTCTTTTCAGCAGAAGAATTCCATTTCCTGCTTATTAATATTTGTGCCCACAAACACAGCCTGACTTTTGTTTAAATGAGAAGTTTAATGAAATCATTACTCTGTAGAAAGAATTTAACAAGCAATACTCATAAATGTGTCTACTTTTAAATATTCCTAGATCATTATGAAAGCTGGTGAATGCACAGCCTCAGTCTGGTTAAAAATCAGTTTGGATTTAGGAAAGTTGTACTGTGCTTTTCCTTGCCTGACTAAAATAAAATAAATAAAACTATCTATCGACGAGACAGTGTTTTCTGGAGTTTCGGGTGAAGTTCAAAAGAGATCTTACTAAGAATACTGTACTTTTATTCATTTGGCAGAGGTTACTCCTCGTTCATAGTGGGCTGTGGGAAATATATGGTAGCTTATACTGATTTCAGAAGTAAGTGGGAAAGACTGGAACGTGTATTTAATTAATGAAGTATAATCTCTGTTAAAGGAATTAGTATGACGCAGATACAAACTGTAATTAATTGAAGTGGTGGTGATTCAGAATTCTTGTTACCGATCACACTTTAAAATCGTGCTAACTAAAAAGAAATAATCTGTTGTGAAATGCAGTGAACGAACCAGTTTACAGAATATTCTATGTCAGCTTCCAGAGGGGTTTTTCAGAATTTGCTGTTTAGAAACCATCATTAAATGCACAAAACCTGAAGTTCAAAAAGTTAAAGCTGTTATTCTGAAAAGGCTTTGGTGTTTCACACACCTCATCCATCACTCTAGGGTTAATTATAATGAAAATCAGTGGTGCCTATTAAGCACAATTGAACCTGACCTCATTATGGGCAGTGTGGTTTTATACTGTCATTGTTGCCAGTCTAGAGACAAAACTCCTGTGTTGATTTGTCCTAACTCTGCAGCTCATGTGACTCACCTCTGACCTGTTTTTTTTTTTCTGTGTGTTTTTTTTTTTTTTCTTTTTCTTCCCTATTTCAGAGACGTAGAGGCTCGGGTGTTTTTTGTGCCAATTGCCTGACCACAAAGACCTCTCTCTGGCGAAAGAATGCAAATGGTGGATATGTATGCAATGCGTGTGGCCTCTACCAGAAGCTTCACTCGGTAGGAAGAACTTACTGGTTTGTTCGGAAAAAAAGGGGCTATACAGCTAAACTGGGCAGCTGTGGTCTTGTCTGGTTGTGTGATTAGTACCACTCCCTGGCCTGCAGTTAATTTCCTAACAGGGTTTTGCAGTATGGTCACTTTGGGATCAGATGTGATTCATTATGAAACGGGCTGGGATGCTGTGGGTAGACGTGTTTGAGATCACCAGTGATGCATTTAATTATTTTGATACAAAATGAGGGGAAAATCATTTCTTTTCTGGGAATTCCACTTAAAGGCAATACAATATGTTGTGATGAAAGCTCTCTAAATTCAGGAACCCTCATGTTTAGAATAAAAAAAAAATATTATTAAAGTTAGACATCACATCTATATCAAAAATATCCCTTGCTGTGGTTTTTGTTTTATTTCACCTTTATTCTTGACAGTAAATCTGGAGATATGGGGTGGTGGGGTTTGGGGGTTTTTTCCTACAGTTCTTAAGAGTCTGCTGGAGGATTCTGAAATACCAAGGAAGCTGCTCACTTGATGGCACTCATCACTTGGTGAGGGAAAGATTCACCATCCCTCAGGATCAGGCAGGGAATAAGTGATTATCATGGACTGTCTGTATTGCTTTTTATCTTATTGACACTTGACTTGATCTTGAAAAATGTTGAATGCTCTGGTCCTGCTCCAGGGAAACCATGCTTAAGTGTTTCCTTGGATCAGTGCCAAAATGCTCATAATCTTTTAGGTTAAGAGCCACTAGTTAAATATT
Organism: Athene cunicularia; assembly: GCF_003259725.1. Lineage (NCBI taxonomy): Eukaryota > Metazoa > Chordata > Aves > Strigiformes > Strigidae > Athene > Athene cunicularia. The sequence goes on along the minus strand of NW_020799095.1, from coordinate 137,879,994 downwards.
ATTCCCACTATCTTTAATAGAAGTACATGGGAGAGTCAGGTGACTGAGACTCACCTCTAATTAATTAATTTTTACAACATTCCCATGGAGTTAAAAAGTGTTACTATTTTTCAGAAATAGAAACTGAGGCAGCTTTGGGGAGTTTACCAAAGCAACATAACAATTCAGGCTTAGAGCCCAAATCAGAAATCTGTGTTGTGGCTGAGAGTGCATATTTTTTAAAACATTTTTGAGATGAAAAAAAGGCACTTAGGAAACTACATTTCAAATGCATTAAGACTTAAATTAAGACACCTATTTCTCTTTAAATTTCAAGCATAAGCTTCTGACTCAATTAGTAGTTTCTGTGAATTTTACCCTTGGTCTTGTGTACACACCATATAACAATCCTGTTTACTCAAGATCCTGTCCAGCTAGGCCACTTAATAAAAAAGAAAGAGATTCCAGTGTTTGAAAGCAGTAAGACCATCACCAGTTTGAAAGGTTAGCTCTGTTTGCCACGTGCTGTCATTCTGAGGACAGTAACTGTTTTTAAGCTCCAGAACAACCCAGCCAGTCAGATAACATCTGAGCAGAAGATGAACTGATGCACAGTCTCTGGCCAGCACCTTGGCTGGGTCTTGCTGAATGTATCATCTTCCTGGAGATCTCTCAAAGTTCTAGATATAATATCTAATTTAAGGAAATTGATCAGTGGTGAGCATCAACAAAGATTTTAAGGTGGAAAGTTTGGCTTTTTGACATTAGTTTGACATTTGAGTCTAGTTATTTGTAGAACTACCATTCTCAGCCTCCATTTTCCCTTTTTTTAAAATATGCTTTTCTAAACTATAGTATTGGACCTTACTGTGATTATTAGCATAAGTTATTGAATAGATAAAAGCTACAAGAATCAGTTTTGGATTCAGACACATAGATGAGATAGTTCTTATGAACCAGTAGGAACAAACTAATGTGCTCCCAACAATAATAATTAGCAATACAATGTCAAACTTTATGCATTTAGAAAGCAAGAAGCTGACACTATCTTTTAGCTCCACTGTTCAAGCATGGCAATAAACTGTCATTCAGTGGACATTTGACATTAATATCTTCGATTGAACTTTGACCAAACAAACGCAAAGAATTTAATTAAGCGTCCACTCTGCTGTGGTATGATAGCAACTCCGTTGTAAGTTGGAGTCTGAAATAATCAAACAAATCTCTCCTTTGGGACAGCCATGCAGAGGGATGCTCTTTAGACTGACACCAGAAAGATGAAAGTTTCTTTTATCTGTCTGTTTGTCTGCCTATCTCTTAATGAAAAATTACAGTAAGTATTTGTCATGTATGTTTTGAATTAAGGAGTCTAGGATGATGCAGTTATTAGTTAAATGTCTGAAACTAGAAAAATTCAAGGAAATAGAACTGTTCCCTTTGTGAGCCACCCTGTTAAACTGAATTATGCTACACATCTAAGTAAAATTCACCTATAGTAGGTTTGCACATTTCATAGCTCTCTTTTGATTCAGTTATCACTATCTAGAACTACTGTTCCCATTAGCTCAAGAATGTGTATAATACATTTATCTCTAAGGTCCTTTTTTTACTTGTATTTAATAATAATAATAATTTATAGTCTGTCATACTACTAGGTGGTAGTGACTCACAAATGTTAACAGGGTAGTGATTTCTGCTGTAAGTCACATTCCCATTTCTGTGATAACTTTGAATAATTTTTCAATGTGTTTTCAAAAATGTTCAATCTAAGGGTCATTTACATTAAACTTGCCAGCTTTTTCAAATTTCTCTCCTTTAACGCAGCTATGTTAAGAAATGTGTAGTAATATTCCAATGGTCAATTACTAAATAGTTTTAGTGAAGAAAATTGCAGTTCCCTGCAAACATATACACAATATTCACATTTGCTGACAGAGATTTCTGTCTCCACAGAATCATGAATTTAACCATTATTATTGTGGTGCTGTTTCACACTTTTTAATAACTCTAACTCAGTCATGGACAAACTAGATTTTATTCCATAGTGATATAGAGATGGAAAAAAAATCGTTGTGATCATACTCGGTATATTATGTATGACATATAATTAAGGATCTGAAGTAAGGCATTTTAAAAGTAAAGTTCTGGTGATGTTTCCACTATTTTCTAAGTTTAATACTCCACTGAAAATCAAGTAGAGAGCTTAAAATTTTCTGTCTGCCTTAGTTGCAACCAAATACAGAATATTTCTCTCTGCACCTTATTACCTTTCCTCACATAAGGAAAACGTGAGTAGCTTTACTCCGCCAAATAGTCTGTTTTAATAAGCTAAAGACTACTCAGGTGAGTATAGTCATTTGCATGCTGAAGAATTTTTAAGTTGGACCTACAACCTTTAACTCCTTGTGCCATGTAACTTTGAAGAGCCAGAGCTGCAAACAAGTGTGTGAGGGTCCTTAATCACAGGTATGAAGATGTTTCTTCTAACTACTTCTACAATCAGACTTCATACCTGTAGCATGAAGAGTAAGACTAAAAGTATTTCCAAACTGTTGAAAGGTTATCTGGAAGCCATGTGAAAATGGTCTGTAGTGTATAAATAAAAGTTTAATAAGAGCAACATCAACCATATTGTGAGATCTCACACAGCATGTCAGTATGACAGTGTTAATTGTCATAAAAAGGTGAGGAATTTCAACTGAGCTTGTAATAAAGAATATATGTCTATGCATATTAATTGGCTATTGATTCTACAACCTATAAACTTCATTTACGTAGAAAATATTCTAATTTTATCTAACATGATTTTACCTCAGCTTTGATCTGCTTGAGGAGGCTGGTTCAGGTGCTGTTTTTCTGCTAAGTTTAAATTTTGCTTATTAAAAATTTAAATCAAAGTGTTTATTCTGATTCAGAGTTTTAATAGAAAGTAAAATTTAACAAGTAGCTGCACTGCCTAAAATGTAGTTAACCGTTAAGAATAAGCTGACTTCAGGGAAATAAATAGGTGAAAGAGGAGAGGAAGATGGCAAGTCAAGAGAGAAACTAGATCTCTACAAATAGTAGAGTGAACACTCTTAAAGCTATGGATATTTTTGTATTAACTCAAAGTTATGAATATATATAAATTTTATTATATTCAATGTACAAATTGTTTTGGATATTGACTGTATGCCAAAATTTAATCTGCACTTTAAAACAATGTTAAAAAGAAAATTTCCAAATAAACATATAAATGGAATACTGTGTGGGGCACTTTTCTGGCCTCCAACCAAAACAGGATTATGTGTGCATTTGGATGAGACAAATGGCAACTGCCAGCACACCAAACTGAATGACTTTTAGGTAGTTTTTGTTGTTTTAACATCTGCCCAGTAGAGCAACACATACCGATGTTACAGCACCATCTTTCATTCACATACCATTGCCTTCCTGTTGTGGGGCTTTTCAAAGAGGCCTACATTTTTTTTTCGTCATGCAAAAGTATTTTCAGTTCTCATCTAAATAGGCCACCTACCCTGAGGTGGTGTGGGAAAGTAGCAAATGAAAACAAAAGTCCTCACTTCGTTCTTGCCTTTGCTTCTTCCATGGTGCTTTTTTCTTTACAGACCTTTTTTCCCACCTTCAAGGGACACGTTCTCTCCCTCATGACTTCATATCACAACATCAATAACATTTTGAAAGAAATACAGTAGGGATGCAGGAGAAGGAACTGGTACCAAAGTCCCAGGTAGACCTTTTGGTGCATAGGAGTTTTCCTGGGCTTTCTTCTCCATCTTTCTTAGTCCCTTTCCAGACACCACTATCCCACTCACCACCACAGTGGACATGCAGTCCTTTTGCTAGGTGACAGCAAGCCCTGTATTTGCTTGCATTTTTTATCTGTGTCAGAGGGGGTTGGGTGTCAAGGTAGGTGTTACTCAATTCTTGCCATAGTGTGATCTGTGCCAACCCCTCCCCGAGGTGAAATAGTGCATAGAATAGCACTAGGTCATCTCCCTCCTCATCCCCAGCATTCAGCACCCACGTTCAGCACATCTCCCCCAGAATTTTAAAGGAGTAATAAATTTAAGTAGTGGGTAATAAATGCTTTGGCAGATTGGATACTTCATGCCTTTTTAAGTAAACAGGTACAGTATGTCTTAAGGCAGTTGACTTAGTTGATAAAACAAACCAATTCATAGTTTGCTTTTAGGGTGGGAGTCCAGGAACCAGCATTTGGGGAGAAATTTGGTCATTCCCATAAAACTTATACTAGAGCTCTTCATGAAAGAGAAGATAAATTTATGTGAGCATGGTCTTGCAGATTTGTTTAATGTGTCTGTCTTTTTTTCTTTTGTTCATTATGTGTGTGTTCCATGCAGACTCCCAGGCCTTTAAACATCATTAAACAGAACAATGGTGAGCAGATCATTAGGAGACGAACAAGAAAGCGCCTTAACCCGGAGGCACTTCAGGCTGAGCAGCTAAACAAACAGCAGAGGGGTAGCAGTGAGGAACAAGTCAATGGAAGCCCCTTAGAGAGGAGGTCAGAGGATCATTTACCTGAAGGTCATCAAAGAGAAATTCAGCTTCCCAGCCTCAGTAAGTATGAGGCCCCAGGTTCATTGACTAAAAGCCATTCTGCTCAGCAGCCAATATTGGTCAGCCAAACTCTGGATATTCACAAAAGGATGCAACCTTTGCACATTCAGATAAAAAGTCCTCAGGAAAGTACTGGAGACCCAGGAAACAGTTCATCGATATCAGAAGGGAAAGGAAGCTCAGAGAGAGGCAGCCCGATAGAAAAATACATGAGACCCGCGAAACACCCAAACTATTCTCCACCTGGAAGCCCTATTGAAAAATACCAGTACCCACTTTTTGGACTTCCATTTGTACACAATGACTTTCAGAGTGAAGCTGACTGGCTGAGATTCTGGAGTAAATATAAGCTGTCTGTTCCTGGGAATCCACACTACTTGAGTCACGTGCCTGGCCTACCAAATCCTTGCCAAAACTATGTGCCTTATCCCACCTTTAATCTGCCTCCTCATTTTTCAGCTGTTGGATCAGACAATGACATTCCTCTAGATTTGGCGATAAAGCATTCCAGACCTGGGCCAACTGCAAATGGTGCCTCCAAGGAAAAGAGTAAGGCACCATCAAATGTAAAAAATGAAGGTCCCTTGAATGTAGTAAAAACAGAGAAAGTTGATAGAAGTACTCAAGATGAACTTTCTACCAAGTGTGTGCACTGTGGCATTGTCTTTCTGGATGAAGTGATGTATGCTTTGCATATGAGTTGCCATGGTGACAGTGGACCTTTCCAGTGCAGCATATGCCAGCATCTTTGCACGGACAAGTATGACTTCACAACTCACATCCAGAGGGGCCTACACAGGAACAATGCACAAGCTGAAAAGAATGGAAAACCTAAAGAGTAAACCTTAGCACTTAGCACAATTAAACAGAAATAGGTTTCCTTGATGGGAATTCAATAGCTTGTAATGTCTTGTGAAGACCTATAAAGCACTTCATATAGAGAGCATGCCTTATCCAATATTAAATCCCTTGTTCTTTTTTTTTTTCTTCTTTTTTTTTTTTTTTTTTTTTTTTTCCTTTTAAATGAGTGGGTTACCAAGAAAAAAAGAACAGTTGGATGGTGGCCAGAAGGGGGAGAAGATATGGGACATGGCCCACCAAAGCTAGCCAGAATGCAGTGAATCATGGTGAATAACCTTGAGAAAATTTTACCGGACAATTAATACCTTTGCTGTAAAAGACATAACTGGCAAGAGTGCAAAGATGTGTATATGTATATACTGCTGCAGGGGTATAGTGAACATATGCACATTGTATATAAGAACTAGACTTGTTAAATATACTGATGTTAAAAGGTCATTTCTTTAATTTGGGCTAATTTCTGCCCTACAACATGCCTTAGGATCACTTTGTTCTCAAAGCTTTGGCAGCAATTTCATCTAGATGTTTCTCAGACTCTGCTGGTTTTTAGCTACCATTTTATCACTACATTCTTTCTGGCACACTTTAGTCTAGGAAAACCATTTTGTGCAAGTGAAGTCTCTAATACAGAAGCCACTCTCCGGGTTTAATTTGCATAGAACAAGGTAACCTGTATTTTATTTTAATATATTTTTAATATATTACATTTCTAAACCTTAAAGTCTAAGGTTACTTCTCCACAAGCTTAATATTACTATACATACCAGTCAATCCCTTCAGTAGACTTATACCAGCTTTTGCTAAGTAGCATTAAATGTCTTCATAGTACTTTTTAATACTTAAAGCTTTGTAAAAACTATCCATGAAGGGAAAGCTCCTCAGCATAACTGCTCAGGGAAATAGGGCTAAATAACTAAATATTAAATAATTGGTTAAAGGTGCTGTTAGACGAGCCTCCATGCTTGCTACAAGGGTGTACAAGAACTGACTTTAATCATTTTCATTATAGTGTCCCAACCAGTAGTTTATTATTTTGCCACAGGGATGTAGAAGATATTACAAGCTACTGGATGCACTGTCAGATTAACTTATTTCATTAAAGAAGTTGGGAGAACAAATAGAAAAAACCTTATTTTTCTAGTAAATATTAATGTATTACATTTCAAATAATGGTGCCTGACATATTGAATAATTATTTTCTACAGTGTACGTATGCAACAAAGATATTCCATCATGCATTAGAGTCAGTTCTGGCTCTGCCTCGCTGTTTACATTTGCAAATGTAGCAAACAAGGTAATGAAGCAACTATTTCTATTGCAGTAGGTATCTTTTTTTCTGTGTGTGTGCATTAAAGTTGTAAACGATAACATGAAATGAATGAAATTTGTTGATATTAATGGTATGGAAAAACAAGAAGGAAATGAAAATATTTTTATGCCTACTTAGGAAAAAAAGGGTAGCACTATTCATTCCAAGTACTTTTGTATTCTTAAGCTCTTAACTCACATTGTTATGCTTAAAATGATAAACATATATCCTCTTTTTATTGCTTTGTCTGTGTTTCAGAAGAAACATTTCAGAAATTATTTTGATAAGTGCTGTTTGACGATGCAGCACTGATGTTTTATTGCATTCTGTAGTAGCATTGCACTCCATTTTTACAATATTACGCAGTTGCTTTTTTGTTTTGTTTGGGTTTGTTTCTTTTTCGCAGTGCAGGGTCTTAGTTCCTTATGGTTGAATGGCAGGTGTAGCTCAACTGGTTCATGAATGTTGCAGCAAATGAAGTTTAAAATGTCTTTCTGATATTATGTTGTCTTTTATTTCTCCATTCATGCATTTTATTTTTTAAAATGTTCTATAAAAATATCTATGGACTAAGTCCTCACTTGAGATTATATGTAAAGGGTCCTATTCTGATCTCACTTACATGCCGCCTTTCTCAGATGTTCATGTAATTGAAACTAAAGCATCATAAAAAAAAAAAGTTCTTGTATTTAACTTACTGAATCTCACCACTCTCCCCTCTAGAATTTGGTGCACTTATAAGATACTTAACCAGATAGAGAGGGAGGTGGAAGATGAAAGGAGAGGTGATAGGAAATGTCTTATAGGGTTTGGCAAAAGGAAAACCAGGGAGGAACTGGCCTAAATGTTCAGCACTTTGAAAGTCTTTTGAAAAATAATGTGCCTAAAGCAGCTGGCAGTGAGCGTCACCATGCATGAAAAGCACTTACACAGTTGGTCACCAAGGTCTTGCGGACCTTGGCATTATTTTATGTGTTACATTTTCACACAGATGAAACATTATTGCACAGTTTCTCTGATTTGTTAGGCACAGACAGGCTATTGTTCAGCATTAGGCTTTCATTCCTTCCTGCTCCACCCATTGCTTCTATACTGGTGAGCAGCATATGGAAAGTCCCACTCAATCTGTTCATGGTTGAGTTCTATAACCCTTCAATAGTGTTCTAGGTTAGCAAAGGATATTGGGCCACATTCTTCTTCTTCTGTTTTTTAGATGGATCTCCAGCTTGATACCAGTGCCAGACAAAGTCTGGTTATGTTTTTACTATTGTTCTCCAATAATAAGTTCTGACTTGGTTTTTGTGGATTTATTTTTGTTGGGTATTTTTTTGTTTCTTTTTTTTTTCTGTGGGGACTGAAATAGATTGCCCGCGTTTTGTTACGTCAGGGTCCAGTGTGTGTCATTTACAGCTTTTCCAAGAAACATGTTAGACGCACTAAGTGATTTTTATCAGCTTCAGAAGTAGCTGCCTGCCGGTTTTCAGTAGTTACTGGTTTGACTTAACTTCATCTAAGACCTACCAGTTCCTGTGGCTTCTTCATTGATAGAAGCTGCATCTTCATGGCAAAATAATTTAGGGGGGGACATGCACATTGTAAGACTTGAGCACCACCCTGTACTTCATAACACCTCTTGCTAAATTCAGAAGCAGAGGCCAATAACAGGAAATACACATATCAGGGTTTGGGGATGAGGAGAAATGAAATCTTATGAGTGCAAAGAACAAGACAGGTTTTTGAATGTTAGTATTGCACACCTAGATGGTGCAAATAAAATCTGGAAAAAGTTCATTGTTCTTGCCATGACATATTGAGATGTTCTAAGATTTCTGCTTTGTAAGAAATAGGATTTTGCCATAGCCTGTTCTATTTGATTGGGGTGGGAGGAGCACAGTTTTGTTTCATCACAAAACAGAGGTGACTCCATCCCTTTTCCAGACCCCCTCACAGTGGATATTAATCAAAAGGAAAATAAATCCCGACATTGAAAAAGAATAATCTTATTTAATAACTCTCAGGCAGAAATTAATGTAAGCACACACAAGTAGTTACCACAACCACTGCATTTCAATCGGCTTACAGCACTAAAAATTGAACTCTCACAGAATATTCTCAATTTATCAGTGTCTTCAAGGTGTTGTGGTTCTCTTACTAAGGAATGAGATCTTAAAATGTATCTCAAGTTGGGCCACAGAATGCGTAGATGGTTCAAATCCAGATGATTTGTGGTGCCTGTCATTAATCAGTTTGCAGAATGGACAGTGTTTCCATTAACACTCTGTATAGCAGGATCTGTCATGCAGCATCTTCTGCAAACTGGACTGTCTCTTAAGCTATCACTTCGTGGCTGCTGCCCCCTAGGTTAATGCAGCAGGAGACAAAGAATTTCCAGAGCACCGTTTTCATTCAGGTGCTAAACTCGGAGTTCTTTCCAAAAGAAGTTTTGCACCATGTTGGCACTGTTCTAGTGAAAGTCCCTCTTAATTTTTCATGGACCATCCAGAAAGGGGGAGCGACACTTGATACTTGTATCTCAGTTTTGCCTAAAAAATGTACCATTGCACATTGTGATATTTTAAAGAGAGAGAACAGAGGCATCTCAAAAAGTTGAGGCACGCTGTGGGCGAGATTATTTTTGCAGTTAGAGGGGCAGCAGGACAAAAGTGATTGATGCTAATTGTATACAGTGCTGAAACGTAGTGGTTGTGCAATGGGGAGACCTGATTTGGCAACGGTGGATTAGTTCTCAGTTCAGGGATGGACTTTCATGTCCATCTTTGGACTGGACAGTGTTACTTTGTAGTCATAACTACTTGCTTTATGTGCTAAGGATGTTGTCTACCATCTGCTTTTTGCCCAGGATGTCTAAATATATTCCAGTTCTTGCTCCTGTATTGATTTTTCTTGGCTGACTTAACATGCTAATTCCTAATACTGGTCAGAAAAGCCAAAGAGATTAGAAGTTCACTTCTGTTCAGCCAGAAGGGTAGATATATTTTCTTCTGCTTCTGTGGAGACAGTTATGCTTGGCAAAGAATAGTGAACAATTTGTCAACATATTCCAAATGTGATAGATAAGTGAGAAATCCTTACAAAACTCTTCTATAAAGTTGAGATGAGCCAAGTAAAATGATTTACATAATTTCCTCACCTCAGAATAGGATTCCTCCCCTACCCTCTTCCTCACAATTTCATTTCATTCAGCCAGCTCCGGAAAGCTGGCAGTTGGTGAGGTGCTACCTATAAAGTAATCACATATAGCCTGATTTACCTTTTTTTAAGAGGATAAAAGACAATTATTTAATGGCTTCCAGCCAGATAAATACCAGTTTCATTTGATTTTTGGTTACACTTAGCAAAGTAAAATTCTCAGAATAAACACTGTAACAGCAACCACAGTTTTCCATTCCTATCATTTTGGCCTCTGAGCTCTATGTAGAAGGAGAACAGGAGAAAAGGAAACATCTCAAAATGCCATTGTAAATTTAGCTTGTAGAAAATTCACCAGCAGAAAAAGGAAAAAAAAAAAAAAAGAAAAAAAAAAAAAAAAAAAAGTACTTCATAAAGAATGACTTCATGTTGCTAAAAACCATCATTAAACTTGTAGCCCTGATTTGACTCTAGAATGTTGGCTCTTAATGTTTTGTCCTTACAACACATGGATGTGTCTTTTGTTTTGTTTTGTTTTGGGTTTTTTGTTTTGTTTTGTTTTTTGGTTTTCATAGTGCATGTTCATTTCTACTCACAAACATGTTCTTGGTGTATTTCTTATGCAAACAATCTTCAGGCAGCAAAGATGTCTGTTACATCTAAACTTGAATAATAAAGTTTTACCACCAGTTATAAATAAGATTCATGTCATTGTTTCTGGGGAAAATGTAATGTCATAATGTCACTAGACCATAGTGGGGGTGGGGAGAAAAACAATCCAGAGTCGAGCTGCTGTGAGAGCATCTGTGAGAAATGACTGGTGATTATGGCTGAAGGGGAAAGGCAGCATTGCCGCAACGGTAAATGCATGAAAAGAGAGGAGTTCCTTCAAAATCAGATTAGCCCTATTGCAGTCCTTCTACATTAAGGACTCTAGATGTGATCCAAAACTCATTCAAGTTTATGACAGGATTTAGAGTGAAAGTCTCTCTCCATGGGGTTTGAACTTTTTTTAATACTCCAGCAGCCTGGCATTACATTACTGCTTTTATTCTGCCCCAAGGAGGAGCTAGTATTGGAATAACTTTGAGAAAGTACCTAAGAAAGGCTGATACTGAAATGTGATCTGTACCCCAGGGTTAACAAGTCTACCTTTCACACACAGTCCATGGTGGTCTTTAAATAATCCCTGATACTCAGGGCTGTGGCTTCACATCATGCACACAACTCTTCCAGGAAGTCCTGCTGGCTCCCATGGCACAGGTTATTGACCTGAAGCAAGAACAGAGAGTACCACCTACAATGTTGCCACCACCACTTCCTTTGGCAACCTCGGAGGTTTTCTCAGAGATCCTGACTTGGAGCACTGACCAAATCAGCTCAGCTTGGCATTTCTGTTCGGATGACCTCACAGCCCGGGGTGGTATGGCTCCCAGCCACCATTTCCATTATGCTGTAATTTCCTTTCTCCATAGGTCTTGTCTCATCTCCATGGTTGAGACTGTTCACACTCAGACAAAATGTTTTAAAGTAATGCAAAATGGTAAAATCTGTTTATAAGGTTAGAGTACAAAAGTTCTAGAGCTTAATTTTAAAAGCACCATGCCAGAAATAACGTCCCACTGCAATTCATGCTTCCAGTGAATTCAGATGCAGGCTCTATGCATTTTCAGTCTCTTTTTAATTTCCTGAGATTAATAAAAAAAAATAACTGTAGTAAAGAGAAAAAGAGAAAAAAAGCTTTCAAAGGCAGGGAGAACCAGTTTTGGAGACATCAACTTTATGCTTAAACGTCATGCATTTTTATAAAGGTGCTGTATGCAAAAGCTGGTTGATACGCATTGTGTAAGACCGTATATATACACTCTATATATGTAAGAATATTTATAAAAACTATATATACACATATACAGAGATATACATACATATTCACACAGAGTAACTTTTATATATGTACAGTGAAAGTCAGAATTTAAAAATCAAGTTTCTACCTGTTTTAAGAACATCTTTTGAGGATAACAAGTTTTAATCCAAATTTATGTTCTTGTTATAAAACTATCCTTGACCAGTGAAGTCTGTCTTTAATCAGAGTTAAAGCCAGTGTTTAATACTGCACTTCTGTCTCCATATACTTAAGTGAGCTCATAATTGTAGGAGCTGATGACCTCAGATTTTCCTTTGTGGTTCTACTATTTGTATAGCCTACTTAGAGTGTTAATGCCTTCCTCTTCTAACAGCAGCTCCACATGTAAGCAGCTCGTATAAGTGCACACTGACATTGTTATCAGGTCTTAATATGTAATTATAAGGTTTAAATTTGTGCCAAGAATCTACGGACTTACTGTTCTAGCAGCAGTATCCTTGATTATTTCCTATTTAGTTTTTACTACTGCCGTATCTTGACATAGGTCAGAACTCTGTTGTCCCAGGTACAGCCAGGCCAAGAATATAAAAGGTAATACATCTGCTGGTAGCAGGCCCTGACCCTCATCAAAGATTTATATATGTATAAATTAAAGTTTTAAAAAAAAATAATGTAGAAATAGGTGCTGACGCAGAAGAAAATGGACAGAATGAATAAGTGTGCTTCATTCTGTATGAAGGGGAACTGGGGAGCTTTCAACATTATGTTATTAATAGAAGAAATGGCGTGGTTATTTTACAACCTTATTTATTATAAATTACAAAAACCACTGAGTTTAAAATTGTGTTGACAGTGGGTGGGGATATAAAATCAACAAAACAGCAGAATATCAGTGAAAGTGTTCAGTTTCTGTGTCTGTACTGGAAGTTTAACTGTGATGGACAATTATGTTGGACAGTTGGGACAGCTGAGACCTGATGGAAGTAGAGTTTGTACTGACACCAGCTTCCCTTGATTTCCCTGAAGAGTCTGACTAATCCTTGTGTGCAGAACAAGAGTATTGGTGGGTCCTTTCTGTAAATGGAAGTGTCTCCTGCACATCCAAAGGAATAGAAGTGTCTTTCACACATTGTGGTTACAATGTCAGTGGAAGCATCTGATTCAATTCCAAATGCTACTGTGGAATTGACAGCTTAATGGTGAGATTGATACAGTGACATCTCTGTCACCTACCTCCAAACAGCTCCATCGGCACTGATAAAATGTCAGTGTATTTGGCCAGAGAAGAAATACAACCATTCAAAAGAATAGAAGAGAAATACATTAGAAAAGGACAAAACTTCTTATACAACACTGTGTAAAGATGATGGCTTAAATCTGCCACAGAGAGTCTTTAGGTTAACAATTTGTTTTGCAAAGGCAATCCAGCTGCTGTGGCCTTATTTCTGAGTGACATAATTTATTCTATGATTTGTAGTACAAAAAGCAAAGCCCCAACATAAAGCTAGCTCTCTTCTTAGTGTGTCATTCTTTTAAAAGGAAACAAGACAATAAAGGAGTATAAAAATGGGTTAGGAAGGCTTTCTAATTATCATTTCTAAGGAAGGGAACTATAATAGATATTTTCTTACCATTTATTTTTGCAAAGAACAACTCTTGCAAAGCAAAATGAGAATATTTTCTTTCCCTTTTAATCAAAGTAGAGTATTTTCCTCCCTGATAGAATCTGATAAAACAGGAAATATATTTCAGTGTATGCAAGTATGTGATGTGGAAGCCTTTCAGAAAGGTAAGGTGATTTTTCAAAGTTAATGTTCCTTAAGGGGGGCATTCACATTATGTACTTTGGACACCCAACTGTAAGTACACGTTACAATCCTCGTCTTCATACAGTCAGCTGAACATTCAGAGCAGGAGCTTATTAGATGTTCATAGCCACCCACTGGAGGAGTCCAGACTCGATGATCTCCAGAGATCTCTTTTTGCCCAGATAATTTTGTGGTTATAAACATTCACAAATTCATTCAACTTGTGTTTCTCCCTTATGAGTATAGTATATACAACAGGGAGCAATTGGAGACAAAGGCCAACAAAAACTGAAGCACATCTGTAGATGGAAATGGTGGAGCACATCAAGAGCTCTCTAATACACGGGCCTTTGAGGCCAGAACTGAATGAAAGTACAAAATATGCTATTAAACACATGGCTCTTAACTGGAGCACAAAGGCTCTTCCATCTATTTATATTTTCATAATAACTCACTGCAATAAATCCCTAGTAATTACACATTAACCTCTACAATTAAGTATAACATGCTAGACTGCTGATGCACTGACATCACTATCATACTCATCAACACAACTATTTTGCTAACGTCTATATTATCTATAAATTAAGCTGGGAATATTAACAGGCATTGGGTGGATGACTGTCTGCAAGGTTTAGTGGCTAGAGCAGTCCCTGGCACACTTTGGCTGGGGCCAGCTATGTGCTTCCGACCAGGTCCCAGGCACAGCTGGGGAGTTATCACAAAGGACACCATACCCAGTTCTCAGGGAAAGGGGTACGAATGGGTCTGTGTTACTTGTACCCATTCTCTTGGGGATAGTTTTACAGCATGAAGCACCAAGAGCCATGGATACATCCTGAGCCAGCTGCCATGCTGCCTCAGTGTGTGGGCATGTTTTGGAGACAGCAGGTTTGCAAGCAAAACTATGTGCCAGTGTCCTCAGATCAGAGAATGGCCTTGACCATTTTTGCTTTACTAACATTGTCCTTGCCTCTATTTACTTATTCCCTTTGTGTGATGAGGATGGCTGGAGCAGCTTTACCTGATCTTTTGATACCTGCAATCTGCTGTATTTGACTGGGTAAGCTTTAAAGACAGAAGCACTTTTAGACTCTTTCTACATACAGAAATCGACTTTAGGAAGGGGAAAATGTTTCCTGATACTGTGTGTGTGTGTGTGTGTGTGTGTGTGTGTGTGATTTTATTATTGTTTAGCTCAGTTGTAGACAGAGCTATGCAATATGTACATAATAGATGTCTGCACTTGATCAAATAGATCATAATCCTTCTTTCTGTTGTCTTACATTATACATTTTGTGGGCAAATCTTCAGCTCCTAGTAATACAAATAAAGACACAACAACAATGAACATTCCCATGCTTCCAGTTTCAAAGAACAGAACATGGCCATCCATTCCAAGCTGTTACAATTGTAAACACTTTTGAGACAACTCAGTTTTTCTTGCCCAGAAAAGGGCAAAGGGGTTTTTTTTAACACAAAATGCTTCAGTGGTGTTGTGAAAGCTTCTCAAAAAGGACTTGTTTCAACACATTTTCAGTGAGCTTTACTTAGAACTTAATAAGTTTTATTTCAACTCCCATTCTAGAAAGATTTTAGTTTGACAGCAGAAAAATCCCCATCTGTGTCTATATTCCACATTTAAATGAGTATTCTTGATAGCTCTTTCATGGAAGCCACTCTATAAACAAATCCTGAACTACCTCAATTATTTAGTAAAAAAACTCTAGGTGCAGCTTTTTATCAGATCATATAATTCTTGTCTTTGAAGATGCACTCACTCATTCTCTGACATCACCTACTAATCTAAAGCCATAGTTTGCTGTGATTTTTTTCGTCATGACACTGTACGATATTCTCTGTGTGCTAGGCAAATTAGTGTATTAAAAAGATTTTAATGGAAAATACACAATTAACTTCCACATAACTTGTTTCAGATTATGCAGAACAAAAAATAGTAGAGATTAATTTACCTACACAGGGCACCAATTTCGCACTTAAGCTAGCTTTCTCCATTTCCTGAAGAGAGAGTGTGCTGCTGGTGAAGAGACAAGGAATAACACAGAACTGCCTAAATTACTGGCACATACAAAAGAGCAGGCTTTACCCTGCTACAGTCTAAGATGATAAAGACATTTCGCAGCAGAACGCCTAAAAGCAGAAAGCCTAAATAAAAATTAAAAAAAAAATAAAAAAAAATAAAAAAAGGAATTTCAGATTGGAACTTGAGTACTGGAAAAGGTATTAATGGAGCAGGAGTGAAATAGGCCATTATATTAAAAAAAAAACCTCAACAAAATATAACAGTGGTCAAACATGTACTTAATAAAGATTAATCATAACAAGTGCATAAGACTAATGCACAAGGTTAGCAAAGTTCCAGGGACTCTGGTGAGTGTTGGATCTGATGGCTATCATACGAGATATTGTGTGATTGCTGGGAACAAGCCTTGGAAAAGACTGGACCTTTTCTCATTCTCTATCAGCTGCCTGAGGCCACAATTTCAGGCACACTTCAAGCTGGAGATGCTGCCAAAAGAAGCAGTCCCACTCCTATCTGCCCTGTGCTGCTCTCTTCCTTCTACTGGCACAAGTATTTGTGTTTCCATGAGATGTACCAGATCAGGGAACTAATTGTCTCCCACTTGCCCCCCAAAAGGTGACTTTTAACCCCCATTAATTCCCTGATCCAGTTCCCAGCACAGTTAACAAAACACCTGTGTCAGCGGTAAGTATGTGGTGGTAAAATGAGCAGTCAGTGATGTGGAAAAAGGCAGTATGGGGTTTTTCTTGGCAGCTAATGTCAGTCTGAAGTGTCCAGAAACCTACAGTCTGGGGGGCTGTATTGGTCCTGGTTTAGAGCAGATTCTCAGCCATTGCATCAACACTGAATTTTGTTGTCCAAGGTCTATATGCAGGGTGAGGATGAGGGGCAAAACCTCAGCTGCAACACCCTGAAGATCCTCATTTTCCTGTGACAGTAGCTGCCAGACAGATGCACCCTTGTCCCTCAGTGGCCATGGCTTAACTGTCTCTCAGTGGCATGACTACATCCAGTGTATTTTTCTTTAATCAGAAAGAACTGTCAAGTCCTGCCATTTTCTTATGCCCAACTATTTCTTTGTGCAAGTACCTGCTTGGCCCATGCCTGTAGAAAATCCAGGCAAACTGATTCTGTGCATGTCTAATATGGACAATAGAAAGTTTACCTACTTCTTCCTCTTCATCCTAAATAACATTTCTGTATTTACAGCTACACTGCCCTAGTACTCCATAAAGCTAACACTGCAGACTCCTCACCAAAATAAGACACTACAGGTGAGACAAGGAGATAAAGGGAACTGAATGGGTAAAGTTTCAGGTGTTCCTCTCTTCTTTCCTGTGGTTATTAGGTAGACATTTTTAGGGTGGGGCTTTTTTTGTTTTTGTTTTTGTTTTTTTTTTTTTTCCTTTTTTCCTTCTTTCTCCCTCCCAGTCTCTCTTTTGATTCCATTCTTCTCCTTACAGTTCATAACTGATCACAGCATTATTTGCCTGTACATAGCGTAAAGTTACTAATGTTTCTTTGGCAATGAAACACTCCCAAATATCCTCCCAGGTTTTGCCTGTGGAGCTACTGAAACATTTGATTTGGATCAAAGTTGCAGGGTCTCTTCAGTTCAAGGTATTCTCTTCTCCTTGCTACTTCCATAATAATTAATGCTAATTTACTAAGACAAAGTTTTGTGATTGTTCATTAGACACCTGAGACTGGAACTCCTTGACTGTTGATGCACCAGGTGACACCAGGGGATTGCCCAGATGAAAGGGTTGCAGAGGGAGAGCAAGTTGATTTTGTTTTGTGCAACAGAGTCAAAACTCAGCATCATTCTGCATTTTGGCCTTTTAAATAAGAACACAAGTTGATGATAGCAAAGTGCCCAGCTTTATCCATCTTCTCAAAGTAGATTGGGATTCCACCTCTGAGGATTACAACTCCAAACTCCCTAAACTTTTTATTGTCACTGAGTAGATGATTAATCTAGGACAAGCAAAGCAGTTACTGCCCCAGCCACATATTTTCTCCCCTCCCCCATGCAGAGGTAACCTTTCCTACCGTTGAAACAGCTAGGTTGGACATATTCTGACAACTTATCTGCCCCAGAATTGTAGAATCATAGAATGGTTTGGGTTGGAAGAGACCTTAAAGCTCATCTAGTTCCACCCCCCCTGCCATGGGCAGGGACACCTTCCACTAGCCCAGGTTGCTCACAGCCCGTCCAACCTGGCCTTGAACCCTGCCAGGGAGGGGGCAGCCACAGCTGCTCTGGGCAACCTGTGCCAGTGCCTCACCACCTTCACTGTTATTCCTCATATCTCATCTAGAACTACCCTCTTTCAGTGTAGTCCTGTCACTATACTCCCTGATAAAGAGTCCCTCCTCATCTTTCCTGTAGCCCCTCTGGAAGGCTGTTATAAGGTCTCCCTGGAGTCTCCTCTTCTCCAGGCTGAACACCCCCAACTCTCTCAGCCTGTCCTCAGAAAAGTGCTCCAGCCCCATTATCATCTTTGTGTTCCTCCTCTGGACTCGCTCGAGTGGGTCCGTGTCCTCCTTATGTTAGGGGTCCCAGCGCTAGACACAGTGCTCCAGGTGGGGTCTCATGAGAGCAGAGGGAGAGAATCACCTCCCTCGACCTGCTGGTCACACTTCTTTTGATGCACCGCAGGATGGTATTGGCTTTCTGGGTTGTGAGTGCACATTGGTGGCTAATAGTCAGTTTTCCATCCACTAATACACCCGAGTCCTTCTCCACAGGGCTGCTCTCAATCCACTGATCACACAGCCTGTATTTGTGTTTGGGATTGCCTCGCCCCATGTACAGGACCTTGCACATGGCCTTGTTAAACTTCATGAACTTGTGACTTAGCACAACTGTGTAGAACTTTATGGGATTGTGAAATGGGAAGACTTGGGCACAGGAAGCCACCCTAAGCTCTCCCTGATGAGGTGGACCTCTGACAGCAGATCAGGGAGAGGACTGGGGATGGGTTGGTGGTTCTGGGGAGTGCGTGAGGCACGGCAGTGGAGCATTCACTTGGAGAAATCTGAGGATGCTGAATTTCCTTTGTCCTCCTGTTGACTGTATTATCCACTATCCCATAGACTCATCTGCATCGTGCCTCTGTGCCTTGCACAACCCCACCAACACCATTGTCTAGTTTGTGAACAATTTTCATTGAGTACAGAGGACAGAAGAAACTGGTGAACAGAGAGGCAATATCAGATCCTGAATACAAAAAGCCCCACCACTCTGTAGAAAATTTAAAAATTATAAGACTCCCTGAGGTCCCACTGAAAACAAAGAAGCAGAAAGGAGGGAAGGCACTACAGCCAAATATTACAGATCTGTAGCACTGCTCTATATATACTTGAAGTACATGGCCTTTAAAAATGAAGATATTTTGAGACTCTACTTAAAAATAAATGACAGGCCCTGCTTTTTCAACAGATGAATGACTAGATTTTCCTGAAGATCAGACCCCTTTTTAAGGTATCTGAAGTTGTGAGACTGAAACACATGGAAAATCTTGGCCTATAATATTTTGAATAACTTTCATAATTAAGATCATGAGGACTGGAGACTGGATGAAGAGGACAAAGCAAAGATATAGCATACACACAACATGCGTCGTGTTACTGTGTCTGTGAGTTCATACCAGTGAACCTGCAGGAGTGTGCAAGAAGGATTTATCTGTCCAACTTCTTATAGTGAGAGAAACCACAAGGCCAGCATACTGATTTCTGCTTCTCAATTTGCATTGCAACAATGCTGTGTTTTATTTATAAAGCGAAAATTTCTGAAGGGTTCACAGAGTTTAATCACTGGGAGGTCTTTAGAACCTCTTGAAATGTATCTTTCCATAAAACATTCTGGGTGAGATATCTTAAATTGGTTTTAACAGAATTGGAAACCAACTTAGTCAATTAGAAAAGTTCATGAAATTTTAGGCTTGAAAAATAACATTATTCAATATCTATCAAACCTGTAATTCTTTCTCCTATGCTCACAAAATGTGAGGGAAGCTAATATGGCCTCATATTTATAGCACTATTGCCTTACCAATATTGAGTTAAATGAGCCAGTTAAATGAACCTACCTGCAGAACTCAAGGATGTGGGGACTGGTGCCTAGATGCATGGAAGAGCATATGGAAGTCTGAGATGCAATGGGAAACACTAGGGCCCCATATATACTGAGCTAAAGAATACCCCTTTTTTCCCATTGAACTACTGAGATAACAGAAATGGAATATTTAACACCTTGATTTTTTTAATCTCTCCAAACCTTCCTACTTCCACTGACTGGATACCTGCTAGAGTTGTAGTCTACTCTTATTTTATTAACCCGAAGAATTGATGTCATTTTGTGAATCAAGATAATTTCCTGTAGATTATGGACTTCCTTAGAGATTTCTTGCTTTAAGTATTGATTATTCCCAACACTCTTTAATTCGTAAAGCCTGGCCAGAGTCAAGCACAAAGGAAACAGGTCTGCCAATAACGGCCAAAGTGAAGAGTTTGCTAGACTATAAGTCTTTGCCAAAAAGCATACAGAAATTAACACTCCTCCCTTTCCTTTTTTCCACCTTATAGTTCCCTTGCAATTTTCTGACTAGTTTCTCCTTTATGTGCATACTTTCTCTCTTCTTAGTTTAGAGATGGAACTAGTAATTTCCCAGCCCCACTAATGTATTCCTACCTTCAAACAGGCAGAATCTGAACATTAGTCGTGAGAATGCTTAAACTTATTATATTAATATATAGTTATAAATGCATATTATTTTCTTGTAATGTCATAGTTGCCAGTACTGGAATGTATAGTGAAATGTATACTGTGACATGAAGATATAAAGATATATGAAATTACTTAGATCAGCAGAAAAATTTTGCTTTTCACGATGTTCCATTGCTCTAGATACAATCCAGGCAAGTTTTCTGAGCTAAACACTGAATTCAGGGCTAAGTCTATGTGAGTGCCTATATGTATATGCATTTGTCCACGCACATGAATTCATTCAGACATATTCACTTTAACATCTGCTAGAGGAACATTATTATTCTCTAAACCTGAACAAGTGTTCTCAACTTCTTTATCCTGTGTCTTGTTTCTGGACCCTTTCACTGAAAAAGAAATTTTCCTTTTTATTATTTCTCCCTGATCCCTGCAGGATATTAAGAATATTCTCCGTTTGGTGTCTCTAATATTTGAAGATTATCTAAGATTGAATAGAGAGGTATTCCAACCTAAATAACCTTGCTTTAGATATTTTTTTTCCATCATAGCTTTGCTATCTAGCAGAATTAGATATTAATAAAAGCACTCAAAATTACCTATGCAAGCATTAATAATATACCACTTGTCACTAAGTTTTACAGTTCTCAAAACCTTTTAAGCACATTTTAGTTTAACCTGAAATTATGTAAAACAATAACATAATTAAACTTATATGCAACTGCTTGGCTTTTTTGGTCCGTGTTTTAAATTACTCAGCTTGGCCTTCTTTACTGCCTACATTTCAGTACTGCCATCTTGGGCAGATCAGCCTAAGCAACGAGCTCTGGTTTCATCTTCCAGTTCCATCAGCTAACTTTAATCAAAGTATGTCACACAGAGTGTTTTCCAGATGGCAAATATGATTATCTGAGTCAGATGAATATTCAAGAAAAAAATACTTACTATATATGCCCTAATGCATCTTGTATGTCTGTCTCGTATACAAAAGAGTGAAGCAGGAGGCTCTGCAAATTTGAGTAAATGCAGATCTTCATTTGCTGGATCATGAAATAGTCTCACCTTTTTTGATGCATCTTATTTTTGCCAAGAGAATGGTGTAAAGAAAAATGTTTCTGTAAACACAGGCTTTGCCAGGCTTCTCACTCTACACATTCTCAAGTCATTGTATGCATCTTCAGGCAATCATTTTAATCTAATGTTTCCAGGAAAAAAATAAATATATCCTAA
This sequence comes from Athene cunicularia, assembly GCF_003259725.1. NCBI lineage: Eukaryota > Metazoa > Chordata > Aves > Strigiformes > Strigidae > Athene > Athene cunicularia. The sequence continues at coordinate 137,858,436 of NW_020799095.1, read as the reverse complement.
CAATATAAAATGATATATTACTTAATGAGACTAAAAATTGAATAATTCTAGAATATGAATAAATCTTGTTGATTAAAAATAATACTTTTCTAGATTAGTAGAAGTTAAGTTTTCCAAAGATTCGGAAGTTAAGGAGTCAAGCATCTGTAAAAGGTACAAAGCCAGTCTGAGAAACACCCTTTCTGTTTAGTTTCATCAGAAAACATTTGGTTTTGGTTTTAACCAATGTCAGTGAAAACCTGAGAGTAAGGAATAGAGATATCTTAATCTTGTCCATAGTATCTTGATCTATTATAGACAGATTTGGATTATCCATTTTATTGATGGTAATTGTTACCTTTTACTTAAATTTCATATAATTGTCTTAAATCTAATATTGTCTATGGCAGTGTCCATGCAATGAATAGAAATTATTTTTTATACATCTTCAGTGTAATTAGCAATGTTCTTGAATATATTTTTGAAGGTTCAGGCTTAAAGTACATCAAATGAAGGAAGCTATGTCAGTGGATTATCACCACTCAGACAATGTTTATTTAGATTTTTTGGTTTGGTTTTCGTTTCGTTTGTTTGTGTTTGTTTGGGGTTTTTTTTAAACTTATTCTCTTACTAAAAAAAAAAAAAAAAAGCCTAAGTGGGAAAAACTTCACCGGTACCAAAGACTGGGTCAAACAGGCTTCATAGCATGGGTGTGCTCTTGTAGTACTTACTTCACCTGGATAGAAAAGAATACTAAGGTCCCAAATACTTAATCCACTTCAGAAACAATGATCTACCATGACTATTGAAAGTTTAATTGTAGCTAGAGTGTCTTTTTAATCTCTTGAACATCTTCCACATAGTCTCAACTGATTAAAAAAAAAGGTTCCCTTTTTGAACTTAAAAATACAAAGGATTTTTTTTCTCTGTGTTGCTCTATCATTTCTGTGATTTGATTTCAGTCATATGTAAGAACTAAAAGATGTATCTAAATGGATATGAAATTGATTAAGGCCATTTGAGATGAAAGATGCAATAGCAATGTCAAATATTGCAACTCCTCACTTCATTAGTGGATGAAACTAGCAGAGACTGTTTGCAGTCACCTTCTCATTTACGACATCTGATTGTTTTCTTAGTTATTTTGAAAAAAGAGAAATTGCATCATCCTGGCTTAGCTGGAAGTTATCTAACTCTGGTTTGAGTTGAAAATTTCAATCTTATTTTTTCTGGGGACAGTAAATCTGTTGTGGGTACATATGAAACTTCTGTGTGCAGTAAAAAAAAAAAAAAGAAAAAAAAAGTAGCTGTCATTCACATAGTTCATTGTATTTTCCTAGAACATGAACTGTAAATGGTTAATAGTTTATTGACTGCATCACTCTAATTATGGGTAATTTTCCCTCTCTTTTCAAAACAGTTGTTATTGGTTTGTTTCTCAGAAATCTATTTTATCTATTTATCAGTAATTTCAACATTTCTTAGAATTTTTGTGGCAAGTAATTCCATCTACCATTTCAATTTGCTTCATTACAAAATTGGCCATCTTAATATTGCAGTTATTCTTTGCCTAATATTTGTTTAGTACCTACAGCATGTTCAGTTCTGACTAATAAAAAAATATAAAGACAGTCAATATTCTGAAGTAGTTTAACTCTAAAAGCCAGGCATGCAGAAGAGGGATGCACTGGCAACTCCACAAGTAAGGAAGGCATCTGGACAAGAGGATTACGTGAGGAGGTAAGTGTGAGTGGCAGAGAAGGGTTCTTGGATTCAGCTTTTTAAACAGCAATCAGTCTTTTTCTGAGCATTGTCAAAGAAATAGGGAAAAATCTTGACCCTATTGAAGTCAAAGGCAAAGCTTCAATTGACTTCAGTGCAGCTCTTCTTGCTGTAGAATTTAAGGGACTCAGGGAGAGTGACTGGAATGTGGTGGACTTCCCAGAAAATGGATCAGGGATAAATTCATCATCTTCTGAAATATAAGATGCTGTTGACTAAATCTGGATACAGAATAGTAGTCTAGGCAGGCCCTTTGATCTGCACATGTATATAAAACACTTTCTGCCTCCACAGAAACTTCTCATCACATTTTCCAAGCCTTGTAATCTAGCCAAAGCAATAACAGTAAATCATTGATATTCAGATATTAGGCTTGTATCACAATAGACAGGCAATTCTCCTGAAAGATCTAACTCATTATATAGGCTAACAAGGATTTGATCAGTGCTTTTATTATGCCTAATGTAGTTTCTGCATTTGAAAGAAATGGTTGTAGGAATCTTTGAAAGATTTGATACCACTGAATAAAAGCTCAAAGATATTTTTCCCCTGGCCTGCTTTCACTACTTTCTTAATCAATGATTTCCATTTGTCACTGCTAATGGCATTATCCCTAATACCTTATCCTGTGACTTTTTCCCCTACTTAAAATCTGTCACTTCTATTTCTGTTGTTTAACCTTTGTTTTCCTTGTTCTGCTGAAAACTGACTTTCTTTCATAGTCTTTCCCTGGGTTTTGCTGGCTGTTTCAAAGCACCACATGTCAGCTCAGTAGCTGGGCAGTTCTGAGGTGGATCGAGGTGGATCTGTCAAGTTTTAGCAAAACTGTTACTTTACTGACAGTTGCAGTCCAGTCTTCAGCATTAGAGTAGATGCAATCAATATCAGCATTTTTTCAAAGTTACTCAGAAAGACCCTATCTTTCAAACAAGTCATAGGATTATCTTCTAACAATTCCATTTTTTTTTTTTTTTTTTTTTTTTTAATCTTCAGTTTTTATCTCATTAAATGAAAAGTAGGTTGAAAAGTTCCTGTATTTATATTTTGCTCTTTTGAATTTACACAATTTGGGGCTCATCTTTTAGAAATAAAATACACATTCCTACCTCTACTACGACGACATTTAAAAAAAAGCAAAAAATACTGTTTTATAAACCAAGGCATTGCAACATAACCTCATACTTCTACCCTGATGAAGCTTTCTCTCAACCAAAAGATTTCTTAATTTCTGTCACTGGTCAGTTTATAGGTGATGCAGCTCAATACCAGTATTTATAACCAAATTAAATAATACCACATGATTTTTTTTTTAAATCAATTTTGTTAGAATGGAGAAGAGGTTATCAGACTGAGCAAATCAGAATAGCTTTGTTCTTAGGGCCAGGATGATTTATCAATGACATCATCAGAATTCTGACTTCTCTACTCCATCTACTTACTCTCTATCTGTAAACCATAAGGTTCAAGTTGGAGACAGCTGTTTTACCAGGGTCTACTGTGTTACTACTCTACAATGGGGCCTATTGCCTTCTACTGGATTGAATTCCACACCTGTCTTCCTTCCCATTTCCTTGATCGATCCTTGGAGAAGCTTCTGTAAACTTTGGTCTGCACATATCCTGGAAGTGGCTCACTTCCTTGTTCAGAGTAGAGGAGACCTCCGGTGACTGCCATGCTTGGCATTTGGTATAAGATGAATGAATTTCACCAACTTGAGGTTGCAAAATATCTTAGAGATGCTATGGACCAAAGGGTTCAATGTGTAAGTGCGGTTGTGTTGAGATTGTGAAGTTCAGTGGTAGAATTTCTACAGATGCATTCCTGAGTGATGGTGTCTATTTGGTTGTATAGGCAACTCATTGCTTTCTCAGGTTAATTTCCAGTCAGATGATACTGATGTAGATTAGAAGTCTCTGAAGTGGTTTTAAAGCAAACCTGTAATTGATCTTCAGCTGCAAAACGTGTATGAGATGTTCTACTTAGGTTGAAGTAACAATCCTATTATATAGGGAGCTCAGAACTCCTTGCAAAGTCCATGCTAGATCCAAGTATGTGAATTTCTCAATTCAGCAGAAAGGATTGTGAAAGGCTTGTGTTTCTTCCCTACTGGTATCATGGGTGATATTTAGAAGATTTAGTATTGCGCCAGTTGCAAAACTGTTCTGTATCCAGTTGCCTCTCTTCAAGACAATTCCAGGATAAACTGAAGAGGAGGGAGTGTCTGGCATCTCCAACTGACGGCATTATGGGCTTAATGAAATATGAAGGAGAGGGAGAGAATGGAAATCTTCATTCATATACTCCATGTCCTCAAAATCTACATGAGTTTTGGGCTCAGACCACACTTTTTTTTTGTGAGATAGACCTAGACAGTCTTGAATGGAGACTTCAGAGGAGTGGCCAGAAGAGCAACCTTTCAGAGTTCTCTCTCTGGAATCTCTAGTTTATGGCTCTTCCTGCACAGCAAATTATAAATTAAATTATATTGAACTTTCTTAGAAAATTGATGGTTATTCTCAATGCTTTTCTGGTGAGTTGACCTTGGCTGGTTGCCAGACACCCACCCAGCCATTCTCTTACTCCCCTATCTATAAGAGGAAAAATAAGATCAACAAGCTCATGAGTTGAGATAAAGAAAGAGAAACCACTTACATCATGAACAAAGCAGACTCATCTTGAGGAAAATTAAATGGGACAGATAATTTATTGTTAATTAAGATAGATTAGGATGGGGGGACAAGAAGACAAATTAAAGCAACACCTTTCCCCCAACCCCTCCTCATTTCTTTCCAGGGTCAACTTCAGTCCCTCTTTCATGACTCCTCTACCACCTCTTTCCCATGCTGAGCAGCGCAGGGGGTGAGACATGAGGATTTTTCATTCAGTCTGTAACAGTTCTCTGCTGCTCCTTCCTTCTCACACTTTTTTTTTTTTTTTTTTTTTTTTTTTTTTTTTTTTTCTGCTCCGAGGTGGGGTCTCTATGTGTTGCAGTTCCTTCAGGGCATATCCCTCTTCTCCAGTGTGGGGTCCTCCCCGGGCTGCAGGTGGGTCTCTGCTCCACCGTGGGCCTCCACAGGCTGCAGGGGCACAGCTGCCTCTCCATGGGCTGCACCGCGGGCTGCAGGGGAATCTCTGCTTCGACACCTGGACCACCTCCTCCTCCTCCTTCTTCACTGACCTTGGTGTCTGCAGGGTTGTTTCTCACATTTTTTTCCTTATGCCTCACACTGCTGTGAAGCATTCTGCCCTTTCTGAAGTCTGTTTCCCCAGAGGTGACACCACGTTGGCTGACTGGCCCAGGCGCGTCCTGCAGAACTGCGCTGGAACTGGCGGGAACCAGCGGGCTCTGGCTGCGTGAGGTGCAGGGCACCCCTGGGCGCTCCCCACAGCGGCCAGCCCTGCAGCCACGGACACCCAACAGAGCTGTACAAACACCCAACAGAGCTGTACAAACACCCAACAGAGCTGTACAAACTAAGTCTTTCTCAGGCAAACTGAGCTATGGAAGCCCCCTCACAGCAGGGATTACAGCTTGACCTATTTTTTCCCTTTTGCACAGGCCCAGGCCACGTTTCATTCACCCGTCAGTTCCAAGTACCATCTTGTAAAGCTGCCCTGGGTGAAAGGTAGACTGGGTGATCGCAGCCTTGGCTGCAGAAAGATTGCAGCAGACAGCCATCTGAAACAAACCATGCAGCCTGCTTTTCTACATCGAAACATTTTAGAAAATGGCAGGCAACACTAATGGCATTACTCCAATGATTTCATCGGGAGTTACTTGAGATGATGATGTATCACACTGATCCACATTTTCATTTAATTTAACAGCAGAAATTGACATTTGAAAATGAAAGTATTGGTCTGGAGTCCACTGTGAATAGCTTCAGGAGCTAATGATTGAAAGCTTTTCAGAGTGCTCTAAGAGAAATAATCATTATGCTATTTCTGCCCTCATATCATTGCTAACACAGTACCTACAGTATTAATAACCTATTTAGAAAAGAATTTTCAGGACTAATCCTTGTTTTAGTTAATAAGACTTGATTATTTACAAGTGAAGCACAGACAGTATGTTCCATACATTTCATCGTTCCAAGATAAAATGCAAATGACTTTTCCATGAAGAAACTGTCATCTAAGAAAGGTGGAGATGTAGTAGGTAAAAGGCACTGGAGTACTTAGAGAACAACTATGGGAAGATTTTAATTTAATTTACACATATGTATGTGTTTAAAGATTATCATACTGAGTTACACAGAGAGAGGGGTTTTAGGAATGCTTTGAAAAAAGCTTGAGGATCTTTTTCCCAGAGAATAAAAGACTTAAGAGCTTATAGAGATTTGTATATATTTCAAGCTTAAAAGTTGTATTTTTAGAATGGAGGGTCACGTATTGTTAGCCATGATTGAGTGTCAATGGAAGGTACAATATGGTCACAGTAACTAAACAGGTGGTATCTGGTAATTACAGGTGTCATTCTGTAAAACGGTCCTTTCAATTAAGTTTTATGTAAATAGAGGTTTAGGATGTAAAGGGAGGATGGACTATATTGATTACTGTGCAATTTTGATACTGCCCTAGTCGATATTGAATTATCATTTCGTATGACTGTGTTGCCCTCTAGAGGTCGGTCCCCAAGTGAATTCTGCAATTAGGTCTTTGGTTTGTATAGCAGGCCTCTGCCTTTGGAGAAAGAAGTTCTTCAATCACATCCCAGTTAACACTTGTAACTCAATATGTCAGTGTTCACGTCTGTGTTCCTCTTCTTAACTGCTGATATTTTCTTGCAGTCTTAATTTTTCCAATTTTTTATTAAGATTGGGCATCTAGTTTCAATGATTGCAAGCCACTGAGCAAATCATACTTCACCACAGAAATCAAAGACAAGAAATGAGAGCAGGCCTAAAAAAACCTCTGCTACGAGGGAAGACACCATTAATTGGTCTGCCAAAGCATATTCTTAGGAGAACTAACTGCTGTGAGAACAATCAATAGAAACACTGAAACAATGTCTGAACTGGTAAATTAAACTTTTCCAGAGAAGGCTCCTTGACATCGGACCTCAGTCATCTCTACTTTTCAGTTTTTAGATCAGTCTCTGGAAAAAATATTGTCCTTGCCAGCTTGCACTCTCCTGAACAATTCCTTGGAATAGTCCATTTTTTTCAATGTTATCTGTATGTGACCATCTTGTTTTGCAGCTGAAAGGATTTGATAAGATGGACATTGGCTTTAGCAGACCACTTTGTGCACAGAAGTGGTCCTGGGCAGGTTTAATGTCCGAGTATAGCCACTGGTGGACTAATTTCAAATTGCTTTAGTGAAAACGTTCAGGCTGGAAACACACATTGTTTTATCCCAATAAATTAAAGGAAAAGCCTTGTTAATGATAATGATGCATACTTAAGCTCTAAAGTTATGGAGCTATGGACATTCTTTCAGAATAACCCAAATAGAAGACTTTTGAATAAATCATTCTCCCAGCGTTTCACAAAACTATTGCAAAATGGTTCACATATTTTATTCACTGAAGTGTGTTTCTTTTTGATTTTTTAACAAATGGAACCAAAGAGCTTCTTTGAGTGAAGAGTCAAAACACATTTTACATGCTAAAGGGAAGAGAAACAGGCCCTGACCTAAACCTGAACAATGTGGATGTTTGATGTTGACAACAGTGTTTACATACTCAGTAGCTAGTTCTGGTTGTCTTACATTTTGTTTTGCATATCAATTTTCTTTTGAATAAGGGTGAAGCCAGCCTTACTTACTGATTAGATCTGAGTTCTCTGGCTTGTTAACATTCTCCTTAATCCTGATATCATGAGGACCGGGTGGTGTTAATGATGTCTACAAATGGATGTAAGCTCAGAAGTAAACCAGAGAGCTGTATGTGAAGGGTAGGAAATGGGGAGAATATAAGTTGGTAGTGAAACAGAGAAGTATTTTCCTGCTGTAGTCTTCTCTGAGGCTTCTGGTTTGGGAATTATAAAGAATGTCTGTTGCAATTTATTTAAATATAGTTTGGGGTTGAAAGAAATGGTCTCTCAGAGTAATGCAGCACTAGAGGAATTAACTTACATGCCATTATGAGCGGATTAATGAAAAAACACAACCTGTGACTTCTTTTTCTGGTGTTACTTTTTTTCTAACACATTCAACCACATATACCTTTTAGCATAGAAATATTCCTTCCAATATCAGCACTACTAAATTATTTGTATTCTTTCATTGAATGATAGAATCAAAGAATCATTAATGTTGTCTTACCAGTCATCAGTCTTGTTATGAATCTATTAGATATAAGTTTTATACGCACACATGTCTACATATATGGCAATATAATCACAGCTTAGTGATCTGTAGCTGGAAAAAGTACCTCAGTGGTTCTTTCTGTACTTACTTTTTTCTAATTTATGTAATAATCCTGTGGAAGAATTAGAAGGACTGAAGAATAGAAGTCTACTGTTTCTCATCCACATTTTTCATTGTTATGATATGTGTAATGTTATCAAATCCCTTTCAACTGTGCAGACAATACTACATTGTTTTATTGACACAATCTTCCTTATATATTTCATTGTGCCACATACACCATGTAACCTAAAATATTTGGGGTTTTGATCACAGCTGTACACAGGCTGTGATTTTACTTTGCTGCCCATTTCTCACATATGGGTGACTTTGACCCGTGTCAGATGGACAGACAGTTCATTAGCTTGTTGCCTCATTAATTTATTTTTATGGCCAGTGTGCATCACCTTATATTTATCAGTATTGATTTTAATTTGCCTCTACATGTGGCTTCTTTGTCTCACTGGAGTTTTTCAGTGTCTACCCCAGTGTCTACTTCAGACTAGCCTACATAATTATGTACATATCTTGTTACTCAAAGGTCCTAAACTGTCAGGAAAGACAACAGCCTGTTCTGCATTTGTGAGACGGATATCTTCTGAAGTCTATAGGCCAAATTATTTGACCATATTAACCGGCATGGCATCTCTGAAGTTAATGTAATTTGGCCAAAAAATTTATGCCAGCTGAGTATCTTTTATTTCTCATGCAATAAATAGCACTATTAGCACAATTTTAGTGCCTATACTCACATTTTCAGCAGTATAAACCCGTTTCCTTTTCAAATTTTAAAGAAATATAACTAAAGACAGTTGTTGATGTTCACTGGAAAAAAACTTGAAATGTTAGTGGATTGCAAGTGACACATATCAGTTTGACATTTCAGACCAATTCCATCCGGAAATAATGCTCTATTACTGAAGAATTAACGTGAAGTGTGTGATTTTGGCACCAGAAAGATCAGTATATAAGACCAATTAGAGATAAAAGAAGTCACTAAACTTGTTTACACAGCTGGACTTCTGGTAACAGGCTGATATCCTCCTTTCATGTGCTTCTTTCTTTTGCTTTCTTTTCAGGGTCTGAAATTTAAAGGCACAGAATAGGGTATTTTGAAAGTCATTTGCCATTACATTAACTTAATTTTCTTCCTGGAGTGTTCAGTGTCCTAATGCACTATTATAAAATCCTGTGAGTGCTTTTGGCTAAAGGATATGGTAACTGCAGAGAGATCATATAGCAAAGCAGTAGATTTCATGGGGTTTCTGGTCATAAGACTGACCTGAAGTATAAAATTCGGAGCAAAATTTTCCTGCAAATAATGCTTAGCTGCCCTTGTTCTTTGGACTCTGTAGTGTGACGTGGGAAGCTCAGATTTGGTCCCAGATGTTATGCAAAATGGAATGGCATCAGCACCAGCCACTGGGCAAACAACACTTCTGACTGCCATGGAACCAGAGTTAAAGCACCTTTCAAAGGGGTAAACTGCCTGATTTTAAATCCTCTCTCTAAATAAATACAAATTTCGAGTTGCATGAAGCAAAATATTCAGAGGCATCATTGGCATCTCATCAGTCAGACACTCCAGCTGTCAGTGATATGACAAACAGATACCTTTCCATTAATAATCTTTGACTATGATTAAACTTTGGAACAACCTGTATTTTCCAAGGTTCAACTTCAGGTTGGTTCATGGAAGAAGCCTACCAGATGTCTTAGAAATAATCTGAGAGAAGTGTGGCTGCATGATTTTTATATCTCTGCAGGTGCATTAACTGGCCAAGCATTCTTTTTCTGTCCTTGCTCTTTTATCTGTGGGGAACTATTGGTATTGTCAGAGACAGGGCTCAGGCTTGGATTGACCTTCAGTCTAAAACAGCCCATTCCTGTATCAGCTTCTGACTTTTCACTTTGACAGTAAAGAATCAACGATTTATTTTCCTCCAGTTAATGTTGGGATTCTAGAGGACTTTCTGTGAGAGAATGGCCATGTGATCAATCCTGCGTGAGAACAAGAGTGATAAGAGCCTCAGCCTGAGCAAGAATGCGATAAGGATGTGACCCTGAATGAGGGGGGAGAAACTCGAGGAGACAAACAACCTCCGGAAGGGGTTGGGACAGAAGAGGAAGTTACACAAGGCAGGAAGCCTGGCAAGGCTGATGTGGCACCTTTTATCCAATCATAAGAAGGTTTAAAGCGCGGGCTAAGTTAACTGTCCAGTCTTGAGGACTTGTACTGCATGTTACTCATGTGTGTGGGAGAACATTATAAAAGGGCTTTCTTAGTTGTAATAAATGGGTGTTGCTTGATCACATTAGTCATGTGTGTGCTCAGCTCTCCCGCAAGTTAATTTTTTTTTTTTTTTCATGAGCCAAGAGATGGTCCCAAAGATACCAGTGATATTTGAGTAGTCATTTCAGACAAGCACCATCAATTTGTCAGAAGCTGTCCAGGCATCATGCAAGTCTTGGCATGAAAAAAAAACAAAAACAAAAAACCCCAAGGCAAAGGGAAAATATTATTCTGGAGCGTTCTGTCAGATAAAATATCTGCAAGTGAGTGACTCCTTCTTTGTTTCCTCTGGTAAAGCAAAGTTTTTGTGAAGCAGGACCTATATCCCATGCTTGCTGGTACATGCTCCAGGGAGCAATAATAGGATACAACTTCGTACACACGTGTTCAAATTATGTAGACTGCATCATTCACAGAGTGACTGTTGGGCCATAGTTTCTGTGTGGCTATACCTACAGTAGTAGAGGGGTTGGTGTCTGCACAGCAGGCCACATCTCCTTATGTTATATGACAATGAAGCATATGTGGAGCTGAGGATGTGTGACATGGCTGTGACAGCTCTAAAATGCTCTAGTAAATCCTCTACCAGTTGTTTCCACCACTAGGCCTGTTATGTTTCCACAGCAAGAAAATATCATTGCTGAATGTAGACTGTAACATGTTAGACTTAGACTGTGATACTTGAGCATATTCTTGAAAGAGGTGTTTTCCCACAGCTGCTTTCCTAAGAATATAGAGTCCATATACTACATACAGATGTCAAATTACTACCCTAAATGTACCAACAGGCTCTGCAACCTCCACACCACCCCTCTCTAGGGATTTGGTTACTTGTGCTCAAGGCCACATCTCACATGGTAAATCTATAATGTGGATGTGGGATGTAGGTATGAGATGCCTTTCTGGGACCTCCCCATTTCTCTCAGGAACTGCATTTGAGCTCAGATATTTTCCACTGTCTTTGCCTGGGCTATGCCATGTCTGGCCACGTCCCTCACTGATCCTGACCTTTACCTGATGTCCTGACTGGACCTGGGAATCTGCCTGGTTGCTATGGACATGTGTGTGACCTGGACTGTGGCTAACCTTCATTACTGTCAGTGGACCTGCTGTGCAGGAGAGGGCACTGCCTGGCCAACCTCTCTGCCTGACATGGCTCCAGGCTGCCAGCTCCCCTGCCTTTGCTGAGCAGCCTCCTCTTGCTGCTCCTGGCAGCAGACCTTTCTGTGCTGTCTGGACACCCACATGCTAAGACACGATTTTATCCATTCCTATTTACTGAAGATAGAGTTAACATCCCTGATTCTTGCAGCCTATGAAATGATGTTCATCACACCTGATAATCCACCCATACCCACCCCAACCCCCCCTACATTGGCAACCTGTTCTCCTTTGGCAATATTAAATTTTTCTCTCAAGGCGAAACACTTTTGCTGATGTAGAGACTATTCTGGAGGGTCTTGAACAATTTAGCAAATACATTTCTTATTTACATCTTTATTCAAATGTCAAAAATTATCCTTACTTGTTCTGTTTTCATGTGGATATATACATGTTTACATATATTACTTCATAAGCTGTATTTTAGAGGTTCCCAGCATTGAACTCCTCTTGCCTTTCACCCTTGATTACTTTAATTTCCTACGATATCTATCTTGTCTAAATAAGAGTCAGTGGGCTTTGGCTTGAACTGATTAGCTTCCTTTGTTATCCAAATTTGAATTGTTTTATACATAGTTAATTCTGGAGTGTTTTGTTCCAGATCCCATTAAATGTTTTGCTTCTTATCAAGGACTCCACCTCCTAAAATTGGGGCTTGGCTCAAGTCACTTCTCTATTTTTTTCAAATTCTTCTATTATCCTCTGTTTAAAATTGTGTTACTCATATATTCTATTTTTATGTGGAGTGCAGTTCTCAAATGCTTGCATTACAGCTTCAGTGTTAGGCTTGTCTGGCTGAGTTGACTGAAACTATTAAAAACCTCAAGTGCCTCAAAACAAGCTATCGTCAGAGATAAAGCTTCCTCTTGACTTTTTTTTTTTTTTTTTTTTTTTTTTTTTTTTTTTTCTGCTTGCAGATACAAAGCAAAGCACTGGGTTTAAACTCCTGTAGTTGTCTTCCACATTTCTAAAGTGTTTCAGCTCTGGTGGATTTTTATCTGCTCTTCTGCTCAGGGTAGAGTTTTAGCTCATGCAGTGACTGCTGTTCAAATAAAGGAATCTGACACTTAGGGTCAGAGCTCTATCTAATCACTTCAACTGGTCTCTGCTCGGAGCCAAACAGCTCTTTCAAGATTTTCTTAAAGGTAGTGCCCTACAGAAGTGGCAGGAGATTGGATCAGCAACATTAGCAATCATGTTGTAGGGAGCAGTGCTTTGTAATACAGCAACATACATGTGAAGTGTAGCGAAATGTCCAAAGTATCTGATGATCAGAACTGTGTGTCTGGGTGGGTAGGTGGGTGATGTGTGAAAAATCAATACAAGCCTATTCTTCTTTCTGTACATACCTCAGGCAGAGGGAAGAGCAACTTTCAGATGTAACCCAGCTGTAGGGTGGGCCTGAGGGGAACCAAAGAGGATACTATAAAGCTTTACTGCTCTTACAGCAAGCAGCTAGATGTCAGAGCCTCTCGGCAAAGCCCCACCTGCTGAGATCTTCTTGGATCTTGGATGTTTACTTAGGGTTCTGGCTTCATCCCACCAAAAGACCATGATGGGTTAAAAAGGTATCTTCCTGGAGCAGAAGCAGACCAGTGTTATAGCAAAACCCAAACCATATTGCTCTATAGTCAAAGAGACTGAATGCAATTACAGACCTCTCTTTATTCTCTATAACTGCCCTTTGGGCAGTTCCATCCAAATGCTCTTGTGCATTCAAACTCAGCTCCCCATCCATGTACAAATTAACTGGAGCAAAGGACAGAAACCACAGTACCCTGCCTTCCCAGAAGCTAGTGGGAATTGCTTTTCACCTTATTGTTTTAAATTATTCCTTGCATTGATTTCCCCCCCCCCCCATTTGATCTATTTAATAGTTAAACATACTTTGTTTAAAGAAAAAATCTGGTCTCAATAACTCTTTTGCATTAAAAAAAAAACCCAGTGTAGCTGTAGAATTTCAGTCTGATTTACTCCTTTCTGCATAAACTGCTGCCCTAGATGACCTTTCCTCATCATGTGCCTTTGGGGATGTGTTCCAAACATATTTTCTAACAGCTTCAACAGCAGTAATAGTACCATCCAAGCATCAGTTAGCAGTTCTACAATGTAATGTTTTTCATCTTCAAAGCACTTTACAGACATTAGTGAATTAATAATTGAGCATCAGATACTGAGCAGGCATAAATCTAACGCATTTGTGGATCTCAATGGAATTGTGCTGAGGATAAAATCATTTTGAAAAAAACCTGAAATCCTGGTCTTTTGCATGTTTGTGAAAAGAAGAGGTAAATAGATCAACATAACAGATGCTTTGTGCTGGTAAAAAAGTAGGAATTTCTCAAACCTGTGGGTGAATTTCAAACAGAAACACAATAAAATCTGACCACACACTGGTACATCTCCCAGCATAAATTTTATTTGGTTAGAGTTTTAAGCATCAGATATGAAATACTTAGACTCCCTGGAACGTGGGTTGAATCCCAGCAGAGTTGACTCAGCTCTTGATCCTGCAATGCGGAGAAATTGAATTCTAATCATTTTCCTCTATGTGACCTGGATGAGGTGATGCAAATAAAGGTTCTCTCTGCTTGACATGGAGAGAAACCCCACCAGTAGGAACCACATAGGTAGATAAATTAAGTTTCAGATTCACCTTGTTCTAGCCTTTATTTTTGTCAGGAAAAAAACTGAAAATACAGATTAGCTGTGACTATTGTTTTGCACACAGACTCATAGAGCTGGAAAGAATCCGGAAGGCTCACACAGTCCATCTTCTTGTGCCAAAGCTGCATAAGCACTACTCATGTCATTACTGTCAGATGCTTGTCTAAATGGCTCTTAGGGCTTGCCAGAATATAGCCCTTTCCAAATAATCTATCGTTGAAATTCACTGTCCTCACTGTTAAAATGTTCTGCTGAGTATCTAATGGAAATTGTCTTTGCCGCAGTTTAATTTTTTTTTTTTCTGTCCTAGCCTCTACTTCTGTGGAGACTGCTCCCTTCTCTGCATATCTGAAGGTAATTCTCATGCCTCCTTCATATTCTCTTCCTTCAGATTTGGCTGTTTTCCCATGGAGCGTTCTTGAGACTGTGAGATACTGTAGTAGAAAAAAAGCAGTGGGTGAGTAAGAGCTAACTCTAAACTTGTAATAAAGAGCCCTGCTGCTCCAGGAGCAGCCTAGGAAGGAAGTGTGATTCATGATGTCCCTGTTTCTTCTTGAGCTTCCAGCTGTTCTCCCCACACCCTCCTATACTTGCAGTTTGCAGCTGTACTGTAAAGCTCTTCCTGCCTCCACATGCTGCTGCCACGCATCTTGCACCTACTGCCCTGTACAAATATAAAGGAAAAAGTGTCATTTTAATCATATTCAGATACATCATAACTTGGGGATGGCTATGATGCAACCTTTTTGTGTTCAACTTTGTTAAAGGTTAGTGGATTTATCTGGTTTTATTTTCCTTTTTTTTTTTTTTTAAAAAAAAAAAAAAAAAAA
>NW_020799095.1:137833402-137843323 GCF_003259725.1 Athene cunicularia | reverse complement strand
GGAATTAAAAAAAAAAAAAAAAAGATTTTTTTTCCATTTAAAAAGAAAAAGAAAGGAAACAAATATTTAACTGGAATTAATATATACTCTTTTTCAAGTGATAGTTTTAAAAATATGAAAGAAGAAGAGAAACAGAGTAGCTGCCAATTTTCTGATGAGTATAATGCTTAAGATGTTTGCTGATTTCCTCTTATTACCTTGCAAATGTGTCATTGATCCCCAGTCAGATGTCAAATTTCCTAGCAGCCCTTGAAGGGTGGACTCTATAGCAGCTCAGGTAGTACGCCAAGGGGTAAAGTCTGAATGCAGCTTCATGTGACCTAAACTGCACAGAGAGAACAGCCTGGAATACTCCATAAAAAAGCAGTTGCAAAGGCAGATAGGCTTCATAAAGAGCTTGTGCTCAGCCTGCCTTGCCCACTGAGAAAAAACGTGGAGAGTGTTGGGTCCTAAGAAGGGCTCAGACTCAGAGGTTGATAAGCCTGATAGTCAAGCCACTGAACACTTGATGCCTCTTACACACTTGGATCAAAAGTCAGAGCAATAATATCTGGGTAGATCGAATTTCTAGCTCCTATCTCCAGGGGTTTATTATCCTGATGATAATAAAGCAGATGAAATGGCTAAGCCACTATCCATCATATTTGAGAAACTGTGGCAGTCCAGTGAAGTTCCCACTGATTGGAAAATGGGAAACATGACTCCCATTTTTAAAAAGGGGAAAAAGGAACACCTGGGGAACTACAGGCCAGTCAGTCTCACCTCTGTGCCTGGCCAGATGATGGAGCAGATTCTTCTGAAAACAAAGCTACAGCACATGGAAAATAAGGAAGTTATCATGACAGCTGACATGGCTTCACTAAGGGCAAATTGTGCCTGTTGAATCTGGTGGCCTTCTATGACTGGGTTACAGTGTTTGTGAATAAGGGAAGAGCAACTGACGTCATCTACCTGGATTTGTGTAAAACATCTGACACTGTCCTGCACAACATCCTTGTCTGTAAATTGGAGAGACATGGATGTGATGGATGGACCACTTGGTAGATAAGGCACTGGCTGGATGGTCGCACTCAAAGAGTTTCAGTCAATGGCTTGATGTCCAAGTGAAAACCAATGACGAGTCATGTTCCTCAGGGGTCGGTGTTGGGGCGAGTGCTGTTTAACATCTTTGCTGGTAACATGGACAGAGGGATTGAGTGCACCCTCAGCAAGTTTGCTGAGGACACCAAGCTGTGTGGTGCTGTTGACACGCTGGAGGGAGGGGATGTGCCATCCAGAGGGACCTGGACAGGCTGGAGACGTGGGGCTGTGCAAACCTCATGGAGTTCAACCAGGCCAAGTGCAAGGTCCTGCACATGGGTCAAGGCAATCCCAAACACAAATACAAGCTGGGCAGTGAGTGGATTATGAGCAGCCCTGCAGAGGACTTTGAAGTAGTAGTGGATGGAAAACTGACTATGACCCAGCAATGTGCGCTCACAGCCCAGAAAGCCAATTGTATTCCAGGCTGCATAAGGAGCAGTGTGGCCAGCAGGTCGAGGGAGGGGATTCTGCCCCTCTACTCCGCTCTCATGAGACCCACCTGGAGTTCTGTGATAAACTCTGGGATCCCCAACATAAAAAAAGAACATGGACCTGCTCAAGCCAGTCCAGAGGAGGGCCACAAAGATGATCAGGGGACTGGACCACCTCCCTTGTGAGGACAGGCTGAGAGAGTAGGGGGTATTCAGCCTGGAGAAGAGAAGGCTCCCCAAAAACCTTACAGTAGCCTTCTAGTACTTCAAGGGGACCTACAGGAAAGATGGAGAGGGACTTTTTATCAGGGAGTGTCATGATAGAACAAGGGTAATGTTTTTAAACTGAAAGAGGGTAGACCCAGATTAGCTATAAGGAAGAAATCCTTTACTGTGAGGGTGGTGAGACACTGGCACAGGTTGCCCAGAGAAGCTGTGGCTGCCCCCTCCCTGGCAGTGTCCAAGGCCAGGTTGGACGGGGCTTTGGGCAACCTGGGCTAGTGGAAGGTGTCCTTGCCCAGGGCAGGGCTGTTGGAACTAGATGATCTTTAATGTCCCTTCCAACCCAAACCATTCTATGATTCTGTGATCCCTGTTTAGCAATCAGTTTCACCAAAGGCCCTGAAAACAGAGGATGACTTGATACCCTCTGCCAGCAGCAAGCTAGCAAAAATCACATTGAAAAGCAGTAGGGAAAGCCCATTTTGATGAGCCCTCTTCTGGTTTTGAACTCAGGCAGATGCCCATAAAACATGTTTGTTCACATCTTTATTTTCCAAGATAAAAGAAGATAAAAAATATGAACTGATCACTGTAGAATCCGTGTATAGTAATCCAGAGCTGACCACTCATTTTTCATAGCAATTTAACAACCTTAGTCACCATTAATTTAAACTGTATATGACATATGAAAATGAACTTACTATACTTGTATTTTAGTAGTATATCCATACTATTTTTATATGTTATTTAGCAGTTTTGAGAAAGCCTATCCTATTAAAGGAATCATGCAGTGCACAGGGAGAAATATCTAAGAATACATAACTATATGAAACTGAAGTTTTCTTCCTCACAGATTAAACAACTCTGTATCAAACAAAAATCTACGAACTGCATATTCTGGGGAGAAATTCAACATCGACATATAATCTGTCATAGTCGGTATCCTAAATAACAGAGGAAATAGAAGACAGTAAATGCAATTTCTCTCTGCATGGTACATTTCCACTCACAAAGGTAGTTTCTAGAAATGGCAGAAAAACTTCCTCACCTCTGTTAACAACAGAGCATCAGGAAAGAACCTGGAGATTGTTTTGCACTTTGTGAAAATGAAGTAATTACAGAACAGATAGATGGCTTGAATTTTTTCAATCTGTGGACTACTCTGGAATTTAAAAGAATGAGAGAAAAAGACAGACCAAACCAAACCAAAACCAGAGGAAAAGATGCAGAAGCTTTAACTTTAAATGTTAGCAAGTCATCTTTATAAAGTGCAACAGTATCAGATACTCTTGCCATACAAAGCAGCCTGCCCTAACAAGAGTGACATATGCATAACATAGGATCTATTACAGCAAACATATTCTGAGTAAAAGAGAATACAAACAAATTTCCATTCAATCATGTTCATCAGCTTCTTCGTTCACTGATCTAACCATGCCCTGTCTGTGTTTGCTGCCTCTCCCTGGCTGTCCCTTCCCAACCACATCATCTTCATCACCTTTCTCTTTTTCAAGCCCTAAGCATTTAGTCTCACACTATCACATTTACTAATTTATCAAGGTTCAATCTTCACTCTGTCAGCTGTGGCAGCCACAGTTGCCTGCTTATCTGTTCCTTCCTCAGGCACAAAAATCCCTTCTTAAGTATTCTGTACTGCATCTGCAAATATTCTCTAGCACTGGCTAAACAATTTGTTGAAAATGTGATACTCTAAACCTTGTTAATGACATTGTAGTAAACCTACCTGCCTCTGTCTTCCATCAGTTTCATACGGCATCTAGACTGTGGGCTGTCTGGGGGAGAGACTGTCTTAATTACTTAGCCTCAGAGTGCTTACACACTAGAGACTGGTGCTTGACAGAGCTTCCCTGAAGCTTACAAAATTACAAGATACAGGTTTGCAAGTCAGTCGTTATTTTGGGGTTCTGAGTATATGCACGTGTCTATACTTTGCAAAGAAAACCATTAATTTTCAATCTAGAAATATGACTTCCTGTACATATGTGTCAGATTTTCTCATGTGTTTGATACATTTTGGTTATTAACCTTAAAGACAACATATTTTTGAAAAGATCTAATTTTTTATTTAAATGATTAATATTCCCATCAGGACTCAGTCTGATTTCCAGTGTCTTTTCCAAACTCATTCTCCGTTTTTCAAATTTCTTGTAAACAGTAAGTGATACTCACATATCATGCTAGATTTGCTATAGTAGCAGCAATGCAAGGTGGAGTTCCCAGGTACTAGACACGTTCTGTCGAACGTTGATCTGTATGCACAGTAAAGCTCTATCTCACATCTCCTCCTTGCTGTGGCATTAATGAGTGGTACAGAGAGCAGCATAAGCTTCTTTTTAGTGCAGTGCTCCAGATCTTTTTTGCGTATATAAGTGGCAAGCCAAAGTCTGAGCTTCTTGCACTTTTTGCTGACTGTAAGGTCTGGATATAGGCCTTTCATGTTGAAAATGGAATGTGTAGAATAAATTTAAAAAAAGTTTAAAACCACCAGAATCCATGTCAGATTCAGTCAGGAATCAAAGTTCGGAGGGAAAAAAAAAAAAGAGATATTCCAGTTCAAAGACTGCAAAAATTACTCTTTTCGTACTTTTGTTTGTAATGAACTAAAAGAAGTGGCACCCATGGTACTTTAATCTCTTCATTGCTAAGCTAAAATGCATATTTTAGTATTTTCTCTGTTAAAGTCATCTTTAAATTTAACATCTTAATTGACATTCTATCCTCCAACCATAATTAACTCAAAAAATTTCAAAGAATAATATTTTTTTCACTGTGTGAAGTGGTTTTCTCTTTTCCAGTTTACTAGCAATTGTCCAACTTGGTGTTTAGTCATCTTTCTTGCTTTTCAGACAAGAAGGAACTTTTCATATCTCCTGATTTCCCAGGCAGAAATAAATTAATTGTTATTGATTCAAGTTTGAAGTATCTTTATAAGTCTTCTCCACATCAAAGTTTCATATAGCTTTATAAAATACAAATCAATTCTTTTTAAAAGTTTGTCCTACATACAAAACTATAAATTCCACAATTTCCTCTATTGTCTTTGAAAAACAAATTTTTAAACTTAAATGTTGTAGAAACATGTGCAAGAAATAGGCTTTTTTTTTTTTTTTTTTTTTTTTTTTTGGCTTGGGTGTCCTTTGCAGCAAAAATTATATTATTATATTTATGAGTTATAAAATAGTAAAAATCCATGTGGATAAGATAATTTTCAAGCTTTACTATTAAACTAGAATCTAAACTAGTATTTAAATTGGATAGAATCAAAATCCATATCTACTTGCTATTCTTTTGAGGTCAGTTTTAAATGATAAACAGTAGATGGCCTACATTTATTATTTATTATGTATATTATAATATTTTCTGTATTACTTGTCAGATTTATAGCATTACCCATTGATTTTAAAGGGAGTTGAGTCAGTGTTTTATGTTGTAATCTACTTGTACTGACTTTTACTGATGCAAATTACAGAATTTAATCCATATGAACTGCAATATTAATGTTTTATATATACAAATTCAGATGAACATATAAGGAGAATTTTGCAGAAGCAAGGGATGAGATGAGTTATCAACTATTACTGTAGGCAATGTTATATTTCATATTTATTTTTTAGCAGTTTTGAAAATGTACATGGAATGAAAAATCAAGGAAATATAATTTTAAATTAAAATTATATAATTTTCATGACATTGTTTCACAATAATTTGCAAGTGCAAAGTTTAAAAATCCATTGTGATTTTTTAATCACTTTCAGCCTGATCTAAGTGCTCATTTCCTTGACTGGTAGGCAATAAAAACAGTTATCACAGTTTGTAGAAAACATGTTTCTTTTGCAATTTTCTTTTTCTTTTTTTTTTTTTTTTTTTTTTTCTCCAGATTAAATGTAGAGCAATAGGGTAAATTTTCTCAAAGTGGTCTTTGATTTTTGCACAATGGAGTAAGAGCCTTTGCTTTTTTGAAACTGTATTGGCAAGACTGGAGGGGAAAGTGGAACAGAGGTGCTTCCCAGTAAATTCCTTCCCAGTATGAGACTGATCAGAACAATCCTCTTTTCTTTTTCAGGCAACTCTAACTTACCTGCTAATGATAACCCCCACATGACAGGTGAGCAAAGCTACCGACATATCATGATCCTCTTTGGGGATTTGGGGGGTTTTAAGCTAAAAGGTGTTTTTTTATTCTTGAGTTTTGTTCTTTTTCAGTAAAGGAGAACAAAGGAACTAACAGCAATCTGAATTTATTTCCTGTTGGAGACTCTTCCAGTCTGGCTTTATTTTCTTTAGGTTGTCTGTAGAAGGAGAAGTGAGAATCTTTCTCAAGTGAGAATCTTAAACGTGAGAATCTTTCTCAAATTAATTATTTTCAGGGTGAGTTTTGAAATGATTTCTTAAATTTAATTCAAACACATTGACATTTTTTGTCAAGACTACATTGAGAAATTAGGTTTCCTAAATGAAACAGAAAGCAGCACTTGAGACACTGCTCTTGCTACTTAGGCTGCTGTCAGGCATCAACAATATTGTGCAGTGGTACTTCAATTTTTCTGATGGGCAACATGAAATCTGAGTAGTCTGACTAGAACTTTAGCTACTAACTTCAGGATTCAAACTTGTGGAAAGGTGTACAGCATATTAGTGGCCCATATGATCTAGAAACAGACCGTTTCTTAAAAATACTATACAATCTAACAATGCCTAACTGTGATTTCTCTACTGTGGGTGCTACTTCTTAATGGTTTTAGTGTGAAGTATTTACAGAATGTGCTCAAAATAATTACATCTTATTTAGGGGTCTGCCTGTGTATCTTAAATCAGTGCATTGTATTTAAATAATGACAAAGTTATTGACAGAGTTGAGAATGAAAATGAAAGTGAAGAGTGATATACCAGTTTTGATGATCTTGTTCCTTCTTACCTGGAAATCCTCTAGGTTTTCCATGGATGTCAGTAGGAGTTGAACCAGATAACCTGTCGTTAATAAAAGTAAGATTAAATTGAAAGAGAGGGGTGAATAAGAATGAAAAAGTCTGTTCAGAATTACATGTCCCTTCTTTGGACAACTTATATCATACTCCTAAGATTTTTGAGACAAGACACTTCAAACCAGAACTAATTGCAGTTCACTCTTTGTTCTTTATGGTGTAATGGGCACAGTTTTCACTCTTCAGCTAGATGCTGAAGTAATAGAGACGTTATGAAGGTCAGTGGTCTTTGCACAAGATATTATACTCATCCTCTCCTCAGGCTCACTGGTTGTCTCCTAGTTCTTCCGACAGAAACAGAACCTGTGAGTCCTCATAACAAGGTAAAGTGGGCTTGAAGAATACTATCACAGTGATGCCTAATGTTTTAATGCATGTTGAAGTAAGATGTCCTAGAAACTGGAAAGATAATGTTCATTTTACTCAGTCAACAAGTCCATTGTCTTTATTGTAAATATGGCAAATCAGAGTATGACTTTAAGGGAATGTAATGAAGAATGTGCTTTCTTCCAAAGAGCAGCTGAAGAAAATTAAATACATACCCTCATGATTCCAACTACAAGCCACTTAATGAAAGAATTCGTGCAGGAAATCAGAAGTCCTGTAACAAGAATTTGTAACATCAGATTAAGGGTGGCAACTCACATTCAGACAATTCTAGTTCAGCTGCCTGATTATGATGGCAAATGAACCTATCCAGTTAATGTAGAGAGACAGATCCTTTCAGAAGGCTATTTAAACCAGGAATCTTATGTTTTTGAATCATTCTTAAGTGGAGTCTGTTTTCTAATGCCTGTAGTAGGAAATTAGGGCTGCTAGATGGCAAAGTGCCTAAAGCTGGATGAAACAAATATCCTAAAGAGAAGAAATAACCTGGAAACTTCAACTCTGATGGATTAATTTTAATAGAATGCATTACTGCTTTACATATTGTGATGATTTGTTCAGGGCATAATGATAAATGGAAAATTGAAATTGCAGCATGTATTTACAGAAGACTGATGCAGATAAAGTTAGTATCAGTACCTAGTGGGATAAGAGACCATTGAGAAATTGTGAGGTTCTAAAATATTTGGAATTCAGTGTAACACTCAATAAAGTACTTTGTGGTAACTTAGGCACTAACTTTGAAAAAAATAAAGCAAATGCAGTCCCAAAGCTGATCCTTAAAGAAATCACTTAGTAAGCACCATTTCTTTAGATTGTTTCTTGATCTGGCCTCCTTTAACAAATTATTTTCCCAGTTTATAACTTCAATACATAATACATACTTCTGTAACATCAGAAATCTGACAGAATATCCCTCAGATTTCTGATTCAGTTTTATATAGACTGTATCCTGTCACTGACAGTCATGTAAATCGGAAGTAATTCTAATGAAATCAACAATCCAACAATGTCTTAAAACATATGTGATAGGAAAATCACATCCTCTCCTGCTCCCTCCCTCCCTAGTGTCAGCTAAATAAGCTTTCAGGCTTTTGAAATAAATTCAGAGTTCAAATGTTGTGAGAGCTGATGGTGCCAAGATCCTATAGAACACATCTGCCCTTCATTGTGTCTGTTCAGCATTCATCTAAAGGCAGAATTTAGTTTGTATGCTGAACTGGGACAAACCTACAACACTTATTAGTATCTTTGGGCACTGAAAATACATAATGAATCTGTCAGCATAATCTAAATTATGAGATAGATAATTTATCTGCTGTAACACTGAATGAAGAGTGTTCTCCTCGGTGCTCAGCATAATCCTCTGCTTTATATACTTGTCTAAATGCTGACCACATGTTGGGCAATGTGTTTGTAGCATTTGCCCCAGTGTTTGATTTTTGAACTGGCATGCATTCACCACTCCAAGTAAGTAAAATAATAGAGGGGAAAAGAACAAAATGCCCATTAAAGAAAACAATTTCAAGAGCAACTTGAGCCCTGCAGGGACTGAGCTATTAAAAAAAAGTAATCAGAAACTTGGAGGGTGGGATTTTGTGCTTTTATTTGTATTTAAGACATCCACAAGGCCAAGACACAAAGCCAAAGAATAGGGCATTTGGTTAAAAACCTGAAGAGAGAATTCATTTCTTTGTGAAGTTAACAACTACTGTAGATTAGAAAATGAGCTCTTACCAAAACTGCCAACTATAGAAAAATATTCCTTTGTTCCAGAAATCCCTCTGGGATGACATTCTTTACATATGTTAATTTCTCTTAAGTTATATGATGTTGCACTAATGAATGGAACAAAAATGGTTAGATGGCAATGACAGAGTAAGCCAGAAATCTTTCATTATTTAGAGCTGTACATGAAAGACTGGTCAGCATTTTCATTAAAACTTGCTATTTTCAGGGGTTTATGATCAGTTGTAAACATTTTCTTCAACTGACTATTTGAGGGTTTCAGTGTGAGTACAGAGTCTGATTTTAGTGGCTATGACTTAAAGAAGAGTGATGTAAAAACAAGAAATGGTTAAATTTGGCTGACTGTTATTTAGTTGAATAGCATTATAAGATGGG
This sequence comes from Athene cunicularia, assembly GCF_003259725.1. Classification (NCBI taxonomy): domain Eukaryota; kingdom Metazoa; phylum Chordata; class Aves; order Strigiformes; family Strigidae; genus Athene; species Athene cunicularia. The sequence continues at coordinate 137,834,073 of NW_020799095.1, read as the reverse complement.
AATTCTTAAGTGAAATGCAAAAAGCATAGTCTAAATCTGGACCTCTAAGAAGAAGGATGACCTTGTAGATGAATTAGATTGAAGTTAATTTTTCTGGCAGTGACTGTGGCACAGGCTTTTTGAGTTGCTTGGGGCAAGCCATCATCCAAGGGACATTCTGTGTCTCAGTCTCTGATATTAAAACCTGTTTCTAAAGAAAGTAGCTCATTAATCTTCCCTTCCCTTCCCTTCCCTTCCCTTCCCTTCCCTTCCCTTCCCTTCCCTTCCCTTCCCTTCCCTTCCCTTCCCTTCCCTTCCCTTCCCTTCCCTTCCCTTCCCTTCCCTTCCCTTCCCTTCCCTTCCCTTCCCTTCCCTTCCCTTCCCTTCCCTTCCCTTCCCTTCCCTTCCCTTCCCTTCCCTTCCCTTCCCTTCCCTTCCCTTCCCTTCCCTTCCCTTCCCTTCCCTTCCCTTCCCTTCCCTTCCCTTCCCTTCCCTTCCCTTCCCTTCCCTTCCCTTCCCTTCCCTTCCCTTCCCTTCCCTTCCCTTCCCTTCCCTTCCCTTCCCTTCCCTTCCCTTCCCTTCCCTTCCCTTCCCTTCCCTTCCCTTCCCTTCCCTTCCCTTCCCTTCCCTTCCCTTCCCTTCCCTTCCCTTCCCTTCCCTTCCCTTCCCTTCCCTTCCCTTCCCTTCCCTTC
>NW_020799095.1:137823897-137833352 GCF_003259725.1 Athene cunicularia | reverse complement strand
TCTCTTTCTCTTTCTCTTTCTCTTTCTCTTTCTCTTTCTCTTTCTCTTTCTCTTTCTCTTTCTCTTTCTCTTTCTCTTTCTCTTTCTCTTTCTCTTTCTCTTTCTCTTTCTCTTTCTCTTTCTCTTTCTCTTTCTCTTTCTCTTTCTCTTTCTCTTTCTCTTTCTCTTTCTCTTTCTCTTTCTCTTTCTCTTTCTCTTTCTCTTTCTCTTTCTCTTTCTCTTTCTCTTTCTCTTTCTCTTTCTCTTTCTCTTTCTCTTTCTCTTTCTCTTTCTCTTTCTCTTTCTCTTTCTCTTTCTCTTTCTCTTTCTCTTTCTCTTTCTCTTTCTCTTTCTCTTTCTCTTTCTCTTTCTCTTTCTCTTTCTCTTTCTCTTTCTCTTTCTCTTTCTCTTTCTCTTTCTCTTTCTCTTTCTCTTTCTCTTTCTCTTTCTCTTTCTCTTTCTCTTTCTCTTTCTCTTTCTCTTTCTCTTTCTCTTTCTCTTTCTCTTTCTCTTTCTCTTTCTCTTTCTCTTTCTCTTTCTCTTTCTCTTTCTCTTTCTCTTTCTCTTTCTCTTTCTCTTTCTCTTTCTCTTTCTCTTTCTCTTTCTCTTTCTCTTTCTCTTTCTCTTTCTCTTTCTCTTTCTCTTTCTCTTTCTCTTTCTTTCTCTTTCTCTTTCTCTTTCTCTTTCTCTTTCTCTTTCTCTTTCTCTTTCTCTTCCAGCTTTCCAATTGAAAAACCTTGATTTGCAATGGCAATGACCAGAAAGCCCTCTTTCTAACACTCTGCAGTATTTTGCTTTTGTATTCACTTGTGAATGGTGAATATGCCCAGCTTCTGGACTACTCTTTTCTATGGTAAAAATGCTATTTTAAAATCAGATTCCATCCTGTTGCAGTACTGCGATGAGAGTCCTCTTTCAGATGTCTAAGATCTGTTTGTTTTGCTATTGAACGATTTTGCAATGTGCTTAGATTCATCTTGTGAATGGATATTCATTCCAACCATGATTGTTAAAGGGTCTTTGAAGAGCCCAGTCTTCCAGATGGTCTTAAAAAATAAAATAAATAGTATCTTTCTAATCATACTTGGTAGATCTTTTAGTCTATTGTCCTGAGGCAAGCTTAAACTCAGGAAACTAATTAGGAAAACTAATTCACCCAATTGATTTAGTCCAATGACATAAGGCTTTTGGTATAAGATTCTTACTGAATAGCATAGAAGTGATCAGGGAGAAATTCAGAGGAGGAATCTAACTAAGATGCTTTAAACTTCCTGTCTGCAGGAGTGTTTCTATCCATTGATTATAGGAAGAGTTTAGGAAGAATAAATAAGAAGAATACTTGGAGATAACTGTTGCAAACACTTCAGTAATTTCTTTTCCTGGAAAGAGACAGATCTATGTACATTCTTTATGCTCTTGGTTAAAAAAAGGCTAATAGATTTGATCCATTCTTTGCCCCTAAAATGTGACATCAGTAAATAAATGAATCTTTTGCATATAGGAATGCATATTGTCTATGTATATTGACGAACCATTAAGAAAAAATGATCTATACAGTACTCTGTTCAAGTTGTCTGACCTTCAAGATCCATGAATGAAATAATTCCTGCTGTGTCTATTTTTACCTGTTGACCTTATCCTGCTACTCATTTGGTCTGGTGGCTGCTGAAAGGTCAGATGAAATATGAAGATGATGAGCTGTCTGGTGTATCTGCTTTTTTCAGCTGTCAAGTCCCATCTCCTTTTGACCTAAGGGTTGTATTTTTCATTATAATTACTCCTCAGTAATGCAAACACATGCAGAATGTGGGATAGGGAAGGTTGGAGGTGGGATATGTACAAATTCATTAGTCAATCAGCTGCTTCAGAGAGATTGCAATGGGAAAGAGATGCCCTTCTCTCAGGTATCCTGTTTTTTCCAGACTAGTACAAGCATGTTGCTTACATAAACTGTTTAGTGTAAACAGGAGTGAAGCTTGGGAATATGATTTCCTATCTTAATTTTTCACTGATGTGAAATGATTGTGCAAAAGTAAAGGATCTTCCTGCGACCAAAATCCTTAACCATTCTGAAATGTATTTTAAAGTAACTTCTTGAACACAGTGTTCTCCACCATTTTCATTCACCCATTTCAGTGTTTGTAGGTAATATTTCATACCCTCTAGCTATTATGTACCTCTTCTAGGCCTTCAACAGAGAAGACCAAAATATCTACAGCCATTATTATTATCTGGGATATGTATTGATATATACTCTAAAATGAAACTTCCACTAACTCTCCTGGATCAATGAAGAAAAAAAAATCTGTAAAATCTACGCGCTAGAAAAATTTACCAATGCATAAAACCACTAGGAAATTCACAGCTACTTTTTCATCTCCTTTCTAGCTGTGAAGTATTCTGTGTAGTATCTAAGCAGACTAAGTCGGATATCTATTATCTAACTGCTCATTTACCAGTGATCTGAATGTACATCTTAATTTCCTACATAGTTGTCTCAGCACGTTACTGTAGATAATGATTGCAAAGAACAGAAAAACAGTTGGAAAATCAAGATTAATTTTTCTGTATTATTTTCACAGTTTTCTGTACAGAGATCAGTTCTTCTATTCCATTTTCTTCCCTAATGTAAATACAAAGACAGACTGTATTTTTTCACTTTATAATTAATACCACCTACCTTGACTCTTTCAACTAATTGTTCACTATTTTAATGAAGTGATTTCTCTGCTTTTCTTCATTATTTTTCATTCTTTGACAAATAGCATTTATGAGTTGAATAAACCTGTAGATTTTCACAAATTCGTTTGAAACAACCCTCTATGTTACTAATTTGGTCTTTGTGAATGTTCACCTGAAAAATTTGTGTGAGTTCTATTGCTTATCTGAATGACCTGACATTTATAAACAAGAAAAGTGCCAGAAACAATCAGTAGGACACTTGGTCTCTCACATATAGTATGGAAATGCACAAAATTTAGTAAGATTAGCAGATCAAGAAAGTTTCAGAGCAGTATATCTTTTTATCATTCTTCTAGTTCCATAGGGAAAAAAAAATCAAAAATATCAAAAGCTGTTTCCTTCTTTTAAAGCTATTGAAGACAAGTACTTTCCTTTTTCCCCTGGAAGTTGCAACAGAATCCCTGCAGGTCATAAAGGTTAAAAGAAATACTATTAATGCTCAAAGAAACAAGGAAATATTCTGCCTGTTCAGTTAGATTAGTAAGTTATATAGTAATTATACACATATCATAAGATCATAGAATCATAGAATCATAGAATGGTTTGGGTTGGAAGGGACCTTTAAAGCCTATCTAGTCCAACCTCCCTGCAATAAGCAGTGACATCTTCAACTAGATCAGGTTGCTCAGAGCCCGGTCCAGCCTGACTTGGAATGTTTCCAGGGATGGGGCATCCACCACATCTCTGGGCAACCTGTTCCAGTGTTTCACCACCCCCACTGTAAAAAGTTTATTCGTTATATCTAGTCTAAATCCGCCCTCTTTTAGTTTGAAACGATTACCCCTTGTCCTAACACAACAGGACCTTCTAAAATGTTTGTCCCCATCTTTCTTATAATCCCCCTTTAAATATTGAAAGGCTGCAATAAGGTGTCCCTGAAGCCTCCTTTTCTGCATATATCTTGCTGAACAGTTTTGGTTTTAAAACCTAATAGGGTCAAAGTAACTTTTTCAGACTTTCAGTAGTCTCAGGAATTGTGATTCCCTTGTTGAACACAAAAATGGTAACAACAGGTAGGTTCATCATGTTTAAAGTTCTTATTAACAATTATCTAAACTGTTATAAGCCTCTGCTGAAGGGAGCTCTTCTCCTCCTTCTCTTCTCCTTCTCCTTCTCCTTCTCCTTCTCCTTCTCCTTCTCCTTCTCCTTCTCCTTCTCCTTCTCCTTCTCCTTCTCCTTCCTGTGGAATATGGATTACCTGTCTATATCTCTGTGTATGTTACTTGCGTATGCTTAAAAAGTCTGTTGAAGATGAAGCTGACAACACACATGCTGTACAAATACTTAGGGAGGTAAGAACTTTGCCAAAAGAATCAGTATATTTAAAATATTTAATTGTCATGGTAACTATCACATGAACTGAACAATGAATGCACCTTCATTAGATGGAAGGGCAGACTTTCCACATGTGTATGTTTACACACGCATGTGTCTTCCAGATTGATCAACTCTACCAAAGGTTATCTTGCTCATATCATACATAATAAAACAAACAACCAAAGTAAAAGAGCAAACAAAACACTTTCAGACAAATTGATAACAGCTTATATTTAGATATAACTATGGAATTTTTTATATCAGAAATTCTTGGTTGCTTTTCATTCAAGATACATAGCTAGATTTGTGGGGTTTATAGTTTCCCTGGATTATAATGAATCTCTAAATGATTCAGACACATTGTTTGCTTCTTGTCTGGAACAGTTTGAGCAAAACATGTATCTGCTGTTCTTTAGACAGAAAAAAGTGGTCATAGAGGACGTTCCAAAGATAAGCCACTTTCTCATTTCATTCCTTCTTAGAAATCTTCCAATTTCATCACAGGAGTCTTTGGGGCTCTAGTATGGAAGATACATTTTGTTGGTTCAGTTCTTAAGCTTCATCTCTTTACTGAGATATAACACTTAATATACACTGACATTTCTTAGGACTGAGGTACCTGGTCTGATTCATAAAAGTAATTTTCACCCATTTTGAGTTATTGCCTGTCATTTTTAGACAACTAAAAGTAGACATTGCAGACTCAGGTCTTTGTTGACCTGAGTTTGCATTTTTCTGGTTTAATACTAACTTCCCTTTGATGAACCTGTGAATAATCCTGACATGTTGTTATTCTGCCTTGAGGTGCCACTATAGTGCTAGTGGAAGTGAGGACAGCAGCTTCATCTTGAGCAGCAGAAGGAAAAGCATCAGTTTGGATTGTGTGTCATTTCCCTCTTTATTCTTAGAATTATTCTGTATTAGACATCAAAATGCTGCCTGTTTGCTGTATGATTATGTTCTCTGAGGAATTAGTAGCAAATGATATAGCATGTAAATTATAGATAATATAGACACTATTTGAAGGGCCCAATGTTAATTTCTGTGTAAAATAATGTGTTCACCTGAAAACTGAGCAGTTATATGCAAATTAAGAAGAACCCTTTAACAATGACATCTTTATTAAATTAATCAATGTACCTAGTCAGTGACTATATATTATAGATGCCCCATTTGAAATATATTTGGGATGCATATAAGCTATGCAAATGTCATCAAACTATGAAGTTATTTACACTAATCATGTGAATAATTTTGTTTTGTAGTCAACCAGATGCTTCAGACTACAAAAAGATAAATTGAAAAATTAAATCAGTAAGAGAGGAAAGATCCTCTTATGGATGAAGCAATGGATTGGAAGTCAGGAAATTTGATTTCAATTTCTAACTCTGTCACAGGCTTCCTGTGTGACCTTAGGTAAGTCATGCTTTCTCTCCAGACCTTGGTTTCTCATCAGTTTAGACAAAAGAGTAATGTTCTTCCTTCTGAACTGTTTTCTCTCCTTTCTTTTTTTAAAAATTTTAAATACAGTATATGCAATATTACCCTGAAAAATGTATTAAATGCTTCACACTTTAAATTGTAAGCTCTTAGCTTTCAGAGTAGTGAAGGCTCTTTGATGTCACAGGTATTTTACAGCTGAATTTGCTGTTTGAAAACGGCCCCAAGTCAGCACCCACTTTCAAACTCAGCACCCTGTTTTCTTGATGAAAGCCTGTACTAGGTGTCTGTCTTTGGGAGATTTCCAGGAAGGTAGGTAGGCAACCTGAACTGGCACTCCCTCTTTGTGCGGATACAAGTAGAGCCCTCTTGCAACATGGGTTGGCTGGCACCATGGTAGTTACAGCTATCTGGCTAAACTTTTTCTCATATGCACTGCAGGACCTTGCAGAAGCTTCCAGATGACTGACATCAAACAGATGTTTCAGCTGTGTTCCTTCATCAGCTGCATAATAATATGCTACCTAAACCTTGGTGCCTTGTTTTCTTCAGGAATGTCTAGACACTGGACTAGTCATTGGACTAATCCAATGAACACTCAATGGAATTATGAAAGGTCCGATAGAAAAATAATCACTGATAGTATTTTCCTCTGTAATGCTTACAAACACACACATAAAGATTACCTGGATATATAAAATCACTCACATCTATCATCTGTTGTGATACTTCATGCTAAATTTGTCATTGTCAGATATCTCTGTGCAAAAATTAGAGAAACATATTTGAAAGAAAACAATTTATTTTCTGAATAAATAAAAGCAACTGAATTAATGTTTGATTACAGGTAATTAGTTTATTGTAATGCAGTAATATATCAGATATTCTTTTTATCTTTTAGTTATACAAGCATGGAAAATAACTGATATTTCTGAGAATATAATCAGTACTTTGTGTTTTAATTCTGTTTCTGTTTTTACTTTAGATTTTATATGTTGAAAAAACACTTTATTTCACATTGTGACATGCATAAAGCCCCAGTTCTACAACAGTAAAGTGTGTTTGAATGTATATGTCTTAGAAACAAACATATTTTTAACTATGTACTTTCAGAGTATATTAGTGTGTTTGTGTGTAGAGACAAACACACGTACATACATCAACTGTTTCAGTGAATATGTCTTTATTTCTATCTTTCACTGCAAGCTGTGTTATTCTCTGTAAATCTGACACTTGTCACATTACATGTGAATATCACACAAAAGAGGAAATTAAAGTGGAAACAAAACCAGTGGTATCCCATAACTATGATAAATCAAATTTATTTTCTGTTTTGAAAACATAGCAGGACATTCATTCCTCACAGTGGCAGATGTTCTAAAATACACATTGTCCTGGTTTTGGCTGGTATACAGTTAGTTTCTTTCCTAGTAGCTGGTACAGTGCTGTGTGTTGGATTTTGGATGAGAAAAATGTTGGTAACACAATGATGTTTTAGTTGTTGCTGAGCAGTGTTTACTCTAAGTCAAGGACTTTTCAGCTTCTCACCCCACCCCACCAGTGAGTAGGCTGGGGGTGCACATGAAGCTGGGAGGCGACACAGCCAGGACTGTTGATCCCAAGTGACCAAAGGGATATCCCAGACCATATGACATCATGGTCAGCGTGTAAACTAGTGGTAAAGCTGGCCGGGGCCTGCTGCTCAGGAGTGAGCGGTGAGCAATTGCACTGTATATCACTTGTTTTTTATATTTTAATTCTTCTGCTGTTGTGGTTGCTATTATTATTTTCCCTTCCTTTTGTGTCCTATTAAATTGTCTTTATCTCAACCCACGAATTTTAGTGTTTTTTCTCAGTTCTCTCCCCCATCCCACTGTGGGCGTGAGGAGCAAGCGAGTAACTGTGTGGTGTTTAGCTGCTTGCTGGGTCGAACCATGACACACAGAAAAGGATATTTTAAAAATTACTTCTATTGATTGAATCTCCAAACAAATCATGGTTTCCCTACATAGGTTTTACCATATAGACATATCTGTACCTAGGGTTGTTATCCAGCTTCCTTGTTTAGACAGTTGGTGGAAATACCACTCTGAAAGTGTGATTTCTCTCATCTAAAGTCAGCATCTATTTACTGTCTATGTTTCTCTTAATAATGTAGAATTTCTTCTCATAATGTAGGATATTACCAAGTGTAGATGAGATGGATCTTGATACTGGCAGCGAATAGTTCACGTGTTGCTACTCACAATGAATGTTTTGAACCATTTAAGCAGTGCATCAACATTGATAGTTGGTCATCCACACTTCTCAGACATGTCTTTCTAAAAAGACATTATTTCCAAAGTTAAACAAGGGTAACATATTCTTTTAAAATCAGATTAATTGTCCACTGTTTTTATGGATGCCAGGAAGCAAGGAATCAGCTTCAGTTAACACCATACCAGCTGGGTAACTTCTATCCTTCACACTCCTGATGAAATGTGGCAGCTTCTGATATGGGGACCCTACCTTTATATGTGGCAAGCCTGTGGCACTGTCCAGTGGAAAGCAAATACATCCTCAGCTTTATCAAACCAGCAAGTGTCTTTTGTTTCCTTCATGACTCTGAAACCACAATATTGCAGCCATTCTCCAAGAGATATGGACAGTCATAAGAAATAAAAGCTCTCTCTTAAGGATTCAGGGATCATCATATACTGTAGGATGTAGCAAAGAGTGGAGAAAATTTGCTTGCAGTCCAGACCAACATATACATCTGCTATTTAAATGTTCTTGATTTATAGCATAAATTTTCATGACTCTGGTGCAAGAATCATTCCCTTAATAATCATTATTTCTCTCTTACATTTTTTTTTTTTTTAACCTCCAATCTTCAAGTGAATGAATGAATTCTTAAGAGTTCATTACAAATGAAATATTATTTAAACAGCCTCACTATGTTTAACTAGAAGTTTTTGTAGATACATAGACTACGTTAAGGCCGGAAGGGACTGTTATATCAATTAGTTTGGACTTGAATAATGCAGACTGTAGAACCACATCAGTTTCTCTTGCAATGAGCTCTGTAAACTTTGACTGCAGCTCATCTCTTACAGACCCATTTTGTCTTAATTTGATAATACAGTAATGGAGAATCTGCAACTTTTCTTGCTAGTAGTGTGTTCACGGGATGAATTTTCATTGCAGTTAAAAATGTGTGTGATTCTTGCTGTGGCCGAGCTGTTAAAATTAATTCCAAAGTCCTTAAGTTTAATTCCACCTTCCATTTAATTTTATTTTTAAGGATACCTAGAGCTTTGTTAAACAAATTCCTTTGGGGTTGCAATTTCTATGTTTGTTTGCAGCCTAATGTTTAGCTTGCTCATTGGAGAAAAGCACAAACAAAATTGGCTAAGTGGGGTCTGACTTATGGCCCTGAAAAAAATTTAATATTTTTTTCTTCCTTGCCTTGCCTTGCCTTGCCTTGCCTTGCCTTGCCTTGCCTTGCCTTGCCTTGCCTTGCCTTGCCTTGCCTTGCCTTGCCTTGCCTTGCCTTGCCTTGCCTTGCCTTGCCTTGCCTTGCCTTGCCTTGCCTTGCCTTGCCTTGCCTTGCCTTGCCTTGCCTTGCCTTGCCTTGCCTTGCCTTGCCTTGCCTTGCCTTGCCTTGCCTTGCCTTGCCTTGCCTTGCCTTGCCTTGCCTTGCCTTGCCTTGCCTTGCCTTGCCTTGCCTTGCCTTGCCTTGCCTTGCCTTGCCTTGCCTTGCCTTGCCTTGCCTTGCCTTGCCTTGCCTTGCCTTGCCTTGCCTTGCCTTGCCTTGCCTTGCCTTGCCTTGCCTTGCCTTGCCTTGCCTTGCCTTGCCTTGCCTTGCCTTGCCTTGCCTTGCCTTGCCTTGCCTTGCCTTGCCTTGCCTTGCCTTGCCTTGCCTTGCCTTGCCTTGCCTTGCCTTGCCTTGCCTTGCCTTGCCTTGCCTTGCCTTGCCTTGCCTTGCCTTGCCTTGC
>NW_020799095.1:137818786-137823847 GCF_003259725.1 Athene cunicularia | reverse complement strand
TCCTTTCCTTTCCTTTCCTTTCCTTTCCTTTCCTTTCCTTTCCTTTCCTTTCCTTTCCTTTCCTTTCCTTTCCTTTCCTTTCCTTTCCTTTCCTTTCCTTTCCTTTCCTTTCCTTTCCTTTCCTTTCCTTTCCTTTCCTTTCCTTTCCTTTCCTTTCCTTTCCTTTCCTTTCCTTTCCTTTCCTTTCCTTTCCTTTCCTTTCCTTTCCTTTCCTTTCCTTTCCTTTCCTTTCCTTTCCTTTCCTTTCCTTTCCTTTCCTTTCCTTTCCTTTCCTTTCCTTTCCTTTCCTTTCCTTTCCTTTCCTTTCCTTTCCTTTCCTTTCCTTTCCTTTCCTTTCCTTTCCTTTCCTTTCCTTTCCTTTCCTTTCCTTTCCTTTCCTTTCCTTTCCTTTCCTTTCCTTTCCTTTCCTTTCCTTTCCTTTCCTTTCCTTTCCTTTCCTTTCCTTTCCTTTCCTTTCCTTTCCTTTCCTTTCCTTTCCTTTCCTTTCCTTTCCTTTCCTTTCCTTTCCTTTCCTTTCCTTTCCTTTCCTTTCCTTTCCTTTCCTTTCCTTTCCTTTCCTTTCCTTTCCTTTCCTTTCCTTTCCTTTCCTTTCCTTTCCTTTCCTTTCCTTTCCTTTCCTTTCCTTTCCCTTTTTTCTTATTTTTTAAAATAGTAACAATGGCTGAAAGCTGTAGTCTAAAAATTTGGGCTTTTGTGTAGTTGCTTGAGATCAAAGGAGGAAGATGTGTTTAAAGAAAAGCATTTGCACAGCTTTAAAGTCAAGTATTTACAATCAGAATATCATATTTTTTTAATTAAGTGAAAGTTAGAAACAGATACTGGCACCCCTTCTGTCAGGATATGGCTCTCGTGCCTCTGAGTACTTCAGCATCACCAGTATTAATCATATGGAGTTAAGGATCCACTTTCACAATTCATTTGGTGGGTCAGAAAAATGTAGCATTATGCTTTTGTCTTTACTACTTCTGAGAAAATTTGGTAATTTCCTAGTACTTTGCCTTTCTAATGATTTTAAGAAATAGACTAAAATTAAAAAGGAGGTAAGAGACCTATTGATGAGTGGGAAATATTTTGAAAGAAGTACAAAGCATTTGAAAAGTATGTTTTATATATGTTTGAAAGAAGCTGGTAGAAAACTTGATATTTTTCCATTCATAAACTGAATTATCTGTTAATATTTCCTCTCATAATGATTTTTTTTTTACCCTAATGAAGTGCTAGTCGCTGGAAAATAGTATAGCATGAGATCAATTGGTAACCTTACCAAACCAGCACTGTGGTGACCACAATGCTGTAGGAAGTACGAGGAGAGAGAAAGACTTTGAGACAACCCCAGATCCACTGGACTTTATAATTTCCATGAGCTTCAGAACAAGTCAACTCTGGAAATGAAAGTACAGAAATTTTTTAAAAAATATGGTTCTTGTTTCACCAGCCCCTATATTAGTTATTATTTGGATGAATACAAAAATGTAGCATGTTTATTAGCACTCTAAAACTCGTAATGGAATGATTTAAATTTAAGTCAACTCTGTCAGATGAGAAAAGTCTGTGCATCCTAGTATCTGGAGCACTGAGTCCAGTTCTGGGGGCCCCAACATGCATCTGCTTAAGCAGGTCCAGAAGAGGGCCACAAAGATGATCAGGGAGTTTGAGCACCTGTGAGAACAAGCTGAGAGATTTGGGATTGTTCATCCTGTAGAAGAGAATGCTCCCCAGAGATCTTATAGCAGCCTTCCAGTACTTCAAAGGGGCCTACAGGAAAGATGGGGAGGGACTATTATCAGGGAGGGTTGTGTTAGGATGAGGGGTGATGGTTTTAAACTGAAAGAGAGTAGATTTAGATTAGATACAAGGAAGAAATTCTTTCCTGTGGGGGTGGTGAGGCACTGGCACAGGTTGCCCAGAGCAGCTGTGGCTGCCCCCTCCCTGGCAGTGTTCAAGGCCAGGTTGGACGGGCTGTGAGCAACCTGGGCTAGTGGGAGGTGTCCCTGCCCATGGCAGGGGGGGTGGACTTGATGATTTTTAAGGTCTCTTCCAACCCAAACCATTCTGATTCTAAGATTTTATGATATGATTCTATCCCCCAAGGCCAGGTAAGGCATGCACAGAGCATTAATAAGTGGTGCAGGGTCTGGAGCACAGGTCGTACGGGGAGCGGCTGAAGGAACTGGGGGTGTTTAGTCTGGAGAAGAGGAGGCTGAGGGGAGACCTCATCGCCCTCTACAGCTGCCTGAAAGGAGGGTGCAGAGAGCTGGGGATGAGTCTCTTTAACCAAGTAATAAGCGATAGGACAAGAGGAAATGGTCTCAAATTGCACCAGGAAAGGTTTAGACTGGATATTATGAAGCATTTCTTTCCAGAATGGGTTGTTAGGCATTGGAATGGGCTGCCCAGGGAGGTGGTGGAGTCCCCATCCCTGGGGGTGTTTAAGAGTCGAGTTGACTTAGCACTGAGGGATCTGGTGTAGTTGGGAACCATCAGTGTTAGGTTAATGGTTGGACTGGATGATCTTCAAGGTCCTTTCCAACCTAGATGATTCTGTGATTAATTAAAAAACCAACCAAACAAAAAAGAGTTCTCTTTTCAAAATGGTACAACAGATGCATTTCATCTGGAGTTCAACTGGCATGTTTGATATATATATGAAGGACTTTTCTGCTTTCTTACTTGCTTTCTCTTTGTCTCTCTCTCTGTCTCTTTCTCACTGTATTTTCTTCCTAGAAGATATTGTAATGACAAAGTTTGTTAAGTTGGAGTCAGATATTATAATTTGATTGCAAAGGTGAAAGGAACTTTGTGTCATAATGAAAGAGGTGTTAGAGGACCCTTTATGAAAGAGTTATAAATAACAGGAAAAACTGTCTCAATTATCTAACAAATCTGAGAGTGGGGAAAAGACTCTGGGATCCAGACTTTTTCATCCAGTCTCTGATGCAGACTATCTTCCCAAACTGAAACTGGATGCTCAAAGAAAGACAATGAAATCGTCTTTGCTATTCTAAGACCTACTCAAACTATCTGAGCTGGAAATCATTGTGTCTCAGTGTTCTTATTTCTCATTTCTGATAGAGGAAACCATGCTGATTATCAGACTGGTAGTCTATCCATGAAACTCTAGTCAGCAAAAGTTTACAAGCTGAATTCTGAAAGTGCATCTTGGTATGACAGCAAACTGATACATCACTGTAGTTAGCTTATTAGCTTGTTTATGAAAAAGGAAACAAAGCAGTATGTAAATACCTCAAAATTAGTATCAGTGTGAAACTTTTCCAGGTAGGGTGAGAGAGTTAGCAGAAAGCCTATGTGTTATCTGTACCCTCAATGAGCATTAATTTTGCTTTGATTCTGGAAAGCTGCATAGCATTTTAATCCCTCTGTTACAAAGCTATCATGAAGATTAATTATTGAATGTTTCTATATGGTTTGACAATCAATGATAACTATATGAAATTTATGATAACACTGTAATTTATAGAAATTACACACCTACAAACTTTTATAGCAGAAAATTTGAAAGGTCAGTATCAGCCTAGACTTGGCATAGAATTCAAATCTTTAAAAAAACCCCACAACCCACAACCAAACAAAATTGAATCAATAAAGGGGATGGTAATCAGAAGCTCTGAATACAAATGTTTTCTTCCTTTAGGGGAAAACTCAGTTCATTCATTTTACATTTTAAACAATCCCTTGCAGTGATGTGAATTCAGAGCAACATCATTGTTCTTGCATACAGTCTAAGAAATGAAATGGGCTAGGAGGGAAATACCAGACTACATTATTTTGCATTCTGTGGGAAACGCAAAAGGACATACCACAAAATGGGCTTCAACAGTGTGATGATGGATACTGAACTAGGACCTGGCAAACAGATGAGGGTGGAAAAATTATTTCAGTTTTACTAGCATGAAAACTTAAAATAAATTATCCAGAATTGTTTTTAATTAAAATATTTAATTATAATCTTCAGTCATGATCTATCTTTTATTTTGCTGTATTCTTTCTCTCTCTTCTTTGTTTAGGATCCTGACAAAACTGTATGGGTACACTCAGTTGCCTGAATACCTTTATCTGCATACTAGCTGCACTTTTGTTGGCCCTTCATGACTTCTAAAACACTGCCCTTTGCAGATGGGCAGTTTTGCAGTTTTGTTACCATAAGGGAATTAATATTTTACCTCTGTATGCTGTGCTATTTGAGAACTGGTAACATTTAGACAACGAAAATATTTCATCTGCAGACCTTTTTTCTTCTCGAGCCAAAATTATTTGTCATAATTCTTTCTGACAATTTATGTCTTTACATACAAATGTGAAGACACAAGAAGACCAGTACAGAAACCCTAGTGAAAACAGATTCCAGCCTTAAAAAATTTGTTGACTATTTCTTATAATGGACAGTGTAAACAGTTAATTGATTGTGGAATGCTGGATATTTGTATCGATTCTACTAGAGACATGTTTATTTTTTAATATTAGAAAGTTATCAGACCTACCTGACACATGGCTTTCTTCCTGCCTATGTAAGCTTTCAGGATTTTCCTTGGGCCTGGCAACAGAAACTCACTACCTAAGTCTACCTGCTAGGAGAAACTCGCTGCTTGAGTTTACCAATGCCATCCGCAGACATAACCATGAAATTATGTTGTAATGAGCAAAGGAGGAAGAGACATGGCTATTGTTCAAGCTGGTCGGAGGGAAAGGAGTTAGTGACTCCTGACTCTGTGGCTCCTTCCAGTTTGTTTGGATTACACTTGCAACAAGAAATGTTATAACAACAACAACAACAAATTGATTTAGCCATTTTTCCCTAAGAAGCAGGGAGATATCGCTGCATAGTTCTGTGTAGCCACAAAAAAAGGGGGCATCTCAGACCTAGTTTTCCTCCTGGTGGATGCTGAGAGGTGCAGATTAGCACCAAGAGCAAGTGAGTGAGGCTGGACACTTTCACAGAGACTGCTGTGTGTGAAAGAGGGTGGAGGCTCTGCCATCTTATATTCAGTTATTACAACTAATAAACACGTCTCCTGAACCACCACCACCCCCCCCCCCCACGAT
>NW_020799095.1:137796770-137818736 GCF_003259725.1 Athene cunicularia | reverse complement strand
TACACATCTCCCCCCCCCACTCTGAATGATTCTGCAATTTTAGTCTAATTTTATATTTTCAGTCATCATACCCTATCTTGTACTTACCTATTAGTATCTTCTTCTTCATCATAATTTGCTAGGTTTTTTTTTTTTTTTCTTTCCCTTAAAGGCCCAGTTCTGGACCTTAAAATCTACACCTTTCTAGCTCTTATTCTCCTGTTGGACTTCCTCCTTCTGACTTTGGATATTACTTCTTATTTTCCTGGTTTCAGCGGGGATAGAGTGAATTTTCTTCCTCTTAGCTGGTATAGTGCTGTGTTTTGTATTTAGTATCAGTATTACATTGATAACACACTGATGATTTAGTTGTTGCTAAGTAGTGCTTATCCCAGGTGAAGGATGTTTCAGTCTCTCATGCTCTGACAAGGAGCAGGTGCACAAGAAGCTGTGAGGGAACACAGCCAGGACAGCTGACCTGAGTGAACCAAAGGGATATTCTATACCATAGAACATCATGCTGAGTAGAGAAACTGCGGGGAGTTGCCTGGGGATGGGATGGGTTGCCGCTTGGGCATCAGTCAGCTGGTGATGTTCAATTGCATTATGCATCACATGTCTTTTCTTGGGTTTTCACAGAATTACAGAATCACAGAATCATCTAGGTTGGAAAAGACCTTGAAGATCATCCAGTCCAACCATTGACCTAACATTGACCTTTAACATCGACTAATCATTGACCTTTTGTCTTCTTTTTGTTATATTCATTTTCATCATCATCATCATCGTCATCATCATCATCATCATCATCGTCTTTTATTGGAATGTTATTATTATGTGTTATTTATTAAACTGCTCTTATCTCAACCTGTGAGCTTTTTTGATTCTCGTCCCCATACCACTGGGAGAGGGGAGGACTGATAAAGTGGCTGCATGGTGCTTAGTTGCTGACTGGGGTTAAACCACGACATTCATCTAACTAGCTTAATTGTCCAGAACAATCTGAAACACCAACACTGAATTTTTCACTATTAAAGATTGTCTTCTCGGTTTTTAGAACATCAGTATTGACAGGAGGCCATTGCTAAAGTCTTGCTTTTTCTTCCAATTATGCTATTTTGGTGTTGAAATATAAACAAGTAGTTGTAACAAATTTGAATACAAATGAGGGATAAAATTACAGACATGTTTGAGACCTTTGTCTCAAATCGTATTCTACTTCTCTTTAGCTAAACTGCTGTGTCAGCACCATGGAAATAGTCTGCCTTTAAAATAAAAGAATGTCATTATTATGGCATATCAAATTTTATCTATTTAAGGCATGTTCTATGTGTAAATCTGTTTACTGATATCCAAGATTTGTCTATGGTAATAAATTTGTTTATGAAATTTGTTTTGCCCGAAGAAGTATGGCATAAATGGTAAATAATTCCCTATGAACCATCTGAAAACAAAACTTGGAAATAATCTCCTTCTACAAGCCTTTTTTTTTTTTTTTTTTTTTTTTTTTTTTTTTTTTTTTTTGTGTGTGTAAGACTGACCTTATGATGTCCCTGGGATTACACAAAACAGCATTTGAAGGATCCAAGCATAAATACACGCAATTCAAAGCATTTAATGTCTCCATTTTTTGGTGTATAGTAGCATGCAGCTGCTGTTGTTTGCTTTAGAAAAGACTGCAGTTAAAAGCTTCATATATCATATTCGGTGATAACATTATATTCTACAGTTTTCAGACCTAGGATGGAACTTGGAGATTGAAGGTTCGACTGTATCATTCCAACATCTTTTTTTTTTTCTTTTTTTTTGGGGGGTGGGGGGAGAGGGAGGGCTTGATTCTGGGGTCCTTATTTACATTAATAACTCCTTCAACATGTGAACAGTCCCACCAGTCTCAAGGTGTGTAGTTAAAAAAGAAGATATAGTCCTCTATGTTAAAAATACATTTCTAATGCCAAGTACAAATATATAAAAAAGTTTTAAATGAAAGAAATTTCTTTACCTATCATAAATGTAGGTTTATGTAAACGTTGTTTGCATAGGTATGTCCAATGTATAAAGAACATACTGATGAATACATATGTTCTGATATTAATACATATTTGTATGGAGATGTATGGATAAGTACTTTTTGATTGCAAAAGCTTAAAAATACTAAATACTGTTTTCTTAATTCAAACAAGCAATGATTACCTTGTCAGCAAATTATTGAATTGGAGTCCTTTGCTAAGGATGACCGATTTAAGGGCTGGATTCAGTTATCCAGGACATTACTGACACAATTTTGACAGAATTTGTTACCTGGAGATGGATTAAATTTTTGACCAAGTTATTTTAAAATTTAAAACCCCACAGATTTCACCCAAGTATTTTGTATTTTAGAACTTCACGTTATTTTGCTGAATTTTTTCCATTAAGGAAAAAAAACCCCACAACTTCAAAAATTATACTTTCAAAGCATCTTTCCTCTCACTATTTTAAAAATGCAGGATTTTTATATTCTGAGTGCACATTTGATCTTGAAATTGTGAATACAATCCAGTATATTTCAAAAGAAAGTAAAAACTAGTTCCAGTAAAACTAAATATTTTTTTTAATCCAAAATATACTTTTCTGTCCTGCCCATGAATCAAACACTCCATTATCTGTATTACACTCAGATAACTTTAATCTTCACACATCTCAACCTTGATAATGTTTTTGATGATCTTCAACTCAAATTTTAAGATCTAAAGCTTTCCTAGTCTGTTAGAGATGTAGGTAATGAATGAACTGAATCATGGGCAAGGACTCTGCAGCAGAAGTTATGGGTGTGTGGTTTATGATGACAGGTCTCTGAAAACCCAGACAATTTCTCCTGTCGCTGTAAAGTGGCATCTAGAGCTTCCATCAGCTAACTCTCTCTCACCTGTTTCCCCTTTAGTCCATAAATATATTCATCTCCCAAGCAGCCCATCACCTGCTGTGTGCTTGTGGGTGCCTGTTGGGCGTGCTGGGTGTGTATGTCCCCGACTGTGCCCGAGGCTGAGCTCTCAGACAGGAACTGACTGCGATGTCAAGTACGCTGTTGAAGAGAATGTCTTCTGGAGAGGCCTTCTCAGCATTTACAGCTTCCCTCTTTTTTTTTTTTTTTTTCCCCCTGAAGTTGGCCCGCTGATTTTAGATCTTATATTAATGAATCAGTAGAAAGGAATAGTCAGAATAGTAACTTAAAAAACCCAAATATATAAAATAAGAGCCCATTTAATATGACATTTCTACCAGCTGCTTCTTTTTGTCTTCATCATCATTGCTAATACCATGAACTGTATATACATATATATCTCAAAGCAGTTTAAATAAAACAGAAAAATGTCTCCCTCGGTCATTAGTATGAATCTTATTCATACTAATATATGCAATATCTCTGAGTTCGAAAACTCTTTTGAAAATCAGTTTTCTCATTTGTAAGGTGGGTGTAATTTGCCTTGAATTTTTGAAGGTTAAATATTTACCTTTTGCATATTACATTAAATAGTTAAACCTTAGTATGGATATTATTAATGTTATTGCATAAAAATAAGTGTACATAGAGAATCATATAATGTCACCTAAACTTATAACAGGTTCATGTGAAAACTGTCACTGGAGGTTACTTGCTCTCTGGCATTAGGTAGTCATAGTGAGATTCAACAAGGTCAAAATTAGCATAAGGGGAAAAAAATTGAACTGGTCTACTTTTATAAGCTATTCCTTGACATTGTACACCATACCCTGAAAAATAAAATCACAGATTTAACCAAGTTTACAGGACAGCAAATCCAGCAAAAAAGTACAGTTTTGTGAGAAGATGAACATGTAATTTTTGCTAATGGCAATTTGTGAAATTTGTTTTAAATGATAAATGCATTTTTCTCCTTACAAAATTATCACACCTGCTACTTTTCATCCCAGTCATCTAACCCAAAGTTTGTTTTTTCCCTTTACCTCATGATGTTCATGTATTAATTTCCTCAGTGCTTTTACTCTAAATAATTCTAGCTGCTCCCCTTAGTCCCTGAAAACTGGATGAAGAACTCTATGATGGAAGTTACATAAGAGGATTGGGTGTGCCCTTTGTAGGATATTTTCTGGGGGTCTTTTGTTGGACTCATGTGAAAATGCTGTGTCCTGGCAATATTTAGCCACATGTACAATATTTTCCTGAAATCTGGATAAATCTGCAGACATTATTTTCTTATCTAATCCTTTATTTCTTACATATTTAGGCTCATTTGGGGGGCAAATTAACATTTTTTTTCAGGATGCTTAATAACAAATGAGTAAGATGCTGCTTTTTTTTTTTTTTTTTTTTAAATCTTCATTCTATAACTCTATCTACTTTTAACCCAGGGTTAGATTATATAATTATCTTGAATTCTGAAAAAAAATACATATGTAAAAGAATGACCCTCTCACTAGGCTCTTTGAGAAAATTTAGTGCATAGTGCAATGTACAAGTATATATTTTTGGTTTTGCTGCAAAAGAGATAAAAGTAACCAGTCAGTTCACAGCAACTACAACTGTAAACTCTTTTTGTGTAGGCTGTGCATGGAATAGGAAGGCTTTTGCCATGTATTCTCTCTTTTACAAGAACTCGTGTCAATCTTGTATTTTGGAAACAAATACCTGACTCTGCAAAACTCTATTCAGCATGTCCCCCATTAGGGGATTTCACAAAAAACCAAAGAATCCTTCAGTTTTCTTCTCGTCTCTGTAACATCTAATCTCATCTCTAATCCCAGTCTGGATAAACTCTTACTTTACGGTGCATCACATTTGTAATATTTGTATAGCAAGTAACCAATGTCCCTCTAATTCTGAGTTTGGATGATTCCTGACAAACCCAGCAACAGTCAGAAATTTCACAGGCAGCAGTAGGATTAGTTCAAGCTGCTCAAGGAAGATGAGATTAAATGAGAAAAGTTGTGGGATGAAATGCGACAGGAAAGAAGTTCAGTCAAAAAACATTACTAAACGCAGAAGAGTAGATCAAGGTTGACACTAGAAGTTTCCTGCTGTCATTTTCTCTTCAGAGGATGAAATGGAAGACTCCAGCATGGGTCAGACTCAAACTGCAGTGTTACACATACTGGCATTTTATAATGGCTTCTTAACTCTCCATCTTATTCACCTCCCTCCCTTTAGTTTTAAGGGATTTCTACAGCCTTTATCATGGCATGAGCCAGAATATTCTACTGAAGGCAAATGTTTCGTATTAGAAACCTGAACCCTATCGTTTTGAAGCCAGAGCTGTACTCCTACTGCAGGTGTTCCTTTCAGGTTTCAGGTCCTTTTAATGTCTGTATCATGGTTCCAGCCGCTATACTAAAATCGCGTAGTGCAAATATGAGATTGCCTTTGGTGCTTGTTTGAGTATCCCTTAAACTTTGAGCTGCCTGGACTGTAATTTTTAAAGGCACAAGAAGATATATAGATTCATGGGACTGACAGTCCTATTTTACTGAGATCCAAAATGGCTTTTGCAGTTAATCTTTGTTATTCACCTATGTAATCTTTTCAGCATTTACTTTCAATGTTAAATTTGCCATCATTATAATTACTATTTTTTTTCAACATCCTGAGTCAGTTTCTATTCTGAAAGACCATTTCTTCATGATAGGACTGGAAATGAATGACATATGAATATCGGATGCTAAAATGTAACAAGAAATGATGCACACCTGGTTGCAAAGGTAATAAATCCAGACCATCTCGACAGATGAGAAGCAGATGTTAAAGTTCCTGTGGGATTTTTTTTTTTTTTTTTTTTTTTTTTTTTTTTGTCAACCAAGGACTATTACAGTCTACTGACTGACTGTAATATGTCCATATTATTTTTGGCTAGTTCACTTGATATGTGATGTTGATATGAATTGATGTTTCCAAACAGACCATTCATGTTGTCGATAATTCAGATGCCAGTGAGCTGTCTTGGTATGTCAGACTGCATATGCTAACATTTAATGCCAGACTGAACTTGTTGTGCTATTCAGCAGGATGAATCACCATAAGGGAGAATGGCTCCCTAGGTGTATTGTGCCATATGTTTCATGGTGTAGTGAGCAAAGAATCCAAAGTGTTTGACCCACATCTTGCAGTGTAACTTCTACCATCTTCCTTGGCTTGGGTTCTGGGAACAACTTTGACAGTAAAAGTGTTGCTTTAGTGTAAAAAAATGATACAGCGCCGACTATAGCAAATCCCAGTGATGTTTCCACTGAAAATCTCTAATCCACCTAGTTGGAAGAATATGAGGTACACATTTACAAAACTAAGATAAAGAAAGGGTAACAGAAGCTATAATATGTGCAAAATCAACATCCAGAGATCTATGGAACTGGGGGGTTCAACTGGGACATCTTGGGGTTCAACGTAGCTCCAAAAATGTTCTTCACAGTGTTCCTGTTCAACAGTAATCTTTTATTAACTCTTTTGAAGAAAAAATACATTTTGTTTTTACTGTACTAGAACACAAGGACTTCAAAAATTAGTTTATTTCCCTGATGTTTTTTCCTTTTGAAGGGGGAAAGAAGATATTTTTTTGTCTCAAGTGCTTCAACTTATGTGTTGCTACACAGGCACACGGATATTACTGTTATCTCTACCTCCATCCATGTAATAAATTTTCTAAAAGTTCCTCTTCCTAAAAAACTACTGGTTCCTGTAACAAATAGAAGGTGATAAACAATTATTTGCATCTGATAAACCACTGTGAATTGTTGACTTTGAAATGAAATACTATGACAGACTGGTGTAACACAACTGTTTATCCCTTCTCTTGATCACAAATTGGACAAGAATTGGAACAGTTGGAGAGCAGCCCATTGTTAGCCACCATCTGCTTGTTGTAAAATAGCTCTATGTTTTATTTTTTGCTTTTTGTTAATTACTGTTATTAACACAATAAATATACATCTAAATAGCATTAAGGTTGTAACACAAACCAACAAAACGGAGATAGTGCATCTGAATTGTGCCCTCTTTAAAATTATTTGGATGTCAGTTTTTGTAACGTGTTTGGCCTTCTACTATGTCCTATTGTTTGTTGCATTTCAAGGAGGTATCCAGCAGTGATAGGCACCCATCTCTTCTCTGTTATGGGATATTGTTAAACCTCTTTCTCTTCATTTAATTTTTAATGCATTACTGGAATTACTATATCTTTTAAGATTTCAGCTACTAAATCTAGTCCCAAAGAGAGGTATGGTGCTCTATGTCTAAAATTATAAATGTCCCATTGCCTTCAAAACAGGTGGTACCAAGCTGTAGACAGTCTCTGCTTTGTTCCATTCTCAGTTCTGTCTGGGTAAACTACTTATTACTTTTGGAAATTATTTCTCCTTCTGTACTATTTCTTTCCTCCTCTGCCTACACTGACTAAGAATCTGTTCCTTACACTGTTTTCAAGGAACCTCCAGAAATAAGATGCTTAGCTTGATTCATTCTGGTGCTTTTTTGAGAATAATGACATGGCATGGAGTACAATTCTTACTGTATGTCATATTCTGTAGAACTTGCTGTTATATTGTGTAGTTGGCTTCAATTAAAAAAATACATAAATAAATCACAACTGTCCAATGATTCAGTTCAGGCTGCATTGAATAGGACAACTGAATCCCATGATTCATATCTTCCTAGCTCATCCATTATTTAAATGTTAGTATAAACACATTGAAAATCTTTCAGATTTCTGCAGTTCCCCACAAGAATAAACCTAACAAACGCTGCTGGCAGAGTGTCCTGATTGACAGTCCTTCCCCCAGAGATAGTAGAACTACATTCAAGATCTTTCCATTGAAAGAGCCAGACGAAGTATGTTTGAAATTATCATTGCATTTCACCTTCGAGTATTTTCTCATATGAAGATGATTTCTGAAAAAAACTTGTTTTCTCAGAGGAACAGATGCTTTCAGGGTGATGGCCAGATGCAAATAAATAAACAAGTGTATTTCTGGAGGATATTCATCTTTCATTGCAGACAAATCTAAAACCTAGAGTCCTTGTACGAGTCACTCAAGTCCTAAGGGCTTACTTATTAGGGAGCATAATGTTTGTGCTTGGCTTAAGTTTCAGTGTAATTTTTTTTTTACAAAACAAATCTGCAGAAGATGGCACTTACACCCAACAAGTCTTGCCCAAGAAGTCATACTTGTTTACTCAGTGCCTAGCTGGAATCCCAGGCAATATTTACTTTAGCTAAATTTAATGCTCTGAAGCTGTAAATGCAATCTCAGTTAATATTATGTTCTCTCCTAAAATTGCAGTGTAGATAGAAAAACATTGTGCTGTACAAGCCATTAGCAGATCCTGCCTATGGGGTGGGATACAAATAATAGAGGTAAGCAAATTATCTGTTGATTCTTTGTAGTTGGGAGATACTGCTGCTATTTAGATCTATCTATCCAAGTATAAGCCTGCACTGGTAGTTTTCCAAATTCTGCCTAGCTAAAATCCAAGGGCTTGTTTAGTATGCTGATGCAATTGGATGCCCAAAGCTAATCAAGAGCTTTGCAGTGCTTTAAAATTAAAGAGTTTTAAAATAATCCTGCAAAATCTGCACTGTTTTTGCTAAACTTCTTTTCTGAACAAGTTTATACTGTTATACCAGATCTTTTGTTTGACCTCCAAAGAGTGCTGTTTTCTTCCAGAAGTTTCTGTGGCTGGAGATCATCAGCCATCATTTCAACCATTTCACATTTTACATCTATTATCTTTGCAAATAGTCTTCTCTGTTCCTACAATGTTCTTAGTCTCCCCTAACTGCCCTGCTTCTCCTTCCATTCTCACTCTTTTCCATACAGGCACTTGATTGATCTGCTTCACTTTTTAAATAAATTTGGTAATTTTCTTCATCTCTTGCTCTTTGCTTGACATGCAAAGCCTCCATGGGGAAAACTGCTGTGTGAATTTTTAAGTGTTCCTTATCTATATAGCCTGGCACTCAGATAGTGATATGTTTCGTGGTTTATTGGCTGTCATGACCAAAGTTCACTTGGCCATATACTTGTAATTTTTGGTTACTTTTACTGGTTTTCATATTCTGTTCTCTTCATTAACACAGATCAGATTAAAATGGTCCATTTAATAGATTCTTATGCAAGGCTTCATTCAGGGAGAGCCACCCATCCCTATTAGCTCCACTCTTACATTCACCTTCTGTGATTTTAGAACTGCTTGCACTAAACCTGGTCTTGCAAATCTTGTGTGAGATTGGATCTGTAGGTTCAGAGGAGAACTCTGTGAATATGAATAGTACTAGTGCAACTGCAGAAGGGGAGAAGAGGAAAGAAGAACACAGAATATAATCTCTGTTCTATGTAGATTGGCACTCTTCACCCTGCTTGATCAAAGTAAGACTGTAGCTTCCATGTTTGTTGTTGTTGTTGTTGTTTTTAAATTATTTTAATTATTTTTTTCTTTTACTATATTGATTTTAATCTTCTCCCTCCATTTTTGTAGTGGGTATGCTGACTCTTCATCAGTCTTCCCTAGCTGTTCCTTTAAGCTTCAGCTGAATAGATCCTCATTTCCATTTCTTCCATTCCTGAGTGGGAGAATGGATTTATTAGGTTTTCACCCATTTTCCCATCACTGCTGCCCCATGTGACAAATATTAATGTATCATGTTTTATGGTTGTGCTTTCTCCTTATCAGCTTTTCTTGATACCTTCCATTCATCTGTAGGTATGATGTCCATCTTCTTTCAGTCTTTCCTGTCTTCTCTAAACTCATCTAGGTACAAGTTTTTCCCCACCTCTTCAGATGATCACCTGCTACTGTACTATACAAGAAACTACTGGAAAGATGTAGTTGTAGATTCTGTCTCTGTCCACTGTTTTCTCTGGTTTTGAACGTCCCCAGCAATTATTCATTTTTCACCCGATCGTATTCAAATTCAGAAACTCTCTCTCAGCTTCATAACTTTGCCCTCCTTCCATGTTCATATTTGCCTTTTTATGTTATTGCCTCCCTTTTTCTAGTGCTCTGCATGTCAACAGTTTGTACCATAACAGTCTGCACATCTTGCCAGTTTCTATCATTGTCATGATTCCTCTTTAACCCTCACACATGATTTGAAATTACTGGACTGGGCAACAATTTCCAATCAATGGTGTCAACTAACTTTCATTTCCCTTGTCATTATTCCTATCTTTTATCTTCCCTGAAACTAGACTGGACACTCTTCAGGGTAGGAGATTGACGGACCTATTTGAGCATCTATAGAACAAGGCCTTGGTGCTCAGTGAAGCTTCTCCTTGCAGTAGCAGAGTGTCAGTACAAATAAATAAGAGTTTTCATTATCTTTCTGGTGCTAATTGCTCTGAATTATACAAGACAGGCTCAGTTTTCTTTTCAACTTGCCTGTCTTTTGCTGACAGGGAAAATAAACAGGAAAAATATATATCTCCACAACTCCAGGAAAAAAAACCCAGATGATTTTCCATTTGTTAGCTGGTACTTGTTCTTTCATTAACTAAATGAAATAATGTGCTATATGTTACATTAAAGGGTCTTATCTGGATTTATATACTCAGAGGATTATTACTTATAACAGTCAGAGAGAAACTGTCATTTATATAATTGCTTATTCATTAATATATGTGCTGAAGTACATAGTCATGTTATGGAAGAGCTCAAACAATTATCGTGTTCACTAATAATATTTCATAATGAGCTGGTACTCAATATCCTATTGACCTTTCTGTACTCTCTGAAAATTGTTAAGGATGAGAGAGGTGTAATATCTCATAGAACTTTTTTCCCAGAAATATGGTTTCAACAGGGTGATTAAGGGGTGTATCCTTGTCCATTTCAAGGAAAAATAGTAATGGATGTTGTTTATGGTTCTGAAATAACCAAGCAGACCAATCAAACCCATAAGACCACAGCTGAAGGTAGTGCATTATGTATTAAATGCAATGAATAGCACAACTGATTTAAGAGCCTGATGGTTTTGGTAAAAAATAATTTTCTTTTAATCAGAAATGAAGGGATACTTTGTTTTAGTTTACGTTTACTATTAGGTTAATTGTGGAAATTATTTTCCCCTTGTTTTTTTTTCCAGTTTATGCAGACCTGACATTTCCAGGGTTTCTGTGAGCTTGTAGACCTGCAATGTTAATCCATAAGTTAGATCAGTCTGTGAGAGATCCAAGGCTCCTGCTGGTTGTAGGCACCAGGCAGTGTCTGCAGTAGATGGCTCTTTCTTCTTCCCCTACTGCTCTGTAATCAAGTTTTCATTGCTTAGATAGGTAATTCACTGCAGTGATCTGACAGCTCGAAGCCTGTGATTTCCCATGAAGCTACACATCAATTAGCTGAGCTCAGAAATGTGAAAAAATTCCAGGCTTTTTATTCCTGCAGCCAGTGCCAACACGCCTATATAAGCACATACTTCTCCACCACCACATGTATTATCAGTAACTTTGATGACATGTGTTTAATTCTAGTTAGGGTGGCTGATGTAGACTTCTAACCAGTTCTTTCCTTTGGTGTCCGTAATATAAGGAAATAAGAATCCTCCTGGCCTAGGGAATGCTGAAGCAAATTTGTTTCATAACTTTCACTGAGCACTGGAAACTGCTGCTCCTGCCAAAGGTTTTTGTGTTGCATTTTCAATATGTAGCACGGGCCTCAGGTACCTTTGTCTGACAACAGTATTACATACCCAGTGGTGTTGCTTTTGTGAATCTGGTCTCTCTTAATTTCAGTAGAGATGTAAAACCATCTTTCAGGAAAACTATGCTTTACTAGGGAGTATTTCTTGCAGTCACCCAGCATTGATATACATATAAAAAAAATGCAAGATATAAGTTATTCACAAGCAAATTCTTTACAGATGTTTTACATATATGTATCCATATATGTGTATAGACACACACAAAATGCACACACATTCAAAAACACCATCTCAGAGAGTGAGAGAGATTTCAAAAGATTTTTAGAATGAGAGAAACAGGGAGAGCAATGTTCACTGCCCCTTTGAGAGCCAGAGGTTAGCACGCAGAGGAGCAGGGCTGGAGCACACAGCTCTGGATGCTGCTGAAGGATGAATTCCTTGGCTAGCGGAGTTTTCATATGTGAACACTCGAAGTGGAAATGCCATTTAAGACACCTTGAGAAAGAGTAGTTACAAGCAAATGGGCTTTGTTTTCTACAGATTTTAAGTAGGCATATTTTTACTTTTAAGGACTATTTGTGCTCAGAAAAACTAGATAAAGCATAATGTGACAACCACTTTAGAAAGGGCAAAGAAGCTAGCATTTTAGAGGCAATGTATTTTTGATGTATAATACATTGCTATATCCCTATTAAATCTTATGCAGCTATAAGAAATACACTGGCTGCAATGTTCTCATTTTGTTATTACACAAATGCATTTAAAACAAACTAACAAATCTCTTAGTGCTCAGTAAAATTTAATTAAAAAAATACAGAGCAGATTTTACATTTTAGGAAGATACCTGCCCTCCATCTCTGAGTATACCCACATGTATATGCATAGAAATGCACCTCACCACCCACAACAAGCCTACAGTTCTTTTCCTTCTTGCAGTATAAAACACACAGTCTGATTTTCTGCAAATTTTGTTATTAAAAAAAAGGCTTTAGGGCAGCGAATGCCAATTTTCATCTCTCGGCAAATGTTTATAGCCAAGATGTAAACCCCTGAAAACAGGGGTTTATAATTTAAATGCTGACACAACCTTAACTAGAGCAATGGGAACACTGTTGCCATAATAACTGCCATTCTCTGGAAAGTATTTATGGCAAGGCTTCAACCTTTCTTAAAGCAGAAATTCAGGCCTTTGGCTACCATTGACTGTGGGTAATGGCAGTGAGATCCAGATTCCTGGGGATGGAGCCATCAATACTCAGAAACTGAAGCCATTTTTAACATGTCTGCTAAACCTGTTCTTGACCTAGGTATGTGCTTGATCCTACAGCCCTGAAGCCAATGAAAGTTTTTTCCAGTGGTTTGAACAAGAGCGGGTCTGAGTCCCTTGTGTCCATCAATATCACATTCTTTTGTTCGTATCAGGACCTTCCAGTGAAACCTGTTTATATATCTGTCTTTCCTAATTGAAACCAGAATATATTTCTTGCCTCCCACTTAAACAATGCTGGAGTTAATATCTTTTTACACCATAAAAAGTACAGTGTTACAGTTCTGTAAATATATTGAAGAAAAGACTGAATATGAGATTGAATTGTGACCTCTATTTATAAAGACATACTTGTTTTAAAAATTTCTCTTGTGCTTGCTTGTTTTTTTCTCTCTCTCCCTCCTTGTCCTTTTACTTCTTTCCATATGCCAAACAAAAATAATAATAAAACATATTTTTTAAGCATGTGAAATAAGGAGGATGGAAATGTCTTGTATATAAAAGTATTGCATAATTATAATGTGCAAAAAAAGGAATATAATTGCATGTAAGTGTAGTCTCATTAAATTAGAATTCAAACACTTTTTTTTTTTTTTTCCCCTAAAAGTGGCACAGAATTGTCTCAAATCCACACATAATAAATGTAATATGAAAACATATTACATGAATGTTTGCACTATGCTATTCTACTGGTGAAGCTTACTTGTTCTCAAATTCTCTGGCCTCAAGTCTCCAGCCTGAGGATGGCTCCGTGCCATTGTCATGGCTAAAACCAGAGCTTAAGTTAGTGCCAAAAGGTTTTCCAAGCTCAGAGGGACAGATTGCTGCAGGTCATTTTTGATATCTCCTTCCTGACTCTTCAAGCCAGAGCTGAACTCTTTCTTTTCATGCATTATCAAGTCTTGCCTTAATGATAGTCAATATCAATTAAAGCAGCTTTCAGTTTGTTCTAATCCATGATAGAAAGATTAGATAAGTAGTAGTAGATAAGTAGTAATTAGATAGTATTTCAGATTTAGGATTTGTGGCATCAGAACCTTATTGATGTTACCTGTTTCCCGTTTGAGCTACTTTGAGGAGGAGAACAAGGAAGTTTAGGAGGAGAATGGGGAATTTCAGGTTTTTGGGACACAGTGTTGTAAGGAAATATCACTTCAATTTGGCAAGCTCTCCCTGGTGAATGTGATCGACTCTTTTTTTGTGGCCTAGGCAACATAGGAAGAGTAATGGAGAAAAACATGACAAATTAGTTTCAAATTGTAAAATGGGACATTTCATTCACAGATAATGTAGCAAATATTGTATGAGAGAAACAGTTCCTTCAGGTAAAATATTCAGAGATTTTGTGAGCCTCATGGGGATTTATATACAAAACTGAAGGCTTGCACATATTTCAGAGCATGGCTGCAGCTCTGAGTTTAAATTTTGGATTGTAAATGTCATTTGAATTATAATAGCACTTTCTACCTTATAGCAGCATTGTAGGGTAAGGCCAACAAGATGAAATTGCCTCTAACTAAGGGTCTACCTGTTTGGTGGATTAACAAAAGTGCTCTCTTTAGTTAGAAGAGCAGTTTGTTTTTGAAATTGCATGCCAGAGTGAAACTCATCCTTAAACAGGCATGCCTGTCTTTTTATGGAGTCTACAATTTTTAACATTATTTTTAGTTCTGTCAGAAATAGATTTGAGAATTTAAGTTGGGATTTTTTATTCTCCCAAAGCTGCAAGGAAGATCAAAGTATAGCATATGAGTTTGCTTCTTCTTTGTAGGTGAAGTTCATAAAGGCATTCCAGGGGTGAAATTTATCAACTCAAATAATATTTGGAGTACGAAGAAGTGTCTACTTTTATCTTATTCAGGAAGGTGTCTAAGCCAGCTGCTAGGAAAATCTGAATATGTTTGAAACCCTCTGCTTCTGTAGGTTTTCATACCTCTCTGCTGCTGTGAGTGAGGTGCCTTTGTGTACCCACTAGCTCAGTTCAGGATTCAAGATGTTCTGAATATTGAACATAGGTTGATGCTTTCCTATCATAAAGAATGTCTCATTCACCATCTATTGGCTTTATGTTTATTTTATGCTATGCCAGCTTTATACCTATCCATTAGAACAAAGCCCTCATGCAAGAAATGGTGCGAGAACTCGGGCAAGAAAGAAAAAGTAAGCAAAAGAGGCCAACTGTGAGACAATCAGATGTGTCCATTGTGGAAACAGGAAAGTTCCTGTGTTTCAGTTTTAATTCCAATATTGCTAATGCATTTTATCCTAAGACTGTTACATGGAAAATACATATTCTAAGCAGGCCCTCGGGAAAGAACTATTTTAGCTTCCCCTCCTCTCCAGCAGAGTGTTTTGCCTATTAGATTACAGAAATAGACTCCTCTTTGCAATTTTCTTTGCAGGCCAAACAAATTCCACATTCCTGGCTGCACAAAAACGGCACAGCTTCAACAAAAGCCATGTGGCTAGGGCACTCTCTGAAAAGATGGGAGCTATGGATTTGTATCCACTCAGGCTGATGATGGAGTAGTATTTCAACTTCCAGGGCAAGTCTTGTAAGCAGAACACTATGATTTCAGCAGGATGTGGCAGTACTCTGTGTGACAAGTGTTTGGATGGACTTGAATGCCATGCTGTGCTGCATTCAGAGTGTTACGCACAAATTAAACAGGTTCAGAAACTGCTTACTGGCTCCTGTCCTCATGGGCATTAGTACCAGGTGCCTTGTTTGTGTATCCCAGATGATTCACAGAGGAGGTATGTGTCAACCTGCTCAATTTAGCTATGATGAAGACAATTCTGTTTTCATGCCAGACCAGAATTTAAGTTATTTAAGTATGTTCTCTTGCGAGATGTATTTCTCTATAGTCTCATAGATGTCTGAATGATGACTTGAAAGAGAGTTGTGATAATTTGTGGCTTGCTCTTGTGAACAAAGGCAAGTAAATTTCAACTAAGTAGTACTTTAGGAATGTGAAGCCTTTTGAGCTCTCTGTTTTTATTAAGAGGAGCTTGTATGAGGTTAGGAAATGATTAGAGAGGGATTTGATATATTCTGCAACTCATGGGTCCTGAGTTACTCTGCAGCTTATTCGGTGAGACCACCACAATTTCCTCAGGGTCCATTTTACTTTACACATAACAAGGAGAAAGAATAATATACTTCCCTCTTTTCCCAATTTGTTTAATAGCTGTAATTTAAGCTACTGAAATCTTGATTAAGGAGTTCAGAAGGTGGAATTAAAAGAAGCCAAGGGGTAGAGTCAAGGACTTCAAACACCTTAAATCCCCCTTACTTTTATAAAAAGAATTAAAACTTTGAATTAATTGATGGTTTTCCCCAAGGACAATCTATGAGATTTTATCAGCATTCATTATGTTCTAACTTCATCTTTGAACCCTGATAAACTGTGAGAGTTTCCTAGTCTTTTGAACACAGACGTAAGAATAAACAGCCAAGTGTGAAGCTCAGTAGTGTTTGCAATGAAAATTGTACACAGAAAGAAAAATAAGCATTCTTCCTTAGCCACATCTGGGCTCTGTAGCATGAGCTATGTTATATGCCTGACTCTTTAAAATCAAGTCTGCAGTCCGTTCTTGTGTTTTTATAAAGATATTATGTATAGGATGTTTGCATTTTAAAATCAGCTTATATCCAGACAGTGGGGAGGGAGAAAACTGCTTGAAATAGGCCTGTGAAAGATGTGATCGCAGCTGAGTTCTGCTTTCATGAAACACTCCCTGCAGAGATCATTCTTTGCATCCTAAGCTGGATCTGTGTGGGAGAGAGGTGCCTGCTGCTAGTTACTGTAGTCTGGAAAAAAAGACAGCGTCAAACTGCATCTCTCTCACTGTTGTTGACATACCGCACACTGCAGTGTACACTTGCTTTTCTTACTCACCCGGCTTTAACTTCTCGCCACTTTTTCTCTTTGTTTGTTAAGCAACTTATTCAGCATCCCTGCTCACCCAGAAACGGTTGCTGGAAGGAAGCTGAAGCTAAGTTGAAGTAAGTTTGCTGTTGGGTGTATGGAAGACCAGCTTCTAGGAAAAATCACTTCTATCCATATTATTATCATTTTAAAGGGAGAGTCTGTATACTGCTCTATAATTGTGTATCGTCTGTGTTATGTGTTTCCTCACAAGTTCCTATTAAGATCTACATCTTAACAAGTACTGCTGCTTTTATTCAGTCAAAGGTAGTGGGATTTTTGGACTCCAAAAACTCTGGACAATTCCCTCCCCACTAGCAAAGCAGAAAAAGTCCACCTTCCTGTTTCTTTGACCAGTAGAAAAGGAAATAAGCAAATGAAAATAAGCTAGCTGCAAAACTAGGAAAAATGGAAAATTGTATTTTATCCAAGACAGCTCCTCCAGAACACTTATGTTTTTGCAGTAATAGAGAGTAGTTCCAGTCAAGAGTCACCGCTTCTACCTTTTATCCTTGGCTCTGACTCAGTAGGGATTAATGCTATCTCTTTGTTAGGTCTGCACATAGTGTACTATTTTGCTATTCATGCTTTTATGGCTAGGCTTACTGAAGCTGTGTACAAGGCTCTGGCAAATGCCTGACCCCCTTCACACTTCCTTTTGCCTACCTTTCTATCAAAATAACTCTCTACATGCAGATAAGCAAGTAAATCCACTTATTCTTCATAACCTTACTCCTCAGAGTGCCCAAATAAAACAGCCTCTCTGAGAAAGTTCACTAAACATGTGGAGGGTACAGGGCAAACATATTATTTGTCCTTTTTCAATACTATCTGTTCTTTTACTTTGGCACCTCCACCCTGAGCTGTTCATGATCCATAATGAACTCCCTCTCACTGTGTGGGCCTCCGCGGTTTATTTGATTTGGAGCAGTCTAGGCTGAATGCTGGCAAGAAATTAAAATATGAATGTAGGTAAAATAACACTGCATTTTTGTCTGTTGTTAGAGAATCTTTCAGATCACTAAAAAATATTTTGAATACCCACTCCAGGATCTAATTTTTGCTTGAAATTCATTAAAATAAGGAAGTTTTTGTATCACCAAAAAATATTTAAAGGTTTTGACAGAAATCTACAAAAGCATGGAAATGCCCAATTAAGGCAGAAATGCACCATATGGCCTTGGATGTGATAAGTAGAAAGCAAGCTGTTATAGTGACACCCTGCTGTGGTTAGGTGTGGAACACATATGTCCCTCTTAGGCTTATCTACAGATGTTCTTACTTTGTAGCTCTGTTTGTTCTACCAGATATGAAAGGATTGAAATAGAGAAGGTGGGTGAGATTTTTTGCTTTTGCTTCCTTCATACCTTTTATTTTCATATTTGAATTTATAAATATTATTGAACATAGTCATATGGAATCACACTGGGCTGGGAGCTGTTCCCAGCTTGCACACTTGTTCGCAGAGACATTAATAGAAAAAACTGCTCTGTTCTAAGATGTAAGAAAATCCATTGAAAAAGTGGTAGTTGCTCAATTTCTTCACATTCATCCTAAAATTCAATCTGGAATATAAAATCAGATAAGCATAAATTACTGGGCATCATGCCAAGATAATTCATTGAAATTCCGTGGTTTGGGGGAAAGGTGGCAGAACCACAACTGAGCTCTTCTGGTTATCAGTTCCACCACTCAATTTCCAACAAGGATTTGTGAAAGGATAGCCCATTTGTGAGACGGCTCTTCCAGGAATGGCCTCGAGGATATGAAAATCAGTGTCACAGTTGATACTCAAGATAGTTCTGGCTGTATTTCTGCATACTTATCAGGTGAAACTTTAAGAATGTAAATTGATCAATATAGTCCAAATGTACCTGTGCAGGAGGCAAAACCACAAAACTTCATGGGCATTGTGCTGACATTTATGTGTCACAAGCTTTTCACCATTATAGCAGTCCTTGTACTATCTCCAAAGCTTCTGTGGGGTTTGTATGTTGTTTTTTTGGGTTTTTTTTTTTGTTGTTTGGGTTGGTTGGTTTGTTTTAACTCAGTAATTAGTAAATACTCAAATACTGAGAACTGGAAGTAGTAAAATATCCTCCCATTGAATGTGCCTAAATTTGCCCCCCTCCCCTATATCTGGAGTAGGCAATAGACTATTTAGTCATTTTCTCACTTCATCCTGAGGCTGACTTTGGTGTTTTGTAATTCTAGAAATGCCAAGAATAAATTTAGGTTCTCCTCAATTATAAATTATCTTTTAATCTTCAATGTTGTTTTGTTTCCTGGTTCTCTGCACTTCACACTATATTTCTAAGGTCCAAACATGTGTGATTGTCTTTAGTTAACTTTCCCAAACTTTTTACAATGCATATTTAAGAGTGAAGTCCTACCAACATGATTCAAGTATCACAGTCAGCAGCACTTAGTGAGGTATGGTATTAAATGTGTCTGGCAAATAAACAAACAAACAAATAAATAAATCCTGGCATCATAGTAGATGAATTGCCTCACCTTTCTACTTATGTCTCTCTTTGTTCAGCTCTGTCTTTGGATCTCTGCCCCTAGAAGCAAACTCCATGTGATAATAACAAGTTGATTAACTTCCAGGTTTGTTGATTATTTTCTCACCTTACAAGCTGAAAAAGCAGAAGAATGTAAGAGGGAAATGGTGAAAATGTAATAAATATTTTAAAGAGTGCTTTACTCTCACAAAATGTAATGTGAAGGAAGTAGGAAATCTCATAGAAATAAGATATATCAAAGCTTTGGAGACCAGATGTGTGCACAGTTTTAGTTATTTGCCAGTCTTGGAATTTATACTCAAAAGCATGACACTAAGCTTATTAAAAGGGTAAAGAGTAGTGTTTTGTATACAGGAGCACTCTTTTGTTTGAAGCAGGAAAGGCAAACACACTTATAGAGGATATAGGATCAAATAATAATAAAAAAGAAGTAATGAGAATAAAAACCTGCAAGGTTTGCCTGATTTGCAGGAAAGTAATTCTGATGTTAGAGTTAATATCTTAGTTTCAAGCAGTCAGGGAAATAAAAGGGTCTGTCAGGTTGCATTAACTGAACTACTGCCATAGGGCCGCCATACACCCCTTTGTAACACCAGGAGAAATCAGGACCAGGCTGATAAGCATTTCCTTTGCACATCTTCTTTGTGTCTCTTGCTACTCTCTTTTCTCCCTTTTTATGGATAAGACAACAAGTATGCGACAAGCCTAAAAAACAATGAAAGAACTGGTTTGCATTTACCCTTTTTCTTACACAGCCCAGCCTCTTTTATTGACAGGGAAGGAAAACAACTATGGGCATAACATGGCAAAGACTTTTGGGATTGTATACATTTAGCTGCTGGTGATTAAACCTTTATAATTTTAACATAGAAAGTGATCAGACAGAGTTACAATGGGATTTCTATGAGTTGTTGCACGTGTAAGCACAGGCCAGTCAGGATGTCAATGTAAATTATGATTAATGTATGAAAGAAACAATTTTAAGATTCTTATGATGCTGTCTGTTATTGTGCTTAGAGTGGGAATTGAATAAAAAGATATCTTTTGTGGTTAAATCATGGAAAGAACATATGAACATAAAATTTTGGCGCTCATGAAGAAAATGGCAAGTCTCCCAATAATTTCAGTAGTGTTAGGACTTCACCCCAGCTTCCTGTTCCTGTGCTGCTAATAACTGGATATATAACCTGGACCAAACCCAATGGCCTATATGTGTTTCTTCCATAATCATTAAAATGGGAAACTGTACTGTTCTTTTCCTACTTGTTCAAAGATAATGGAGATCCTTGCACAAGATGTGTTACGTATGCCCATGAGATAATTTCCATGATCGCTCTATAGCTGGCTAATGCTAAATATCTTTTTATGTTTCCATTTGTCTTTGACAGTTTGGAGTCTTTATGATATAAACATGCACAACCAAAACAGCAATTGTTCACAGCCTTATCATGAATCAACACCTTTCCTCAGCAGAGAAAGGCTCTCTTTGAGATTTCTTACAGTATTTATGCTGACTTTTTAAACTGGACTTCGGGAAAGCCGTAGGGATGAGAGGAATGATGTGGGGGGTAAATCATCACTGCGATTTAGGGAACACTGACGACTGACAAAATCTAAAGTAGTGGCAGATTCTTGCCCACCTTTCTCCAGATTCCACCTCTCGCCCTTCACAAAGGAAGTGGTTCTTGGCAGCCATAATATTTCAGGTCCATTTTCAGTTGAAGTGGTCTTCCGGAGTGGTGGTCTGATGTGGGTTGTATATTGGACATCCATTGACTCCTAAGGATCCTTCTTGAGGCAGACAGGTTTTTCAGCTTTTTTTTTGATCAGCTAATCTGTTGCTTTATCTTGCACTGCTATTCTTTTTCCCAGAGTTATCACTTGCTTTCTAGGCCTCTTCCTCATGTGAGGTCCTAGTTCTTTTCAGTGCTTAAAGTCTGCCCTCCCCCCAGTCCAGGATCAAATAGGCTGGCAACTTTCACAAGCACTAAATTCATCTAAAACATATTTATTAAAAACCCCTTCAAATTAGAACCAGAAATTATTGTGGGGAGATGGGGAGGGGGAAGAAACCCTTAGTGGTTTAAAACTAATTTCATGAACACTAGAAATATAAAGGAAAGGCTTAAGCATGAGAGAATTTTCTATATGCTGCATATTGCAATCACAGGAGGACAATAAGTCAGGCCCTCTCAATCAGTTCCAATCTTTTATAGTCAGTCATTGTAAAGCATTTTGCGCCCTGATTACACAGCAGCTGCTGAGACCTGAACTTCCTGAAGCTCAGAACAGCTGATCCCAATGAATAAGTAACCAGTCTGCTAAGACTCATGGCACCTGACCTACTTTCCAGAACTTTTCCCAAAGGTGTCACATACCAGTATATAATTCCCCCAACAAACAAACCATGCAGTGTTTTTGATACTGTTCCATACGCAAAACCTCCCTTTCAAGAACCTCCTTTCCCAAAGATCATTTGTATGTTGAGTCATACATCATGTAATAATTTTTGTCCATAATTGCTCCCAGTTGTGAAGCTCTCATATATACTGAAAAATGAAGGATGGGTGAAAAACTAAAGATCACCATGCAGCTTTGCTTGCTTTTAGGATCCCTTTGAC